>NC_080058.1:13460344-13482844 GCF_026212465.1 Amaranthus tricolor
AGTAGACGTAGTATGACGTCGAATGGTGGAAAGATTTTACTCGCGGTTTGTGGGGGCATTATGAGCCACCACAGGGGTATGCATACTTAACCATAGGCACCGAAGTAAGGCGTGTTGCCTATGGTAGAGACTTGCTTAGGGGTTAGCTCCCCCTAATGTATTGTCTTACTCCGGAAGTTTGGGGTTTGGTTCGGCTGTATGGCCGGAAAAGTACAACAGTATGGCTGACTAACTCAATGAATCATTTGGAATTTATTAAAAAGTAAATATTGAACTGTAGCCAACGTATGGTAAGTTTCCATAGTGCTTTATGCTATAATGTTAATGTTATAAGAGATGTTTTTGCTGACGTGTACCTTTGATCTTAACGATCCTGCGATGATGTTGTTTTTCCTTTCGGGGTTAATAACTAGCAGAGAGTTAAGTTGCAGGCTGGGGAGTGCGGATTACATCTGAAGAATAAAAGAGATAGCGTACGAAAGGATTTTAATTTCGAACTTTATTAGCTTTTTTGAAATGGATTTATTCAAGAGGCGACTTCGCTCTCGAGATGTACTCCTTGGACTTTTGGTTTCCTATCTTTTATCCGCTGCTAAGACTACGATATCACAAATTAATCTACAATAACTCTAATAGAACTCAATCCGCAAGTTTTAACTTTAAAAATTTCGTTTTCTCGTGCCTTTATGACATCTTGGTTAAACTCGGGTCCTGCTTGGTTTTCTTTTAAAATATAAAAATCTCTCTTTTAACGATCCGAGTTTTTCCGGGATGTTACAATATTGATATTTTTATATTGTGATTTTGATTAAGAAAGATAAAATAAAACCAATGATTGATACATAGTAATAAAAAAATATAAAGTATTAACATTTTAACATATTACATCTAATTTTATGTGTAACATAATTTTAATATTGATTAATTTTTTAATTAATGTCAATTATTTTTTTTAGAATGATTTTATATTGAGATTGATGCGTAGTACATTGATTTTTATTTGATAAAATTAAGGTGAAAGAAACAAGTATCTCATTAACAATATCAATAAAAAAAAATCTTGCACATTTCACTTTTGGAACCTAATTAGGCAACTATGACATAAATTATTTTAATACACATCTTTTAGATAAATGAATATTTAAATTGAATTAATTCTCTTCAAAATGAATTTATATGGAATGTTCAAATGCATAGTTTATCACGTGTTTGGTTAATAACTTAATTATCCATCATTTAATATTTCTGCTTTAATAGAATAAACTTATTTGTGTATTACACGTGTACTTAAATAAAATTAGTGATTGAAAACTATAGTTTTGTGCATAGATTAGATATATAAACTCATATTGTTCAAAGCTTCTAATATAAGCATTCAAAAATAAAGGATTGAGACATTACTATATTGCTTAATATATGTTGGTTTGGTGTTCGTTACTGACTATAAGGTAATTTTGATTTTTTACGTTATTTACAATGTGATACATTAAAGATTAAAGATAAGTACAATTTCTAACTTTTCAATTGAATTTATATCAATCAAAAGATTAAGAATTCTGTACATTGTATGAGCACATATACTAGTAAAACAAAAAGACACATGTATCTGCCTAATAGAAATGGACATTTAAAAGTCGGAGTACTCAAACTATAATTTTCTGGTCGAGGCTAGATCCAGTCTCTAATCTTTAGGGTTTAAAATACTAGTCGTGGGCTGATACCATTTCGAGTTGGTTCAAGTCATGAATCCAAACGTTGTAAAAAAAAATTTTCAAGTGAATTTTAGGTGTAAAAAATTGAAATCTCAAGTTTTTTTGGATGCATACATTAACTTTTTGAGTCCAAAAATTATTAATTGAATTTCCTATGCAAGAGCCGCACGTGTAACCTCAACGGCTCAACCTACCCAACCCAATAAGTTTTCTTAAGACAACCAATGCTACACCTTAAAATGCCCATTTTAAGACATAAAATGCCAATTTTATTACTTAATTGTCAATTCCAAGCATTTGCTTCAACAAAGACACGACCAGTAATTTATTTTTTTTAAAATTTTTTTGTTTATAATTTTTTTTGGATCCACATTTGATACTTAAAAGGTCAAATAGAAGATAACGTTGGAATTGGTCTTTTAAGCTTTAGATTTTTTTTTTCAATTTTCGAATTGGAATTTTTTTTGAAAAATATAATGCAAAATTTAAGAATTAATATTAAATTGACTAAAGTCTTAAAATTGGTCTTTTAAGTCTTAAATTTGGCCATTTAGATCTTGAATTTAATCTCTTAAATTTTAAAATAGGTCTAAAAGTTTTTACAAAAATTTGAATAAATAATTATACTGTACACTATTAAACTCTGTGTTGGATGATTGCACCCATGCAACTGTTGAATACACTATTTTGTGAAAAGTATAAGACCATTAACCTATAATAGAATATGGTCTGAAGGTGATCTTATACCCTTATAAACTAGTATAATTTGATACTTGAATAAGCCCGAAATATTAATTGATGCGTAAATAATTTCATAATTAAAATATACGATTTAAAATGAAATATACTTGTTTCCATACACAACCTAAATAAATTATGAATTGCATTGCTTAGTTAGGGAGTTCCTTATACCTTGCGATGATGCGTAATACTCCCTCCTATTCAGCTTAATTGTCTCATTTATTTTTGGATACTATTTACTTATCACTCTTAATTTGTATTTTACTCTTAATCTATAAGTTAAAACATAGTCATATGGCATCTTGTTTGATTCGTCTCAATACAAGAATTATTGATATTAACTTTTTATAATTTTTAATTAAAAACAATTTGAGACAGGAGGGTGTAGTTCTTTAGTGAATGCTTATGATGTAATATACTAAAAATATCTTGTTATTGTCAACATACTCAAAACTCATTTTATCATAATCTTTGTCTCTGGACTCTGGTAATTGGTATATCGCTCTGATTCTCCTCCCTTTTATTTTCTTATAATATAAAGTGAACAAGATAACATACAAAACAAAAGAAATGGAGGGGTCGAACTTGCTATCGGACTCGATTTCTAACTCAGAAGCAAAGAAAACTTGGAGTATTAAAGAAGAAATGGCATTAAAGGTAGGTGTATTAAAATACGGGTTGGTAATTGGAAATCCATTCAAGAAGATCCTAAATTCAACAAATATCTCAATTCTCGTTCTTTTCATTTTCTTTCTCATGAATTCTTTGTTTAAAGATTGTATTTATTGAATCATTATAGTTTGTATTGGTGATTTGATACAGGACAAATGGCAGAATATGAACGTTGAAGCATCAATACCACAGCCTGCTATTCAAGATCAGTTGAATGTCGAATTTAATCAAATTGCAGAGTGCAAGCAGAGTCCGAAGAGGAAAATGTCAGAAGTGGAGTCTGAGGCAGTAGTCGATGCGGAAGCAGAGTCGAAAGCAGAGGATAAAATTGAGGTTGAGGCAGAAACCGAGGCAGAGACCGATGCCAAGGAAGAGTCAGAGGCTGAGGCCGAGGCCGAGACAGAGGCAGAGGTTTCTGAAGATCCTCAATTCCGCCATTTTATTCGTTCTCGTTCCAACATGGAATTATTATTTTTATAGTTGCTTGTCTTTTCGTTCTGTTTTTCTAATTATGAAGCTAGAATGAATTTCAATGTTAAATCATCCTCCAATCTTGGTGAATATGAATTTAAATTCTTTTGTTTTAAGATTGTACTCATTATTATTATTTTATGCGCATTGGTGATTTGATACAGGGAAAAAAGCAGAATACGAAAATTGAAGTATCAATGCCAAAGCCGGCTATTCAAGATCAGGTGAATTTCAAAAATCAAATCGAATCAAATTGCAAAGTGAATGCGATTAAACTAACTATAATATAATTGCAGAAAAATTCGGAGGTAGAGGTCGTGGCCGAGGCTGGGGCCGGGTTCAAGATCGAGGCAGAGGAAGATGTTTTTCCATCATTGCATGTAATAGACGACGAAAAAATAGCCGGCTTGATAGCTGATTTAGAAAAGAATGACCCAGAACATGCTGGGTATTGTAAGGATCTACAAAAGTTATTAGAGGATGATGAAAAAGCAGATGAAATTCTCGCTTATGCAAACGAGATCATGGACCGACCACTTGAAGATTATGAGTTAAGTGACTGAAATTTGAGTAGTGCATCCATGGAGAGTAGATAGAACCTAGGGCAAAGACAATAAAAAGTAGGGTAAAGTTACAATATCTTGCAATATGGAGTAGTTTTAGTTAAATGTTACGTTGATATGGACGATAATGTTCATAATCTAGTATTCTTTTCCATACTATTACTTACTTCTTATTTCCTGAAAAATAAAACTCAAGAGAGATTTCTGATTTTAGAATTGTATTCACATAACTCAGAAAAAACAATAAGAAGGCCTCTTTGTACAAAATTAACTAAAAGAGAATACTAACTTTTCTAAAAATAACCAAATCCTAAAAATAACCTAACAACCTTCCTTAATAATAGGAAGTTATTAGTAAAAACTATAAATTTTAACTGTTATTTTCTACACTCCCCCTCAAGTTGAGTGGTCAGGTCTTGAACAACCAACTTGCAAAGTGTCTTTTCAAAGACTTTTGTTCTTACTGATATCGTAAGAATGTCCGCAATCTGGTTCTTGGATGAGACGAATGGAAGACTAATAACTTTCTTTTCAAGTTACTCTTTTATGAAGTGACGATCTACTTCTAAATGTTTTGTACGATAATGTTGAACCGGGTTCTCTGAAATCCTAATTGCAGCTTCATTATCACAATAAAGCTTACATGGTTTAGTTTGACAAAAACCAAGTTCATCTAACAACTTTTGAAGCTATAAAATTTCAGTTATTCATTTGGCAATACCTCTTAATTCTGCTTCAGCATTAGACAAAGCTATAACCTTTTGCTTCTTACTTTTCCAGGTCACCAGATTACTAACAAAAGTAAAATATTCAGAGGTTAACTTTCTTCCAACTCTATCTCCTGCCCAATCAGCATTAGTATAGGCTAATAAATCAAGATTACCATTCTTTTTAAACAAAATACCTCAACCACACGCTCCTTTGAGATATCTAACTATCCTCATGACAGCTTCGAGATGATTAGTTTGAGGAAGATGCATAAATCTACTTACAATTCCTACTGTGTATGCTATGTCTGATATGGTATGAAAAAGATATATAAGTTTACCAACTAGTCTTTGATATTGTTGTTTATTAGCCAACTTAGCTCCCTTAACAATCTGTGAACCATGATTAGCTACTATTGGAGTTTCCGCTGGTTTGCAATAAATCATCCCTATACTAGCGAGTAGATTAAGAATATATTTAATTTGGTTTATGAATATTTCGAGCTTCGATCTAAGAATCTCAATTCCAAGGAAGTATTTAACATTTCTAAGATCTTTCATTTCAAACTCTTCAAATAGTTTACCCTTCAACTTTGCTATCTCTTCCAAATCATCTCCTGTTATTATCATATCATCAACATATATTATTAGATATGTAATTTTCTTTTCACGTGTCTTCAAGAATAAAGTATGGTTTGCATTACTTTGTCTATACCCAAATCTCCTCATAGCAAGAGTGAATCTCCCAAACCATGCTCCTGGAGATTGTTTTAATCCATATAAGGCATTCTTAAGTTTGCACCCTTCCCCCTTCTTAAATTTGTTAGTGAAGCCAAAAGGAGTTTCTATATAGATTTCTTTCTCAATTTCTCCATGAAGGAAGACATTTTTAACATCAAACTGATGGAGAGGCCAATCTATATTAGCAACTGAAAATAAAACTCGAATTGTATCAGTTTTAGCAACTGGAGAAAAAGTTTCAGAGTAATCAATCCTATAGGTTTGTGTGTACCCCTTGGCTATAAGTCTGGCCTTATATCTTTCAATTGTACCATCATCATGACGTTTAATAGTAAAGACCCATTTGCATCGAAATGCTTTTTTATCACTTGGAAGAATGCACTTTTCCCACGTGTTATTTCCTATAAGGCATTAATTTCTTCCTCCATTGCTATCTTCCATTCTTTACTCTTTAAAGCTTCATCAACATTAAGAGGAATATTATCAGAATAAACTGCACTATGGAAAGAAATAGCCGTCTTTGATAATTTACTCTCTACAATGTTACTAATAGGATACTTTCATCTTAAAGATTCAAAATCTGAATCATGTCTCCTTGGCGGAATTCCTCTTGTATTTTTAGGAGGTAAGGCATACGTATTAGTTGGAATTGTATTAGAAGTTTGATTAATACTTTCCTTGTTCCCACTAACCTCTTCAAGAGAAGGTGTACCAACATTCTCACTAGGCGGGGATGAAGATAAATTGGGTAGATCCTTATTTATTGACTGAGTCGGAATTGAATCTTCTTGTGTACTAACACGAGTTGAATCTTCAGGCACAGTAACAGGCGCATTAAAAGTCTAAAGATTAATCGGAAGATTAAGTAGTGTGTCTTGGTTAGTGTCTCGATTATTAGTAATAGAAGATGGATTCTGATTCTCTTGTGTCTCTTGTGTCATTTCTAAATATGTTAACCAATTAAGAGCAAGCATATGTGCAAAGCACAATGCAGTTGATAATGAGTTTAATGACTGTGAAATTTGAGTAGTGCATCTATGAACTCTTTGTTTAACATATAAAGTAGTTTCTAGGTAATTGTTTTGTAGATAGCAACCCAGACAACGATAATAAAAAGTATAGTTGTAATTTCTAGCAAACACTAATTTTTACATGAAATATGTTCATATAATTTCTTTCTTTTACATTTTTTAACTTCTTTTCAATCATATCTTACTTCTTTAAATTAATGTATATTCACACATTATTGTTTTCCTATATTTGATATACGGGAATAGAGAATGAATTCATATTTGATAAGGGTTCAAATACAATTATGAGATTTTTTGTGTACTCTTGCTGCATAAGTATTGAGGTAAAGTGAAACAGTCGTATTATTATGAGATTTCATTAGTCGTTTTTAGCGCCTAATTTTTCTTATATATTTGTTCGTTACTAATTATAATTTAATTAGTGATGGTAGTAATTTGAAAATTCTCTACAATGATTAGAAACTTGTTAATTCGTAACGCGATTATGAATCCTAACAAGTAACGTAAACTTTGGAGGTAAAACTTAAAGTTGAGCAACTACCCATAACAATTCGAAAAAAAATTATAATTATTACCCAAGCATATTATATAACCATGATGGGAGTAAATTAAATATTTCTCACATATACAAGTGATTTTTAAACATGAAGTACAAGTTACATAACTTGTTACATGTACAACAATTTTTACCCAAACGTTAAACTATCTTAGATAAACCTTTCTTATACCATAATAGACCAAATTAAGGACAAAAAGCACTCCAAATCAGCCCCAAACAGCAGCTAATATGGCTGTCCCAAATCCCCTTAGTAGCTCCTTGTTCACTTACACACTCAAGCCAATCACACTACCCAAAACCCCTTTTGTTCTACCCAAAGCTTGTGCATCATTACAAGCATGCAAGAGGCAAATATTTGAAGCAAAAACACTCCATTTTCTGAATAATTATTCAGCCATAAACCCCAACACATTGCTCTCAAGTTCATCCATGAACAAACACTAGAATCCTTCAAACTTTCAATAACTAGAACACCTTCCTTTCTCATCAAATCTCCTTCAAAAATCCATCTAAAACTTCTGAAAATTTATGTTTATAAACTCAAATCTCCCATAAAAATAATCTTCATCTTAAGAGCTTTCCATAGACACCAAACTTGAAGAAATCCACCAAGTATAGAGTAAGTTATGTTCATTTCCTTATTCCACTAGTTTTGTTAAAACTTGTTCATGTAAAACATTTTTTTTACATGAATCTTTCTATAAACTAAGATCATTATAAAATGAGTATTTTATCTCTAAACTAAGAAAATCATCACTTATAAATCTATAAAAATAGGCCATAATAGAAAGTAAGAAGATGTATTTCCACAAACATATAAATTTTGTTACTTAAAGGATTCAAATAAAATTATGGGACTTAACTAAGTATGTTGCTCAACATAATAAGTATACTCCAAATATATTAAAATCATCACAAGTATTAGTCTAACAACTCTAACTTGGAAAAATTAAGTGCATGTTAGAAATCCAAAATTATTATTGATTTTTGGATGAATGCAATATGTTTAGTTGAAGAGTTGGAGTTGAGACTTAAAGGGCAAGGACTAGGGATGGCAATGGGTATTGGACCCGACCCGGATCCGTGGATCCGTATCCGTTTTCACGGATCTGGATCCTAAAAATATAGACCCGTCGGATCCGGGTCGGATCCGGATCCTGTTAAATTTCACGGGTCCGGGTCCGGATCTGGGAAAATACCCAGATCCGGACCCGCGGATCTAAAGGACCCGTTTCTTTTTAAATTTTTTTTTTTTTTAAAATTTCACTAGTTGAGGGCATAATTCCCTTCATTTGGTGTTTCCAAAGGGCACAAATAACAATAAAGGCTCTAACTCTCCAGTCTCGACTCATCAACTTTGAATCAGTATCCCTTTTTCTCTTCAACCCCTCAATTCTCTCTCCTCTGTACTTCCATGGATGACAATTAACTTCCATGAAAATCATAATTAGACCTTGTTGAAGCATTAATCTTAACGTTCTTTGACTGCTGCATATTCGTTTTTCTATTGATCATCAAATTATTAGTCGTTGAACAAAATTACTATCAAAAATTAAAACCCTAGAATTTCTAATGTGATGATCGCAACTATTTTTATCAAAGATGATGAACAACGCAAATGGAATGATGAATCCTTCTTCGTCATCTAATTCGGGAGCAGCTAATACACAATCTTCTACTTTTTTGAAAACTTACTTTAAAACCCCTGAAGGTCGTTACAAGCTTCAGTATGAGAAAACTCATCCTTCTTGTCTTCTTCATTACTCTCATGGAAAAACTGTTTCTCAGGTTTATTTTTCTACTTTTTTTTATATTATCATTTCCTGATTGATAGCGGATATTGATTCGATAATTGTATCAGCTTTAGGGTTTTCAATTTTTTTTGTGTAGTTAGTACAGTGACTGTAATCCTTAAGGCCCTAAGTGTTTTCAATTTGAGTTTAGTGATTGATGATGAGTAGTCCATAAATTTTTTATTTAGCATTAGTCCATAAATATCGCTTTATTGCAATTTAAATACATTTTTTTTTTTAAAAAAAAGGACCCGTTTTTGGACCCGGATCCGGTACTGGATCCACAGTACCCATGGATCCGGATCTGGGTCTTGTAAAATTGGACCCGCGGATCCGGATCTGGATCCTGCTCTTGAAAACGGATCCGGATCCGGGTCCACCTGGACCCGGCCCGGATCCGACCCGTTGCCATCCCTAGCAAGGACCCGAAGTTAGAACCGCTTCTAAGAACGCGTAGGAGCTTACGGAATAATTATATAGGCTTGGAGTCGAGGTATGTCACATGGGGTGATTTTTAAAGGATTTAAGAACAAGTTGGGAAAGTTTGTGTATAAACTTTTTTTTTTTAAAAAAATAAAATTCCCAAAGAGAAGTTCTTAAATCTTGAAAAATGATGTCAAAATGATAAATTTGAGTATGGAATAATTTATGACATGTATTATTATTGTGGGCATCATGCATGTTGATTTTATAAATTATTGTATGTTTAAAGGCATGTCTAACACTACTTTGTGAAAGTTATTGTGATGGAAATGATTATATGAATTTGAAAATATTTGAAATTCATTTTAAAAGAAATTTTCAGTAGCTATATGATAAGAAAAATTTCTTGGATACTTTTTGTTGAGATTATTCGTTAAATTGATATTTTAATGGATTTTAAGGTGTTAAATACTCTTATTATAAAACATGGTATTAGATGAACTCTTCATCATCAAAATAATTAATAAAAACATATTATAATGTCTCCAACAAGATTTGGCCAGAATATATTTAGTTTGAAATTTTTTTTTATTATTTTTGAATAATCGTTAAATTGTTTAACGGTAAATTGTAAAATGGTAAAATATAAAATAATTACCAAACAAAGACATATGGACTTGAAATTTTTATTAAATACTCATATGGACAGTAGGTAAAATGGGTAAAATTTTGGGAAGGTTTCGTTGATATTTAAGGACCTTAATAATTTTTACTCGGTTATTAATAATCGGTAAGTTTGAAAACGGTAAAATATAAAATAAATAATAAATGACGTCTTTTGGACATGAAAATTTTATGAGACACTTATATAAACAATAGATACATGTTCAAAAATTTATATGGATTTTCGTGACCATATATGGACTTAAATAAATTTTATTCGGTTTATTGGTAAAATAAAGATATTAATTATTAAAAATAGCCCACATGATTTTTAATGGTTATTTAAAATTTTGTACCCCTTAAAATAGCTTCTGGAATATCATATAATTTTTATAATATTTTATTCGGACTCAAATAATTTTAAACCTATTTTATTCTATTTATCGATAAAATATCTATACAAAATAATAAAACATCATATATGAGTTTTATAAGTTCAAATAGCCTAATAAACATGTTATATGACTTCTGGAACTTTGGTATAATTTTATAAAATAAATTATTAATTATTTACTAATTTATCAAATTAATAGAAAATGTTTATTTATTAAAAAGTGTAATATTGTTAATTAAATTTGGGTAAAAATAGATCTATATCAAAAATTTATAATTATATTAATAACCTACTGCCTCATAGTATAAAATAATTTTAAATTAGATAGTTTATAAATTTTACGGATTTAAGACACCATTTAAATAACGGTAAATACCCAAATTGTCGAAAATAATTGTAAAATTGTTATAAATTCGCATAACCAATTATAATCTGATGGGACAACCTTAAATTCATTTTAAATAAGGTATTATAATGACTTGATTAATTTGGGCCTTGTTGGAGAATTAATATGTACTTTGTAAATCAATTATCGATTTTAATGCCGGCAAAACTATCTTGTATTTAAGAAAATAGTGTTTTATGAAATCTTCTGTGGTAATGATTTTATAGACTTATGAATCATATTCTAGTTGTTTTGAATGAATTCCAAAACCCTTTTAAGTTAAAACCCTTTTATGTTATATTTACTTTAAGAAGGATTGAAACGAAACATTTTAGTGGTTACCTTAAAAAAAAATTATATTGAACTTTAATTACTTTTTGTTACGATGCATTTCCATACATGCTAGTGATGCCCCAATATAATACAAAGATTATGTTTAATGATATGATAATGCTAAGCATGTTTTACCCATGTGGGAAATATTATGATTTGATTTTGCTAAGTCGCAAATAAAGTATGTTTTGCTATGTGCAAATAAAAGATGTTTATCATATTGAAAAAGTTGATACTTTTGACTTTCAAATGCTATTAAAATTACAAGATATATATTATGTACAAAAAAATTTTTAGCCTAAATGGCGGGTACATATGCCACAGCAAATGTTGTGTGCATGATTAAACGGCTCTCCAATGTTGAGCGCGTATTGTTCACAATACCATTGTGTTACACTTGCCGGACATGTCGCGGACGGTAGACCGACTACCAAACGAGTCACAGGATGACACACAGAGTACCCATGTAAACTTATGATATGAGTTTGAAATTGATTTGGATCCATTGAGATCTTATGATTTATGATGAAAAATGAGAATTTGAAATGACTATAGAGCCACTGAACTGGATTTGAATCATAATATGATTTATCAAATGAAAAAGCATATTTCAAAATGAATTTACTCAAAAAAAAAGGGTTTCAATAACTTGTTTGACGGACACCAGTGTGTTTATACTCAGCCTTTTTGCTGATACTATGCTTTGTATGTTTTTCCAATAGTTTTGTTTTTAGAGTAAGTAAACCCCTATGGCACCTCGACGGAGAATGGATATGCGAGCGGAAGTTGAACCCGAGTTGGAGTACGACTCCCCTTTTGTTTAGATCTCTTTATTGTATTTGAGAGACTATTAGTTTAGATTTAGACTATTTTAAGGATGTAATTTGAACTTTGGACTTATTTCGATTTGGTTGTAATTTTCCTATATTTTGGACAGTTAAGACTTCTGTTATATTGCTTGGATATTGGTTTGATCTTTAAGTAACCCCTTAATTGTGTTGGCAAAAGTAAGCTTCCGCTTGATTAATACTAAATTCCAGTTAGTGTTTGCCTTCATAATTCGAGGCGGTTACAGTAAAGATCGTTTTTTATATTGGAAGTGTTAATATTCTAGTAATTCACATAATTCACTAATGTTAATTCAAATAATTCACTTAATTCACTAATATGAAGACCAAAAAGATTTTATGTAAGTAAAGTAACATCTACAATATGTAAAATTAATTTCTGAAATTCGATCATGAAAGTATAGTCGTCTTGTTTAAAAATTGGACACACAAAATGGCCATAGGAATGTCTTTTTCACGAACAAAATATCGGCAATTTTATATCGAGATGGAACATGAAGAACCCAAATATCACCACATTAAACTTTTTCACAAACAAAATGAATGTCCATTTCGATATTTTTAGTGCATTGATGATGAACATGATCGCCCGATAAATAAACAGTATTAACATTGTCACAATAAACAAGAGTGGCCGTAGGAATAGGACAATGAAGCTCAAAAAGTAAGTTACGAATCCAGTAAGTTACGAATCCAGTAAGTTTCAGAAACAATATTAGCAACACCACGATATTCAGTCTCGGCACTAGACTTAGAAACCGTAGGTTGGCACTTAGCAGACCATGGGATCAAACTGTCACCAAGATAAACACAGTAAGCAGAAGTGGAACAGTTGTTACCAGGATAACCACCCCAATAAGCATCTGTATATGATAATAGAGAAGAAACAGACGACTTATTAATTTGTAATCCATGATCAAGAGTGTCTTGAATGTACCGAAGAATTCTATGTAGAACAGTCATATGTTTAACTCGAGGATCATGCATAAATAAGAGCACTTGTTGAACAACATAGGAGATATCCAAACGGGTGAAGCTAAGATATTGTAAAGCCCCAGCTAAGCTACGATACAAGGTATGATTATCACGAGGAACAACAATGCCCAAGAAATAGCTGATAGGACCCAAGTCCTACATAGCAAATTTAAAACCCAATTTGGACATAATAAACTGACGGAGAGAATTAGAAGAAGCAGTGAGAATAATATCATCCACATATAAAAGAAGATAAGCAATGTAGGGCCCATGATAGTAAACAAACAAAGAGTTATTAGAAATGCTATTACGAAAAACCCATTATTAGTCACAAAATCAGTAAACCGCTGATACTAAGCTCGAGGGGCCTGCTTGAGACCATTAAGAGATTTTTGAGGGAGACAAACATGATCGAATCGAGCTAGATCACGGAAATCCAAACGTTGATGCATATACAAAGTTTCATTTAAATGACCATGTTGAAAAGCATTTTTAACATCCACTTGATGAATAGACCAAGACTTAGAATTGGTAATACTCAACACAACGCGAATAGAAGCAGGTTTGACTACAGGGCTAAAATTTTCATCACAACCAATGCCCTCTCTTTGAGAGTTACCATCACCAACAAGACGCACCTTATAGTGCTCAAAAGAACCATCAGATTTTGTTTTCACCCGGAAAATTCTCAAGGAACAAATAACATTGGCATTAGGAGGCCGAAGCACAAGACTCCAAGTATTATTCTCAATTAAAGCATCAAATTCCTCCTTCATAGCTTATTTCCAGTTCGGGTCACGGAGGGCATGTATGGGATTATTTGGAATGGGGGAAAAAGAAACGAAAAGGACGTGAGAAGTGTATTTGGGATTAGGTTGAAAAATGTCATGCTTACTACGCGTAGTCATGCCAATCGATGATGGAGGAAGTGATTGAAGTGGGCTAGAAGGAGAGGAGAGCGTTAGGCCGTGTGAGGCAATCTAGTGGGGAGAGAAATGGGTACAGGTTGAGGAAGATCTGGGCTGGGCCACAGAGCTGCGATGGTAAGGGAGAATGGGGGAAGCGACGGTTGTTGGGTCACTATGTAGTTGAGGCCCAGAGACAATAGAGAGGGGGTTGTTTTTTGGTTGGGGAGATGGGCTACTAAATTGCTAAGGCCTAGAAGAGTAATGAGATGAGCCGATTGTTTGTGGAAAGTGGATTAAGGGATGAGGATTATCCAAAAATGTATAGTCTGAAGGGGAGCAAGGAGAAGGTTGAGAAAAAGGAAATGTGGCTTTGTCAAAAAACACATGACGAGAAATAATAATTTTATGAGATGTGAGATCATAGCACTTGTAACCCTTATGCGAAGAAGGGTATCCCAAAAAGACACATGGAGATGAGCGAGGATACAATTTATGAATTTTGGTGGAAGGGATGAGAGGAAAATATAAACACTCAAAAACCCAAAGATGTGTATAGGTAGGAGATTTAGTGTAAAGTAAGTGAGTAAGAGTTAAATATCCAAGCGACTTAAAGGGAGAATGTTGAGAATATAAGTGACGGTACTCAAGGCGTGAGGCCAAAAATACGAGGGAAGGGAAGCATGTCACAATAATGTGCGAATGATATTATTTATTGTGCCAATTTTTCTTTCGGATTTGCCATTTTGAGATGAAGTTTGGGGACAAGAGAAACGAAGAGAAATACCCCGATTGACACAAAATTGGTGAAATTATTTATCATCAAATTCACCCCTATGATCACATTGAAAAGATTTGATATGAAGCTTGAATTGAGTATTGACAAAAGTATTAAAATTCATAGAAATATCATGAACTTGAGACTTACGAAATAAAGGGAAAATCGACAAAAAATTGGTATAATGATCATGAAATAAAACATAGTATTTGTAGCCCGAAGGACTTGCAACAGGAGAAGACTATAAATCACTATGAATAATTTCAAAAAGTTTAGTACTCACAAACAAAAGGTAATCTAACGCGTTTACCCAAAGGATAAGAATGACACATAAAAGATGGATTTTTATTACATTTGATAGAATTAGAATACAAGGAATTCAAAATTGCATTTCCCGGGTTACTTGATCGGGAATGCCAAATATTAGAAGATAAAAAAGCTAAAGAAGAAGAAGATGGGATGGTAGTTCCATGTGTCGATTGAAATGGATACAGATCACTAGTGCTATTAGATCTCAGTAAAGCCAAAAGGATCAAATTCAATAGAAATCATATTATCATTAGTAAATTTGCGAAGAGATATGAGATTTTTAATAAGTTGAGGGGCATGTAAGACATTGTTTAGGTTGAGAGATTTATGGGAGGAAGGGAGAGACCATGAACTGGAATCATATCACCATTACCAACAACAATTGCATTATTTAAATGTCGCTTTAAAGGATAATAATTTATTAAAGTATCTTGAGATCGAGTCATATGAGAAGTGGCATCGGTGCCCAAGTAGTATTGCTCATCCGGAGAAGTTAAAGAGAGGGTGTGCATAGCTTGATTAATGTCCATCGGATAATAGCCCATCGTGGAAGGAGATCTCGTGCAAAAACTATGGGCCAATTATGGCCCAAACAGCCCAGGGGAGACACATCATGAGGAAAAGGCTTTTATTTTTTCCAAGGTTGAGTAGGAAAAGGACAAGGGGGCTGAGCCTAGTATGAAGGGGCCCAATAAAGCCAAGTGGCTTGATTCCAAGGAGGGGAGTATACATTTGGGCCAGGATAAGGGGAACTTCAGTTGGGCTGATTGTGTGTTAACATAGATGCACCTTTGTGACGGGGACCAGCATGTCCTACTTGGGTGTTAGAGCTGTGGTGGTTGTCACGATTGCTCCGGCCACCACGGGGTCTCAAAATGTTCAGAATGTTCCAACGGTGGAGGTTTTGGAGTAGTAACAAGAGCCGAGTAATGAGACGAAGGAACATTTTTGTTGTTGGTATGTTCCTCTAACTTTAACATAGAGCGAAGAGTATCAAAAAATAGCACAGGATTCATATGTTGAACCAAGGATGGAAAAGGGTGATAGTTGGACGTTAAACCATGAAGAACTTGAAGAGCCAATTGATTGTCGGTGATGGAGGTGCCAAGATTTTTAAGAGTGATGGCAAGGTTTTAAAGTTCATTACAATAAGCTTTCACACTAGGAAAATTTGAGAGGGGGAGTTCATTGAATTGGGATTCAAGATGAAGAATGCGAGAGGTTTTATTATTTTGAAAATAATTATCAATGCGAGTCCAAGCATCAAGTGCACAATCTTTGGCACAGACAATAGATTGGAGAAGAGAGGGACTTATAGAACCATAAATCCATGTGCGAACAATATCATCAAGCCGTTGTCATTCGAAGTCTTTAGTAACCGGCGGTTTGGAGGAGTCATCGAGAAGAATATGATCTTCTACAAGATAGGCTCGACAATGTAGTTTAAAAAGGGTGACCCAAGTGTTAAAATTATTGCCTTCATCATCAAGTTGAATGGGAATACAAGTTTTAATATTAGTAACTAGAGTAGCGGGATGGATTTTGGATGATAAAGCCATGAGAAAAGGAAGAAGAGAGGAGTAAGAAAGTGGTGGCAGCAGGTGGTTTAGGGCGGGTGGACAGTATGAAGTGGAAGAAAGGGTTTATGTGCAAGGATCAAAAACCTAGGCTTTGATACTATATTGGAAATTGATTTGGTTGTCATTCCATTCCATGATTAGAGAATAAATACAAGATTAATCTAAGAGTTTTAGGAAACTACATAATTACAAGATAATTATCAAAATATAAAGATTTACAAGATACCCATGCCATTTTGGGTGTTTTATTTGTTGTTTCCACAAAAAATCTTTCTATTTATATCAACAGTTTTGGACTAAAATAACTTTGTCCATCCTAAATATTTTAATAATGCTTTTGGTTCTCTACGTATCTTTCACTAGCTTCATTTTAACATTTTTATAATCTTTGTGATCCTCACATGTTTCCCATATTTTTTCCACTCACCTCCTTTTATTTTTTAGGATATTCTACATGGTAAATTAGAGAAAAAAACTAATTATATGAATTTGTATTATGAAGAGACGATCTCATATAAAACTTATTATTCTGATATTTTTCAGAGTAAGTATAGTTTGGATTACTTTGGTATGTACAACATGTTTAAATTTTTTATCACTTAAAAAAAGCAAATATTGACTATTGTGATTAATTAAGGATGTGTAATAGTTAGTTAGTGAATGCTTACCCAGCATTATTATTATGTTTATGATGTACTCCCTCTATTTTTTTTATTCTTCTTGTTTACTTTTGCACAGTTTTCAAAATAAATTTAAAGTCTTAATATCTCTAAATATGCATCATAGAAAGTTAACGATATCTCACATAGATATATTTTATCATCTGTACATGTCTTAAAAATCTTAATTAAATTTCAATAAAATAGAATATTTTAAAAGGAGTGATATAGTATAAATATATCTTGTGTCATCAACATTCATAAAACCCATTCTTTCGTCAAAGAAAACAAGAGTAGTGTTGTATAAAACAAACGAAGAATTAGTATAAACATGATTGTGTTTGTAACATTCAAGAAATAACAGAACACGATTCTTTCTGATCCGTCCTTTTCTCCGTTGATCACTAATCCCTAATTTCTACATCCTTCAATAATACTTCGGATTCTTCAGAAACAAATGAAAAATAGAAAGAGAAAAATCGGAAACCCGAGGCTAAATTGGACTCCAGAAGAAGAAAAGGCATTCAGAGAAGGCGTAGCCAAACATGGCGTCGGTAAATGGAAAATCATCCTCGATGATCCTCAATTCAGCCATATTCTCCGTTCTCGTTCCAACATCGATACCAAGGTATTCTTATTTTTTTATTCCGTGTAATTGCTTCGCTTTTCGTTCTGTTTTTGTTAATTATGAAGCTAGTATGTACATAATTGATGATCCGAATACGATACAGGACAAATGGAGGAATATGATTCATGCAACACCAAAGCCAAAGCGGACTATTGAAGATCAGGTGAATGTGAATTAGAATTAGAATTAGAATTTGAATGATAAATCTTCCCTTAATCAAACCGCTTAGTGCATGGGGTTAAACTAACTTTAATATTATTGTAGAAAATGTCGGAAGCAGAGACCGAGGCAGAGGCCGATTCCGAGGTCAAGGTCCAGGCAGAGGCAGAGGCAGAGGCAGAGGCAGTGGCAGAGGACTATGAATCAGCACAATTGGAAGCAGCTGAAAGAGTAGCCTTCTTGATCGCTGATGCAAAAAATAAGGAACAAAGAGTAGCTGAGTCTTATAAGAATTTACAAAAGTTAATAGAGATGAAAGAAGAAACAGATGCAATTCTCAAAATAGCTCAAGAGATCTTTGACAAAACAATACATGACTATAGTAACGGAGACTAAAGTAGTGCATCAATGAGCACTTTGTTTGACGTATGAACCAAATATAACCTTTCAAATTTTAAATTATAATTTTTTAGGAATTTATTTATTATTTTTTTTGTTTGTTTACTTTATTTTTTCACGTATTTCATGCAAATTTTGAACTTCGATATTTCATAATACGCACAATAAAAAATTGTAAAAATTATATATTAAAATTATTTGCATCAAGACAAATCTAACAAGATTCTATATGAATATATTTTGTCTTGAATGTATACGTTAAAAGACAAATTTAAGTTCCTCTCATAAAGTCGAAAAAATTAAAATAAACAAATAAAAAGGAACGAAAGCAGTGATTATTAAGACTCTATTTAAATTGTTTGTTTGACATTAAGTTATAGTATACGTTGAAATTTTAATTGTTAATCGTAAGGGTAGAATGTCATGTTTGCTAGCTCTTCGTTCTAGTTAAATTTTTTTTTGGTTGATTATGTTAATAAAGTCTCCAATAAGATCAAATGTAAAAGTTCCTCATGATGGGTGGCATCTGATAGCATAACGCTCAACAAAATTTGGTCAAAAAACTGAATCATATCAAATGAGAAATAGTGTTATTTGGTTCGATTACATACTAAATTATACTCTTCTTTTTTTTTTTTGCAGAAGTTAAAATTTTCAAGCTAGACTAAATTAAAAATCATATTGTTATCCATCATATCATATCATCATATCTTCATATCATATACTAATTCAGCAATCACTTTGATAAGTGGCGCCTTTAGAATGCGTGTTGAGAAATTGCTATGATTTGCTACGTATCATTTTAAATCACTTTTCTTAATTAATGTTATTTATTTCTTATTTACTTAATTATTATCATTTACTCTAGAGTCTATATGTGGTTTTTTTTTGCTTCTTCTATGTTAAAGAGCTTTTATTTTAACAATTTTATTTGCTCAATTTTCATTTACTCTAGGGTTTTCAATGCTGATTTTTAACTTTAATTATATTATTGTTGTTATTACTCCTACCATTCCTTTTTATTTATCCACTTTACTTTTTGTACGCTTTTCAAAATAAACTTTGAACCTTAATATCTTTAAGTACGCATCATAAAAAATTGTAAAAATTATATATTAAAAAAATTTGCTTCAAAACGAATCTAACAAGTTCCACATGAATATATTTAATCTTCAATATATACTTCAAAATTCAAATTTAAATTTCTCTACTAAAATGGAAAACTTAAAAGTGGATAAACAAAAAGAAACGCATGGAGTATTATTATTTATCTAAAAATTATTTCATTTCATAGAAAAAAAATTATTTAATTTATAGAGTTATAACCTTTTATTATTATTATTATTATTATTATTATTATTATTATTATTATTATTATAAAAAGGTTTTACCTCTGCCACATGTTCATTACTCATTTTCATTATTAGAACATATAATACTTCAGTTTTTCAATATATTTTCAACAATATTGTAGGATCTGATGTCTTCATATATAGTTAAAAAGTTATAACTTTCATTATGAATTTATTCCTAATATCTAATTTCATCGAGCATGTAAAATTTTTTTCATATATGATTATTAGATGCCTTTTTTTTATTTAAATAAACAATAATTATGCTAAGAAAAATTATCAAAATAGTTAAACTACTATATACATGAAAATTTTAAAAATCAGTGCATTGCATAGGAATTACACTAGTATGGTTAAAACCGTAAACCCTAACCACTAAATCTCCTTTTAGAAAATATAATTAAACTTAAATTATTAATCTTTTGCGTAAAAATTATTATTTTGTAATAAACATTATAATTGTATCAGCATAAAGTTTTACTACATTGTAGTTGATCATTATAAAACAAAAATGATATTTTAAGTGAATTTAAAAAAATTATATTTTAAGTTTACTGTTGCATTTGTAGTTGATCATTATAGAACAAAAGGTTTACTACTGCATAAACGTTCGGGTTGAGTTCA
This sequence comes from Amaranthus tricolor, assembly GCF_026212465.1. Lineage (NCBI taxonomy): Eukaryota > Viridiplantae > Streptophyta > Magnoliopsida > Caryophyllales > Amaranthaceae > Amaranthus > Amaranthus tricolor. Next base: position 13,480,749 of record NC_080058.1, read on the forward strand.
ATCCTTGAACATGAACCTTTATATTGTATTATAAGTGAATTTTCAGTGTCAAAAAATTAGACTCCTAAATTTTCATGATGCAGACATAAATATTTAGGGTCCAAAAAGTAGTAAATCATTACCCTTATGATAGAATAAGGTCTCACAACGTCTAGATAGATTCTTATACCCTTATCGATCCATATCGCTCGGGTAAAGAAAAGGCTAGCTAAGAGTTAGTTGAAAAGCCAAGTTGATAAGTGCAATTATTTGTATTTATTGTGCTTATTTTTATACTCCTTCGTTGAATATTAGTAGTGGTTTAAGATTATTTTTAGCTCGTTTACTCTAGTTTATGGTGATTATTAAATGAGTTAATTTCGATGATTATTAAGCATGTTTGCATACGATTTGTTGCTTATATTATTGCAGGGCACTATGGAAAGGAGTAAAATGGTCTCATATGAGTTGAAAAAGTGTAAAGAGCTACAAAAATGTCCTAAGTATGGGGAATGATCGCTTTTGTAATGGCCCAAGCTATAAAAAGATCCAAAGACACGACTCGCCGCCAAAAAAGCAATGAGCCTTCAAGCCAGAAGAAAGTGACGAGTCGTCTCTTTTACATGATCCAGAGGCGACGACTCGTCGCCAATCACTGTGCTCAACATTCAACATCAGAAGTAGTGGCGACTTGCCGCTTTTGCTTCACTCATGGGCAATGCCTCGTCGCTAGTTACTGGAAATGCTGGTTTATCCCTTTTAAATACGCGATGAGCCGCCCCTAATGGCAACGACTCATCGCCTGTTCCTAAATCAGCAAAACGATAGTTACCTCATATCATTTTTATGTTTTATTTATTTAGAAATTCAGTTATTTTTGGGAATTTTACCCAAAATTTGACTTTAGTATAAGTAGTGGTAGTTACTTTTTAGTTATTATCTCTCTTATCTTTTAATTTTTAGATTTTAGTGTGCCTTAGATGAAAAACTCAATTTTATGTTTTCTCCATTGCTAATTGACTTAATTGGATGTAATTTATAGTTTGTGCATGTTTCCATTAGTAAGTATTTTTACTTTGCTCTTTAATTATTGGTTTTATTGCCTTTAATTACTTATTATTGTTATGTTTAGCATCTTAACTAAGTTTTATTCATTGTCAATTTGATGTTTATTAATATATCTAGTGAGTATATTTCTCTTCTAGGATTAAGGGATTATCCCTAATTTGAAGCATGAAATGATTTTTGATAGATTAATTGTGTGAAATTTGGGTCTATCATTAAACCTATGCTTAATGAACCTTAATTTAAGTATCTTTATTAACCATTTTAATAAAACGGAAGTTTGAGATTATGATTACTTTAGGATTGAGGTATATTTAAGTTAAATTCAAAATAGTTTAACCAATAAAATGAAAATTTGAGGATTAATATTAGTAAGGTCTTAAACCAACATTGATCAATAGAGCGGAAGCTTGAGATTATTTACATCACCTATAATCAATTCAAAGATTCAACTTCATACAATTATGAGAGTAATTGATTTCCATGTCAGAATTAGGCGATTTTCAACATCCTAGATTACTTTACCATCGTAATCTTCATATCAATTATCGTCCTTTCTTCGTTTACTAGTTTTAGTTGCATCATTTTAGATTATTGCTCACAGTAGTGTTAGATTTTCAACCCAACTACATTGTTTGTCCGTATTCTATAGTCATAAACTGAATGAATCTATTAACTTGCTTCCCTGAGTTCGACCCGTATAACTTCACTTACACCGTGCGCTTGCGGTTAAATAAAATTTGGACATCACAAGTAATGATTGATGAATACTTGAATAAGCCCAAGTATTGATTGATGAATCAATAGTTGCAACTGAAAAGTTTAAAGAAATTATGAATTACATTGCTTAGTTAGGGAGTTAGTTAGACCTTGTGATGATGTGTATTAGTTTTTTAGTGAATGCTTATGTGGCATTATGATTATGCTCATGATGTAGTATACTATCAATATCTTATTATTGTAAACATAAACATAACCCTTTATGTGATACTCTAGATTTAGCTTTAAGCAGAATTTATAGACTACTCATATCAACAAGGTGCATCTTTTTT
>NC_080058.1:13490344-13520344 GCF_026212465.1 Amaranthus tricolor
AGTGAACACTTATATGTAAGTTTATTTATGATGAAAATAATACATTTGGTGTTAATTTGTGTTGGAAATGTATTACTTTGGGTTGAAAACGTGTTACTTTCTATTGAAAAAAATGTTACTGGTGTAGTGTTTCAAGGTACACCTACTCATAATTTTAATCATAAACTGTTCATCCCTCATTGTGAGAAAAATCTAATACCAGTATTGCATATGACTTTTGATTCATTAGAAGAAGGGGTGAAATTCCATGAATTAAACATATGCTAAGGCTTGTGGTTTTGACATTAGATCAGGGACTAAGAAAGTCTATAAAGGTGTTGTTACATCTAAATACTATTTGTGTAATAAACAAGGGATGAGGGAAGAGAAATTAGGTGCATTGAGAAGAAGGCTTGTAACTTGTGAAGATTGTTATGCTAAAATTGTTTTTCAATGGACTAAAGAGGGTAAATATTGGGTTTTTAAGTTTATTGAATCCCATAGCCATATTCTTGCCTCACCTTTTTCTAAGCAACATTTAAAAGGGTCATCTAGTTTAAACAGTGGACAAAAAAGATACATTATGAACGATTTGAACTTGAATAAAGGTCCAACAAGTTCATATAGGATGTGGAAAGAACAAGTAGGAAGTTATTTGAACGTAGGTGCTTCACTTAATAACTTAAAAAACTTTTATAGGGATTTGAAGTGTTTTATTAATGGATCTAATAGGCAAATGTTTGTGGAAATGTTTGTTAAGAAGAAAGAAATTTCACCTAGTTTTTTCTTCGATTTTGAGGTTGATGATACTAAATCTCTATCGAAGGCAATTTGGACAGATGGTATTAGTAAGACAAACTATTCATTGTTTGGTGATTCGATATCTGTGGATGCTACTTATGGTACTAACAAGTATAATCGAATTTTTGTTCCTTTCACGGGTGTTGACCATCACAAAAAATGTGTTAGTTTTGCTATGGGTCTTATTAGTAGGGAAGATGTATCTTCTTTATACTTGGTTATTTGAATCTTTTTTGAGGGCAATGGGTGAAAAACAACCAGATTCCATTATAACAGACCAAGATCCAGCCATAAAATTGCTCGACCCTATGTTTTTGACAAGTCTATTCATAAATTCTATTGTTGCCATATAATGAAGAAACTAACTGATAAAGTTTCTATTGAGTTACGTAATAATAATAAGGTTGTAAGAAGAATTAATAGACTTGTATATAATAGGGATAATGAGCCCCATGAATTTGAAGATCAGTGCTCAAAAATGATGTCGGATTATGAGCATGTTAATTTAAGAAATAATGATTGGTTGAATAGTATGTATGATATTAGAGAAATGTGGGTGCCCGCATATTTTAGAGATCTTTATATGGGTGGTTTGCTTAGAACAACATCTAGATCGGAAAGTGAGAACAACTTTTTCAATTACTTTGTGAACAAATTTCTTACATTAGTTGAACTCTAAATGAGGTTTCAAAGTGCGATGGATGTTCAACGTTATATGATGCAGACACTAGATAGTAAATGCAAGTTATATTTTGCACCTTTGAAGACTCGTATCCCTCTTGAAAAACATGCTTCTAGTGTCTACATAGATGTTGTGTTTAAGGATTTTAAAGAAAAAATTCTTAGTACACGCGATGAATGTGGTTTTGAAAAGAATTTCGTTAGAGATGGCAAGGATGTGTATCGTGTGGTACATTTCAACACTGGGACAATTTTTGAAGTTGTGTATGATACACAAACATTTTATGTTGATTGCTCTTGTAAGTTATTCAAAAGAGTAGGACTTTTATGTAAGCACGCATTATGGGTTTCGCATGCAAAAGGCGTTAAACTAATGTCATTATCATTCAATTTATCACAATATTGTGTTGAAATCATCACAATTTTTGTTGAAAACATCACGATTTTATGTGGAAAGCATCACACGTTTATAAAATAAATGGTAGTGTATCATGTGTTGTATTTTGTGTTGAATAAATGTAACACAGATTTGATTTAGAAAGCATTAAAGTTTTTTGTAAAAAGTATCACCAATAAAACATCACAGTTTTATACAAAAGCATCACACGTCAACACAATTGCTTTCGTGTTGATGATGTTAACTAGAATATTATTGAGATTTTTAATATCATTATCATTCATAACATTATTTTTTTGAAATCATCACAGTTTTGTGTTGAAAGCATAAAGGTTCTATGTTGAAAGCATCACACATGGAATCAAAACAAACTCAAATATTCTTTTTTCCTTTCTTCTTGGCAGTCAACTTCAGTGCTGGTGAAGGTGTTTTCTCAAGATCTGATATTCCCAGATCAAAGCTTGGTAAGTCGATGTCGGTTGTTCGTTTTTTAACCACTCTTATCCTGTCCATAATCTCATCAATTTCCTCCATCACTTTTGGGTCAGAATACCATTGTGATAGTGTTGGAGAGTTTGATGATTGTCTGACATCTTGTGCTTGATTGCCTTTTTCCTTTAACTTCGACATTTTTGATAGATGATTTTGAGTAACCATTTTCATATTCCTCTTCATCTCGCTAACTTCCTCCATAAGCTCCTTAATAAAGAGAGTATAATAAGAAAAAGAAGTTCAATTTAAACTTCTTATAAAAAAGTTATATGAAATGTGTTACTTTATAGATAAAAAAATGTTACTTTATATTTTAAAATGTGCTATTGGTTGTTTTCATAAAAATTAAATGTCAAAAATAATATAACTTACATCACCTGTAACCCATCTCTCCTGTAACCCATCAAAATTGTATAAACAAAGCATCACAATTTTATGTAGACTGCATCACATTGAAGTATCACAATTAAGATAGTGTATTGTGTATTGTACATATATTCCTTCCCTCCAGTAACCCATGGAAGTATCATAATTTTATAAATAAAAGCATTCATGTTGTATAAATAAAGCATCACAATTTTATGCAGAAGCATCTATGTCTATAACTTACTTCTTTTTTGGAATTGTTGTAGAAGAAACAATTTGTACTCTTTCTCGTTTAGTTATTGGTAATGGAGGTTCTTCTTCCATTCCCGCATTTACGTTCAATCTGGCACATTCTCTTCATGGTCCTCATTGTATTCTCCTCTTGCAGCAGCAACTACTTGAACTCTGAAAAAACAAATGAAGTATCATGGTTCTCATAGACGTCACCATTTTTTATAAAAGCATCACATTTTTATAAATGAAACATCACATTTTTATTGTACAACTTACTTTTTCTTTTTTGAAGCAACAATTTTTATTCTTTTCCCTTTTGTTTTTGGCAAAGGTTGTTCCTCTTCCATTTCATGATTTTCTTCTCCTTTATCTTGCTCATTATCTTCTTTTCTTGCAGTAGCGACTACTTCTATACTGAAAGCATCACAATTTTTCATATAAGCCATCACATTGTATTAAGAAAGCATCACAATTTAAAACAACTTACTTTTTCTTTTTTGAAGCAACAGTTTTTATTCTTTTCTCTTTTGTTTTTGGCAAACTTTGTTCCTCTTCCATTTCATGATTTTCTTCTCCTTTATCTTATTCATTATCTTTTTTTCTTGCAGTAGCGGCTACTTCTACACTGAAAGCATCACAATTTCTCATATAACCCATCACATTGTATTAAGAAAGCATCACATTTTAAAACAACTTACTTTTTCTTTTTTGAAACAACAATCTTTAATCTTTTTGCTTTTGTTTTTCGCAATTGTTGTTCCTCTTCCATTTCTTGATTTTCTTCGCCTTTATCTTGCTCATTTTCTTCTTCTCTTGAAATGGTGGCTAATTGAACTCTAAAATCATAAAATGTATATTAACAAAGTTTATTAAGTTACTTAGCATCTCATCTTCAACAATAAAGAATAAGATTTTGCTTCAATTAGCATCACAAGTTTTTTAAGTTACTAACTTTCTCTTTATACCGGTTTTAAGTCTTTTCTCTATTATTCTGAATCATCAAATATTTGTTCATAAAGGATTACAAAAAATATAATCATTTGTTGAAGCTAAGGGATAGAGATATATTATCACTTACTCTATCATAAGAGCTGTCATTATCATGAAATTCGACATTTACTCCAGCTAGATTGTATATCATATCTATTTTCATTTCTTTCAAATCCTGACACAATCTCTTCATCTATCGATTTGGCACAACAGTTTAATGCTTCATGTGAATTCCTTTCTTCAAAATCCTCACCACTCTGGATGTTTTTGTAAAATGCCACAGCTGGATGTTTTTATCTATCACTTTGCGGCTTAGGCTTCTCCTGTTCAGTCTGAATGCTGAACAAATCTAGCATAAGTGTTTCTAAAGTTCATTTGAGGTTCTCAATCAGAACCAATAGCCTAGTACAACCTAAAGAACTTCAACAAACAAAGGCCATCGAGAGAATTATTGTACATGAAGACAAACAAGTAGCCGTTGTGGAAAAAAATTATTTATTTTTATCATAAAACAATAATCTATTATTTTGGGTTTAAAGTCTATAAGCGTCATTATAATTACCCTATAAGAACTTAACCTAACCTTAATATTTTATAATAAATATTTTCTCTTGTTTAATTTTTTTAAAGCTGAAAAGAAAATATTTTGTCCTTCTCCTCAAAAATACCAAGCCGTCAATATAGTCAGTATCAATCTTTCTTGAACTGTCGCAAAACCTGCCTTCTCACTGTGACTTACAATTTTTTTTTTGGTAAGTATTGAAATCCTCTTACAGTATTATGAAATTGATAGTTATGTCAAGGATTAAAAATACCCAGTCATAATTGATTATTTTCTTGAATCTTGTAAAAGGTTAATAGGTTCTTTTATACAACATTTTTTTTTTATTTATTGCTTATTTATTTTTTATGATTTTCTTTAGTTGTTAAACTTACTCTTTTTTTCTTGATCTTCACGTGGAGGAGGATGACTACTTTATTTTTATTTTTATTTTTTTAATTTGTTTTTCTTGTTTTATCTCTTTTATTGATCGTGGTACCCATCGTTATTTTATCTTACTTCCATCTCCCCGCTATTCTCTTGTAAATCAATGAATGATAGTTTTATTTTATTTTTATTTCATGCTTCCTTCCTTATTTAATTTTGAGTACTGTATTTCTCATGAATCTCATCATATTGCTACATTGTGGCATGCCTATGTATAAATTATGTACTATTAGATTGAAGACATATATATATATATATATATATATATATATATATATATATGATTAAATAAGAAGAATTTTAAATAAGAAAGATTTTAAAATAAGAAGGATGAGAAGAATTTTTGTTTGATTTATTTTTTGATAAAGTAAACTATTACATTTTTAAAATATAGGTCAAAGCTAACCAACCAAATAGTGTCTAGATCCAATTGGACTAATAAGAGATATATAATTCGATATTAATCTATGAGTTAATACTACTTTTCGGTACTCAATATCTTCATTCGCGTAGAAGTCACACATCAGACATTGTTATTGTGAACTTAATTATATTATTGATAATTCATAATTTTTAGAGTAAGTATATTTTTATGGATTACCTTATTTTTTAAAATGATATTGTGGATTACCTTGATACAAGATAATTCCTGTATTCTTTTTATTGTACCATTTACTTTTTCACGTCTCTCAATTTATGAATTCAATAGTTTGTAATATCTAATTATGCATGTCAAAAAATTATAAAAATTAAAAATTAATAAACGTTGAATCAATACGATTCAATCAAGATTCAATATGACTATATTTTAACTTACAGATTACCAACAATATAAAAGTCAATTTATTGGATGAATAATGTCGAAGTCAACTATGATACAAGTAAAAAAAACAAAAATTCCTTATTTACTAATATCTTTTCGTACAAAAACAAGGAAGAGTTTAATTTTTTTTTTATCACTTAAAATATAGTGAGAATCAACTCAAAAAAAAAAAAAAGTTTGTTAGTGTAAATATGAGTGTGCTTGAAATATTCAACAGAATACTATTCCTTCACCGTCCTTTTTTCCCGTTTATCACTAATCTCTAATTTCTACATTCTTAAATAGTAATTTTCATATTGTTTAGAAGCATATGAAAAATAGAAAGCCAAAAATGGGAAACACGAAGCTAAAATGGACTCCAGAAGAAGAAAAGGCACTCAGAGAAGGCGTAAACAAACATGGCGTCAGTAAATGGAAAGTCATTCTCAAAGATTCTCAATTCCGCCATATTCTCCGTTCTCGTTCCAACATCGATCTCAAGGTATTCTTATTCTTTTTATCACATTATTCCTTTTAATTGCTTCTCTTTTCGTTCTGTTTTTTTTTTAATTTTGATGAAGTATGTACATAATTGGTGATACGAATACGATACAGGACAAATGGAGGAATATGAATCATGCTAAATCAAGGCGAAAGCCAAATCCAAAATCGACTATTCAAGATCAGGTGAATGTGAATTTAAATAATTATCCTTTGTTTCAAGATTGTATTCATTATTATTATTATTATTATTATTATTATTATTATTATTATTATTATTTCACGCGCATTGGTGATTTAATACACGAAAAAAGGCAGAATATGAAAATTGAAGTATAAATGCCAAAGCCGGCTATTCAAGATCCGGTGAATAACTGTTTTTAAGGGTAGTTTTTAGGTGCAACTATTTTAGGCCTAACTTATAAAGGGCCAAATTAAGTTAATCTTTATTATTAAAATTTAATTTGTTCATTAATACCTTATTATTATATTAACTTAAATTTGTATATTTATTTGATATTAATGTGATGAAAAAAAAAAATTTAAGAGAATCGAAATTTTAGTTATACAAAAGCCTTTTAATGTTTCACATAGTGCTCAAAAATAGTCAGGAATGACACTTGATAAATTTTTAATCGAATAAAACTGCAAAGTGAATGCGATTAAACTAACTATAATATTATTGCAGAAACCTTCGGAGGTAGAGGTACTGGCTGAAGCCGAGGCTGGGGCCGGGTTCAAGATCGAGAACGAGGAAGATGTTTTTCCATCATTGCATGTAATAGAAGAAGAAATAATAGCCGGCTTGATAGCTGATTTAGAAAAGTACGACCCAGAACATGCAGAGTATTGTAAGGATCTACAAAAGTTATTAGAGAATGATGAAAAAGCAGATGAAATTCTAGCTTATGCAACCGAGATCATGGACCGACCACTTGAAGATTATGAGTTTAGTGACTTAGTGATTTGAGTAGTGCATCTATGACCTATTTGTTTAACGTATGAACCAAATTTTTTCCTTCCAAGTTTAAAGTTTAAAATTTTTAGGAATTTATTTCTATCATTTTATTTTTGGCATATGTTAAAATGGTATGATTGACATTAAGTTTTAGAAGTACTATATAATCACAAGCTTACAATGTATGTATGCCAGATCTTTGTCATAATTAAATGTTGTTTTGTTGGTTATGTTAAATTGTTAATCAAGTCTCCAATGCAATTAAATAAAAAAAATTGTTGATTATTAGCATAAGGCTGCACAAAATTTGATCTAAAAACTAAATATGGTTATTTGGTCTCATTATAGTCTAAAATATACTATTTTTGTAAAATATAAAATGATTTTTGGATTTCATAGGATTTTGAAATTTTCAAACAAGACTAAATCAAAAATCATAAACCCTAACATTCAATCATGTCTTAGGAAAAATATTTTAACATAAATTATTAATTTTTTTGCATAAATAATACCTCCTCCGTTCCCTATACTTGCTACATTTGACTTTTTATGCAATCTAATACGTTATTTTAATCATTTATATATTAAATTATACACGTCTAAAAATCATAAAAAGTTAAGATTATGAAAGTATGTGATTACACGATCCAAACAAGATCCACTTGACTATATATTTTCTTACACATTAACCGCAATACATCAAATAAGGTTGAACGATAATTAGTATCAATAATGATAATATAGCGTTGTAGTGAATATTTGAGAATGTAGAAAGTATTATTTCGTCATAATTATAATAATTGTTTCAGCATAAAGTTTACTATTGCATTTGTAGTTGTTCATTATAGAAAAAAATGTTATAATTTTTTAAAAAAATAGAGAAGGTTTTTTTTTTTTTTTTTTTTTTTTTTGGATATTGAGATTGTTGACTTACAAAGATTGGTAAATTCTTGTGAGAGATCATCCCTTTGAGAGATCATCTTTAATTGGGCTGGTCCAAAAAGGAAAATTTAGAGTAAATTTGTCGATAAGCATTAAGAATATTGTAAGTAGGGATTTACAATATTGTAAGTACTTAGTACTTGGTGGGCATTAAGTATATTGTAAGTTGGCAATAATATATTGTAAGTAGACGCTAAGGATATGATAAGTAGGCGCTAAGGATATGATAAGTAGGCTAGTAGGTTATGTTTCTCGGTAGGCATTAAGAATATTGTAAGTAGTCATTTTAAGTTCTTTTTCGGTGGGCATCTAGTTTATTGTAAGTAGGCATTAACGATAATGTAAGTAGGCATTAAGGATATAGTAAATGCCATTAAGATTTGATGGGTTGGGTCTGAGAGATGTCTTTCAAAGAGACGGTCTCTCAGGAGACCGGCTGATAACGATTACTATATTTCTTCATTATTCTAGAGTACTATCATAATTTTTATTTAGAGCATCCTTAATGGTGATCCAATTTAAGGTCATATGACCAAACTAGATTAAATATACTCTTAATGGTGACCTAATTTAAGGTGGATTGGAAAATAGATTGGCAAAATAAGTCACCAATAGACCCGTTCATCCGAACGATTACTTTGTTTTTTTTTTTTCAACCAAAGCGTCACGTGGCAAGGTGTGATTCGCTGAAGAAATCAGCATCCTGTTGCTGCCTGATACCACATGTTGTCCCTTTCCAAATGTCACCTTGCAATCGGTTGAAGAAAATATTCATTTATAATTTAAATGGCTATTTTCTTAATTAAATAAGTTTCAATAAAAAATTACACCAATATCCATATTTTTTCGAGATCTATAAAATGAGACCAACTTTAATATTTTTGACACAGCAATTTCAAATTTACCTATTTTCTTTCGTTAAAAAATCATCAAAAAAGCCCAAAAAATTAAATTTATTTTAATAGTATAAAAAATTATATTAAATTTGTACATGAAATGTTATTATGAAAAAATAAAGATAATTATTAAATAAAAAAGGTGAAAAAGTGGGTTGAAAAAAAAGTAAAAGAGAAAAGATGATGACCTTTTAAAAGAGATCATTGTTAATAAGAGAGAAAAATTGTAAAATAGCGTGATGATCTTCTTTTTAGTTCGTCATTAAAGGTGCTCTTAGTGTAGATTGAAATAGCCCATTAATTTTTTGATTATGCAATGAAAAAATGATATTCCCTTTCTTTTTATTTTTTCGGATAATTTCACTAAATCTTATTTATTAATCTTTTTTTTGTGCAAATATTTTTTTTATTTACTAGAAAACCAAAAACGATAGAAAACAAAAAATTAAGACGCCAACCTAACTGATATATGCATTAGTATGGAATCAAAGTCCACCTTTTAGGAAGGGTTTCTTTAGCCAACTCTTCACATGCACAGAAAGGAAGGGCCAAGAGTATCAAGACCAAAAAAAGCCCAAATTGGCTATACAAGACTATCACTATACAAGGAAGTACTCAAAGAAAGCAAAAGTATAACTAAACATTATCTTAGCTACCATGAGAGGGTTGTTGAAAATGCATTAAGATGTAGGGATTGGTGTATGTTCCTCACATCTAACTTGATCTAGGACAACACATGGCTAGGCATAGTAGGCAAAAGAACATATCATTTCCAAACTACTCCGTTCATACAACTTCCTCTTGCCCAGGCTCTACATTCAGAAGAGAAAACCCATTGTTGACTACAACATTCTGCTCAATAGATACATCCACAGTTGCATTTTTTTCTAGTACTGTGTCCATTGATGTTGTTGATAACACTTCCTTTTCCTTCCACCTACCTGTTGTCGACTGACCAGAGGCCGTTGTATTGCTTTGGGAATCAAGACTTTTAAAATTAGTCTAATTGTCTAACGCCATTATCATCGACCTTTAGTTGAGGCTTAGATACTCTCTTTGTACCCATTATGCTGTTAGCTACTATATGCCCAAATTGAGACCATTTGGTGCACCATATCAGGACCCAATCATTTTGATCTTTTTGTGTAATAAGTTCATCATGCTTCTCGTCTAATAAAACTGCCCAAAAAAACCCTAAGCTACATTCATGTCAACCAAAACCCTAGAAAACATCATTCTATCTTTGCTGATGGTAGCATTGTCCACTTTTAAAATTGTACCTAAGTATCCTACAATCTGTGTCAACATAACCTCTGTTCAATATTATCTAACATGCAACTTAGGTAGCTTAACCCAAACAGGGACAGACAGTAGACTCGATTTCTCATACAATGTATTTGGGTGCCAAGGCTTAACTATGAATGGTTTCTTATCTCTATTGGAAATGATTTCCTTGCTTTCATTAATGATTTTGGGAGAATAAATACAAGATGGAATAATAAAGTTTTGGAAAATAAATAATCTATACAATATTTACTAATAAAAAAATATTTTGCAAGATATGCAAAATATAAAAGATACACAAAAGATTACTTCTAATACACCCTCGCAGTCGAATCGGGAGGTTGACGGAAGCTGAGACTGGAGCGAAAATCATCGAAGAGAATCTTAGGAAGTCCCTTGGTAAAAATGTCAGCAATCTGATATCGAGATGGAATATGAAGAACGCGAAATTTCCCACGTTGCACTTTTTCTTGAATAAAATGTATGTCCATCTCAATATTTTAGTGCGTTGATGATGAACAGGGTTACTCGACAAATAGACAGCATTAACATTATCACAGTAAACAAGAGTAGTTGTATAAATAGGAAAATGAATTTCAAGTAGCAAATTTCGAATCCAGCAAGTCTCAGAAACAACATTAGCCACTCCACGATACTCAGCCTCAACACTGGACATAGAAACGGTAGGTTGGCGCTTAGCAGACCTAGAAATCAAATTATCATCAAGAAAAACACAATAGCCAGAGGTAGAACGACGGGTGTTAGGACAACCACCCCAATCAGCATCAATGTAGGACAAAAGAGAAGAGATCGAGGACTTATAGAGCTGTAGTCCATGATCAAGAGTGCCCTTGATATACCGAAGAATGCGATAAAGGGAAGACATATAAGCAACCCGAGGATCATGTAAAAAAGACAGACTTGTTGAACTGCATAAGAAATATCCAATCGATTGAAAGTGATATACTGTAAAGCCCTAGCCAAACTACGATATAAAGTAGGATTATTATGAGAACGAGCATCAGCAGAAAGTTTTCGGGAAGATGTAATAGAAGTAGGAGCAGGCTTGCATTGAGACATACCGGTTTTCTCAAGAATCTCAATAGCATATTTTTGCCGAGACAGAAAAAGACCGGCAGAATTTTGAGAAACAACAATGCCCAGAAAAGAACTGAGAGGACCTAAGTCCTTCATAGCAAACTCAGAACTCAATTGAGACATAATGGACTAACGAAGAGTATCAGATGAGACAGTGAGAATGATGTCATCCACATATAATAACAAATATGCAATGACAGACCATGGTAGTAAATAAATAGGGATGAATAAGAAATGCTGTTAACGAAACCAATATTAGTCACAAAATCAGCAAACCGCTGATACCATGCCCTAGGAGCCTACTTAAGACCATAAAGTGATTTGCGAAGGAGACATACATTATCGGGATGAGTGGGATCACGAAAACCTAAAGGCTCATGCATGTATAAAGGTGTAGTCAAGTTACCATGAAGAAAAGCATTTTTCACACCCAATTGATGAATAGACCAGGACTTAGCCAAAGCAAAAATCAAAATAATGCGAATGGTAGCGGGTTTGACGATCGGGGTAAAAGTCTCATCACAATCAATGCCTGCCTGTTGAGACTTACCATCAGCAACAAGATGCGCTTTATAGCGCTCAAAAGAACCATTAAACTTAGTTTTGACCCGAAATATCCATAAAGAACGAAACACATTAACATTAGGGGCCTGAGGAAAAAGATCCCAAGTATTATTCGCAACTAAAGCATAAAATTCCTCCTGTATGGCCTGTTTTCAGTTTGGGTCACGGAGGGCATAGAAGGAATTTTCGGGAAGAGGAGAAAAAGAGACAGAGAAGGCATGGAAAGTGTATTTGGGGTTGGTTTTGAAAATAACATTTTTACTTCTTGTAGTGATGCCATGGGAAGAGGGTGGAGAAGAGAGTTGGGTAGATTGGTACTGATTTGGGCTAGGCCTAGTATGTGAGGGAGGGGGGCTGTTGGGTGGGGATGTTTCTGGGTTGGGCTGCACAGTAGGGGAGGGAGGGGGGTTGTTTAGTGATGTGTCTGGGCCGGGTTGCACTGTAGGGGAGGGAGGGGGCTGTTTTGTGATGGTTTTGGGCTGGGCTGAACAATAGAGAAGGGAGGGGAGCTGGTTGGTGAGCTGGGCTGCACGGCAGGCCCAGATGTTGTTGGAATGGGTCTAGGCTGATTTTGAAAGAGAAGGTAAGAATGAGGAGAGTCTAAGAAGTCACATGCTTAGGTAGTGTATGTGGAAAAGTTGGAGAAGGGAAAATTGGATTCGTCAAAGATGACATGACGAGAAACAATAATTTTTTGAGTAGTAAGATCATAGCACTTTTAACCCCGATGAGAGGAAGGATAGCCTAAAAATACACATGGAGGCGAACGAGTTTGCAATTTTTGAATTTTGGTGGAGGGAATATGAGGAAAATATAAACACCCAAAAATTCGAAGATGCGTATACGAAGGTGATTGATTGTAAAGTAAATGGGTTGGGTAAGGTTACCAAGTAACTTAGAAGGAAGAATATTAAGAAAATATGTAGCGATATTTAAGGCATGAGGCCAAAAAGATGGGGGGGGGGGGGGAGGGAGAGAGAAGTATGACACAATAAAGTACGAATAATATTATTGATGGAACAAACTTTTCTTTTAGATTTGCCATTTTGGGAAGATGTATGAGGACAAGAAAAACAAAGATGAATACCCCGATTATTACGAAAATTATGAAATAATTTATTGTCAAATTCACTCCCATGATCATATTGAAAAGATTTTACTTTGAGTTCGAATTGGGTATGAACAAAAGTATAGAAGTTAACAAATATATCATACACTTGAGATTTGCGAAATAAAGGAAAAGTGGACAAAAAATTAGTGTAATGATCAAGAAAAAGAACATAATATTTGTAGCCCGAAGGACTTGAAACAAGAAAAGTCCATACATCTCTATGAATAATATCAAATGGACGATTATTGATAAATTGAAAACGAACAAACGGTAACTGAACATGTTTCCCCAAAGGACAAGAATGACACACAAAAGAGAGATTTTTATTACATTTTATAGAATTGGACTAATACAAGGAATTCAAAATTTCATTTCTCGGATGACCTAAACGAGAATGCCAAATACTAGAAGACAAAAAGGTAGAAAATGTAGAATTCGGGATGGAAACTCCATGTGTTGATTGGAAAGGAAAGAGGTCACCAGTGCTATTAGATCTCAGGTAGAGGTTCCCCGTGGCCAAGTCCTTCACAGAAAAACCAAAAGGATCAAATTCAACAGAAACCATATTATCACGAGTAAATTTGCGAACAGAGATGAGATTTTTTAATAACTTGAGGGGCATGTAAAACATTTTTAAGAGTAAGAGTGTTAGGAGAGGAGGTGAAGGAAATATTCCCGTGACCTTGAACCGAAATCATATGACCATTGCCAACAATAATAGCATTATTTAAAGGATGCTTTAAAGAAGAATAATTAAATAAATTACCTTGATTGAGTCATATGTGAAGTGGCACTAGTATCCATGTAATATCGCTCATCCGGATAAGATAAAGATAAAGTATGCATGGCTTGATCGATGTCCGTAAGAAAATAGCCCGGAGATGAAGAAGTACTTGGGTGAAAATTGTGAGCAGGTCTTGGGCCAAGAAGCCCAGCAGAAGAAGGCCCATTGTGAGAAGGAGTAGCATGATTCTGATATGCCTAATTGTTAGTAAGGAAGAGGCATGGAGGCTGGGCCCAAAAAGGAGAAGCCCAATATGGGAAGAGAGTGTGGTTCCATGGGTGAAATGAAGGTGGGCCTGTTGATTTGGTGCCCTCTTGAATTTCTTGCATGCTGTCCAGAATGTGTATTGGGGCTGTGGTGGTTGCCGGATCATGGGAGGAAGAATTATCTTTGTTGTGAGAATGTTCTTCCAATTCTAACATGGATCGAAGAGTATCAAAGGAAGAAACGGGAGACATGTGTTGAACTAAGGATTGAAAGGTACAGTAGTCGGTAGTCAAACCATGAAGAACTTGAAGAGCCAACCGATTGTCGGAAATAGAAGTGCCAAGATTGTTAAGAGAAGTAGCAAGATTCTCAAGTTCATTACAATAAGCCTTCACATTCGGGAAATCAGCAAGGGAAATATCATTGAATTTGGACTCAATATGAAGAATACGGGAAGTTTTGTTGTTGTGAAAATTATTTTCAATGTGAGTACAAGCATTAAAAGCACTATCATCGAGACAGACAATCGATTTAAGAAGAGAAGGACTAATAGTACCATAAATCCACATGCGGACAATATCATCAAGACGTTGCCATTCGGAGTCCTTAGAAATCGATGCTTTAGTAGAGTCATCGGGAAGAATATGAGTATCCACAAGATGAGCCTGACAATAAAGCTTAAAGAGAGTCACCCAAGTATTGAAATTCATGCCTTCATCATCAAGTTGAATAGGAACACAAGTTTTAATGTTAGTAACCAATGTAGTCGGGTGTAATTTTGTGGAAGAAGCCATGATAAGAAGCAAGAAAGAAAGAAAACAGAGGACAGAGAAGTGGCGGCACCACCAAGTATGGTGCTTGGCGACAAGAAAAGAGGAAAGGAAGAAAGGAGTGATCAAAACATAGGCAATGATACCATATTGGAAATGATTTCCTTTCTTTCATTAATGATTTTGGGAGAATAAACACAAAATGGAATAATCAAGTTTTGGAAACTAAATAATCTATACAATATTTACTAATAAAAAGGATTTTGCAAGATATGCAAAATATACAAGATACACAAAAGATTATTTCTAATAATCTCTTAATGTTCTTTCAACATGAAACGAATTAAGATATTCCCCTATTCACCATGCCAATCATATCTAGGTGCAAATCTTTCCATATACGATGAACAAATCAGTCAACCACATGAGTTAGAGGATTGGCGCTTGTAACAAAGCATACCATAGGTTGTTCCTAATATTTAGTTTTCGGTTCTACATCTGCTTTTGTTATTTTTGAAAGTCTAAGAACAATTGGTGGGCCATCTAATGAAGGAGTATCAGTTACTAGGAGAGGAGTGGTAATTGTTATACTCAGCAATGGAACAGTAGACGGACTAGATCAAGCAATACTTGATTTGATTAGAGGGCTTTTCAAAACTAAGACCCAACTCAATCTCATAGTAGAAGTGTTCTGTGAGAATGAGCTTCGCATCCTCCTTCTGCGGAATTGATTTAGAGGCCTGGAACAAATGTCTTTCAACTGAAGAGGAAGATTTCCGTGAAGAACAACTCAGTGACTACTTCCTTGGCACCACCGTTGCCTTGGCTGGTTGTCCTCTTCTACCCATGGCCAAAAATGGAGACTAAGAGCCACCAAATCTGAGAGGAAAAAACCTAGACAATTTGCTTAACACATTTATAGAACTTTTTATTTAGACAATTTTTATCAAAAAATAATGTTATTTGCCTAACACATTTATTAAATGGGCATCACTTAGACACTTACATTTTTAATCCTCAAAAATATATGAACTCTTCCACTTTATTCTTGACATTTTTTGATGTATGATTAGCTTTTGTCATTATTTATTTCAGTCAATAAACACTATCGATGAAATCTTATTTCTTAATAATTTTTTCATTGGTTTATCCCAATATTATAATAAGCGAAGAACAAATAAAAACTAGGATAATTTTTTCATTTATATTCCCTTACTATAAAAACAAACTCATATGGAGATAGACTATCGCCAAACTTGACGACAACATGAAGACATAAATGAGTCTCACCAAACTTGGCGACACACATTGCTATAGCTAACTTTAGAAACATACATTTTTTTTTATTAAGCTGTAGGGGAGGGGGGACAACAAGAGTGGGGTGAAATGTTGTATGAGTTAGTTGTAGCGTTTTTGTGACTTTTGCGAAATTAGAAACTTTGACAATGAAGCTCACTTTCTCCCTAGACTTTCCCATGTCTAGTTTACAAGTTTTCTCTCGAAAACCCTTTACAATATATTGAGTTGCACAAGAAAACTTACTAAATTAATTGGCAATAAAACGTAATGTAAGTTCCTTAATGTTACTGGTTTTCAATTCCTCTTTATATATGAAAAAGTCACGCAACTTTTGTGGGAAAAATAACTAACCACTAAAACAAAAGAGCAATGGGTTAGTGCTTTGATAAAAATACCTACGGTTTCTTTTCACAAAAATAAGGCATTTTGAATTTGTCAATCTAAACATACTAAAACTAACCTTATTAGGTGGAGAGAAAGTGAGAGCATTTTTCTCCACTACACAAGGATGTGGCGGTAACACTAGGTCAAATTACTTCAAAAGATTTTTTCAAATTAACTTCTAATTTAAATATGCAACTCACTAAATTTATCCATACAATCAACTAGAAAAACAAGAACTATACTGTCTTTAGAATTTCTTAGTTTGCTTTCCAGACTTGATTCCTATTTACATTGTACTGTCCCTGATATATCAACTAGGAACAACAGACTATCAGTTAGGAACAATAGAACTCTTGTCTACACTTAACTTTCTACAACAGAAATCTTGTCTACACTTTAACTTCCTACAGAAGACCTCCTGTCTACATTTCAACTTTCTGGATACTACAGATTATCACAAAGCCCTTGACTAAGTCCGTCGGTACATATCAACGATCCTACTCCGGATCGGATATTAACCTGTATCAACATGTTTATATCATTTAAGTTTAGTCATCATCAAAATATAAAGGGTCAACAAATTCCCCCTTTTTGATGATGACAAACTTAGCAACGAACTTAAGTGGAAAATAGAGTAAATCCAATAAAATAGAGTAAACAAGAGATCATAATGACTCTATATTACTCAGCATATTATGTCATTACAACAGAATTTACTAAGCACAACATATTAAACCAAATTACTCTATATAAATTGATAACAGGGTTTTAGTGTCGTTTACTAAATGCCAATTATACAAACAATAATTATAATCACCCTAATACTACTACAACGAGTGTAATGGTAAATCGGGGGTCTACCACAAGGACAATGGAGGCTAGACTCTAAGCTTGATGTGGGAAAGTTATAAGGAAGGTTGGTTGGTGGGTGCACTAAACTAATGACAAGAATGAAAAGTAAACTAAACAATGAAAGACAAGTGGGGAATAGACTAGGTCCACCATAGGAAGATCTATTGAGAATAAAAATAAGCTAGGTCAAGGGAGATCAAACGACAATCAATCCAGACACTCTAGATAACTAGAGGAAGTTTGTGAACCTATAAGCCACACGATCAACCTATAATCGCCCTATGTTTCCTAAGGAGTGGCAGGACAAGATTCAAATCAAATATCTATCAAGCATCATCATCAACCTCAACCCTAATCCTAAACATTGAAGACAAGACCAAGCCTAGGGTTTCTCTAATCTAAAACCCCTAAAGAAGCTACTCCATATTAAAACTAAAAGCAATAAATATGGAAAGCATTAAAGGCAAGAAAACAATAAAGAAAGCATTAAAGGAATTAAATAACAATAAAGCATTAAATCTACACTAAGGAAGCATTGAAGAAAAGCATAACATTGAATGCATAAATGAAATGTAAACTTACATAAGTGAAAAGACTTGAAAGTACATGAAAGCATAAATGAAGAATAATAAATCTACACTACGACAATACATAGAGAAAAGCATTAAAGTGTGATGTTCTAGATTGAGGCACAAAGGCACCCACACTAGACATAGGGTTTATTACAAAAGTGGGGAGTATTTATAAGCTAGGTATCAAAAGGGGGAAAAAGCCTTAAAAGCCCATGGGGTTTGGATTGCGAATAAATGAAAACACGCAGTCTGGGACCTCCATTCGGCCGAATGTAACCATCATTCGACTGAATGTTACCTTATTTGACTGAATGGAGGTCCATTCGGGGTTTCTAGTGCGTTTCAGCATCAAACTTGAAGTTCCATTGCCCATTTGCCCGAATAGTGTCCCCATTCACCCAAATCCATGTCTATTTGATCGAATGGATGTGGGATTCGGTCAAATTTCTTCTTTTCTTGGCTCAATTAAATCTCTAAAGTCTTAGATGGCTTCCGGACTTTACGGAGGCTTTAAAGAGGGCTTGGGAAGCATGCCGGCTTCGATATGCATGAAAAATCTTCGATCAAAGTGTCTAAGTCTCGTACGCAACGTAAATGACCTCAAAATCTCTAAAAACACCTAAAATGAGCTTAAAAGACCTCAGAGATAAGAACAAGATGAAATCATGCGTAAAAAGTATAAAGTCATTCTAAATCGCGAGGTTCAACACTACAATGGGGATATAAATGTGCTCTAAAATGAGCACATCATAAATCCATATCAAAAGTTACTCAGTATATTTATGTCATTACAACAAAATGTACTAAACAAAAACTATCATCAAAATGCATACCATAAAGTGGAAGTTCAAATATTGTAGACCAATTGATAAAAGCAGCAGTAATTGTTCCAACGAGTAATAAAAGTACCTAGTAAAATACAAAATAAAAATGATTATTTGAAAAGCATAGCAAATAAAAATTTAGTCAAGTAGATTAAGCAGCAGGTTCATCCTCTTCATCAACGTACTCAGTTTGGATCTCGATAGTTTCAAGTTTAGCACCAAGACGTGCTTCTATTTGAGTCATCTAGTCACTGAGAGAGGCTACAAAGACACGTACTTCATCTTGGAATGAGATGTGCTAAGAGTGAAGATCTTGAAGCTTGTGGAGGATGTGGTCCAGGCCAACAATTGAAACAGAAGAAGGATTGGAGAAAGCAGCAAAACCCATATTATGTGAAGATGTGTGAGGATGGATAGGAGGTGATATTGGATGGTTAGTGGTTGGTGGTGGTGTGAATGAAATAGGAGAAGTTGGAGGTAATGGTGGAGTCTTGGTTAATGGGGGTGTGGCAGGTTTTGGTGAGAATACAGGGACATCAGTGTGGGTTTCAAGTGTGGTATGGGAGGAAGAGTCATCATCCAAACCTATGACTACCTTTCTTTTTCCTGTAGTGCCCTTGGAAGCAAGTATGGACCTTTTCCTTAAGGGCACCACATCCTTCTTCTTCAAAGGTTGTATACTTCATGGTCTGTTGATGAATGATCATTTGCAGCGCTCTCTCCTTCCCCATTGCTATCAGATTCCCCCTCGCTTGATTGCTCTTCTTGTTCCCCCTAAGATTACTTTCTCCTCTTCCTTGGAATCAGTGACAATAGGCTCTTGTACCTCTTCCGCATCTTTCTTTTCCTCTTATTCCTTTTCTTCTTCTATAAAACCTTCATCCTCCACATGAACATCATGTTTCCCATCTTACATGAGGCCTCTAGAGTCCCATTTAAATTTAATTTCAAGTGCAAGTTGGTTAGATATTTTGCTCCAATCTTAGTATTTTCACTCATTGGAAAATGGAGAACATCTAGGGGGACCCCAAATTTTCTAAAAATCGATGTAAGCAACCCTCCATAACCCACCATAGATTTCTTCTCACTCTAGTCAGCTAAGTGCGAAATCATTAGCAAAGAAAAATTAATTTTAATGTGATTTGGCAAACAGTAAATCAATGTTGCATCTCAAGAGTTTACCTCACTTCATTTTGAATTTCTAGGTAGATGAAACATCGAGATATGTTATAAAGCATTTTGTTTGATAGGGACAAAACATTGTGTGTTATTCTACCTTTTTTCTCTTTGATACCCAAAAAATTTAGAACTGTGCGTTCATTAATTCCAAAAAAGTCAATTTTAGATCCTACACTCAATTTTAAAATCACAAGTTAATCAATTCATGTTTGAATTTATGATTGATTTGATATAATATAATTAAGAAAGTTGAGATTTTTATTTTATTAAAAGTTAAAAATAATAATTTAAAATAAAAAAAATATGAGCAATACTTATGATATTGACTAACTTAATATCACTAAGTAGATAATTAAAATTATGATTTTGTTATATAAATTTTTAGTCTAATTATGACATACTTCCTCCTATTCACTCTACTTGTCTCATTTACCTTTTTCACACATGGTGAGGTAACATTTTAACCTTTAATTTCTTTAATTGTATATGATTGAAAATTAGAAAAATTTGATATTAATAATCTTTGCATTGAGACGAATAAAATAAGATTCCAATTGACTATATTTTAACTTATATAAGAAATTATATAAATTAATTTCAATACCTACTAATAGAAATTAAAAAAAATTAGATTAGTATCTTACACTATTATTGATTTATAATTATAATTGAGATATATAAAATTAACATCTCGATTAAATTTTTTTAGAATGATTTTATGTTGAGATTGCTGCGTAGTATATTGATATTTTTATATATTGATTTTGATTAAGAAAGATAAAATAAAATCAATGATTGATACATAGTAATAAAAAAAATATAAAGTATTAACATTTTAACATATTACATCTAATTTTATATGTAACATAATTTTAAAATTGATTAATTTTTTAATTAATGTCAATTATTTTTTTTAGAATGATTTTATATTGAGATTGATGCGTAGTATATATTGATTTTTATTTGATAAAATTAAGGTGAAAGAAACAAGTATCTCATTAACAATATCAATAAAAAAAAAGTCTTGCACATTTCACTTTTGGAACCTAATTAGGCAACTATGACATAAATTATTTTAATACACATCTTTTAGATAAATGAATATTTAAATTGAATTAATTCTCATCAAAATGAATTTATATGGAATGTTCAAATGCATAGTTTATCACGTGTTTGGTTAATAACTTAATTATCCATCATTTAATATTTCTGCTTTAATAAAATAAACTTATTTGTGTATTACACGTAGACTTAAATAAAATTAGTGATTGAAAACTATAGTTTTGTGCGTAGATTAGATATATAAACTCATATTGTTCAAAGCTTCTAATATAAGCATTCAAAAATAAAGAATTGAGACATTACTATATTGAATAAATTTTAAAATAGGTCTAAAAGTTTTTACAAAAATTTGAATAAATAATTATACTGTACACTATTAAACTCTGTGTTGGATGATTGCACCCATGCAACTGTTGAATACACTATTTTGTGAAAAGTATAAGACCATTAACCTATAATAGAATATGGTCTGAAGGTGATCTTATACCCTTATAAACTAGTATAATTTGATACTTGAATAAGCCCGAAATATTAATTGATGCGTAAATAATTTCATAATTAAAATATACGATTTAAAATGAAATATACTTGTTTCCATACACAACCTAAATAAATTATGAATTGCATTGCTTAGTTAGGGAGTTCCTTATACCTTGCGATGATGCGTAATACTCCCTCCTATTCAGCTTAATTGTCTCATTTATTTTTGGATACTATTTACTTATCACTCTTAATTTGTATTTTACTCTTAATCTATAAGTTAAAACATAGTCATATGGCATCTTGTTTGATTCGTCTCAATACAAGAATTATTGATATTAACTTTTTATAATTTTTAATTAAAAACAATTTGAGACAGGAGGGTGTAGTTCTTTAGTGAATGCTTATGATGTAATATACTAAAAATATCTTGTTATTGTCAACATACTCAAAACTCATTTTATCATAATCTTTGTCTCTGGACTCTGGTAATTGGTATATCGCTCTGATTCTCCTCCCTTTTATTTTCTTATAATATAAAGTGAACAAGATAACATACAAAACAAAAGAAATGGAGGGGTCGAACTTGCTATCGGACTCGATTTCTAACTCAGAAGCAAAGAAAACTTGGAGTATTAAAGAAGAAATGGCATTAAAGGTAGGTGTATTAAAATACGGGTTGGTAATTGGAAATCCATTCAAGAAGATCCTAAATTCAACAAATATCTCAATTCTCGTTCTTTTCATTTTCTTTCTCATGAATTCTTTGTTTAAAGATTGTATTTATTGAATCATTATAGTTTGTATTGGTGATTTGATACAGGACAAATGGCAGAATATGAACGTTGAAGCATCAATACCACAGCCTACTATTCAAGATCAGTTGAATGTCGAATTTAATCAAATTGCAGAGTGCAAGCAGAGTCCGAAGAGGAAAATGTCAGAAGTGGAGTCTGAGGCAGTAGTCGATGCGGAAGCAGAGTCGAAAGCAGAGGATAAAATTGAGGTTGAGGCAGAAACCGAGGCAGAGACCGATGCCAAGGAAGAGTCAGAGGCTGAGGCCGAGGCCGAGGCCGAGACAGAGGCAGAGGTTTCTGAAGATCCTCAATTCCGCCATTTTATCCGTTCTCGTTCCAACATGGTATTATTATTTTTAAATTTGCTTGTCTTTTCGTTCTGTTTTTCTAAATATGAATTTAAATTCTTTTGTTTTAAGATTGTACTCATTATTATTCATTTATGCGCATTGGTGATTTGATACAGGGAAAAAAGCAGAATACGAAAATTGAAGTATCAATGCCAAAGCCGGCTGTTAAAGATCAGGTGAATTTCAAAAATCAAATCGAATCAAATTGCAAAGTGAATGTGATTAAACTAACTATAATATTATTGCAGAAAAGTTCGGTGGTAGAGGTCGTGGCCGAGGCTGGGGCCGGGTTCAAGATCGAGGCAGAGGAAGATGTTTTTCCATCACTGCATGTAATAGACGACGAAAAAATAGCCGGCTTGATAGCTGATTTAGAAAAGAATGACCCAGAACATGCTGGGTATTGTAAGAATCTACAAAAGTTATTAGAGGATGATGAAAAAGCAGATGAAATTCTCGCTTATGCAAACGAGATCATGGACCGACCACTTGAAGATTATGAGTTAAGTGACTGAAATTTGAGTAGTGCATCCATGGAGAGTAGATAGAACCCAAGGCAAAGACAATAAAAAGTAGGGTAAAGTTACAATATCTTGCAATATGGAGTAGTTTTAGTTAAATGTTTCGTTGATATGGACGATAATGTTCATAATCTAGTATTGTTTTCCATACTATTACTTACTTATTTCATGAAAAATAAAACTCAAGAGAGATTTCTGATTTTAGAATTGTATGCACATAACTCAGAAAAAAACAATAAGAAGCCCTCTTTGTACAAAATTAACTAAAAGAAAAAACTAACTTTTTTAAAAATAACCTAATCCTAAAAATAACCTAACAACCTTCCTTAATAATAGAAAGTTATTAGTAAAACTATAAATTTTAACTGTTATTTTCTACACTCCCCCTCAAGTTGAGTGGTCAGGTCTTGAGCACCCAACTTGCAAAGTGTCTCTTCAAAGACTTTTGTTCTTACTGCTTTCGTAAGAATGTCCGCAATCTGGTTCTTGGATGAGACGAATGGAAGACTAATAACTTTCTTTTCAAGTTACTCTTTTATGAAGTGACGATCTACTTCTACATGTTTTGTACGATACTGTTGAACCGGGTTCTCTGAAATCCTAATTGCAGCTTCATTATCACAATAAAGCTTACATGGTTTAGTTTGACAAAAACAAAGTTCATCTAACAACTTTCGAAGCCATAAAATTTCAGTTTTTCGTTTGGCAATACCTCTTAATTCTGCTTTAGCATTAGACAAAGCTATAACCTATTGCTACTTACTTTTCCAAGTCACCAGATTACCTCCAACAAAAGTATAATATCCAGAGGTTAACTTTCTTCCAACTCTATCTCCTGCCCAATCAGCATTAGTATAGGCTAATAAATCAAGATTACCATTCTTTTTAAACAAAATACCTCGGCCACATGCTCCTTTGAGATATCTAACTATCCTCATGACAGCTTCGAGATGATTAGTTTGAGGAAGATGCATAAATCTACTTACAATTCCTACTGCGTATGCTATGTCTGATCTAGTATAAAAAAGATATATAAGTTTACCAACTAGTCTTTGATATTGCTGTTTATTAGCCAACTTAGCTCCCTTAACAATCTGTGAACCATGATTACCTACTATTGGAGTTTCCGCTGGTTTGCAATCAATCATCCCTATACTAGCGAGTAGATCAAGAATATATTTATTTTGGTTTATGAATATTTCGAGCTTCGATCTAAGAATCTCAATTCCAAGGAAGTATTTAAGA
Organism: Amaranthus tricolor; assembly: GCF_026212465.1. Taxonomy (NCBI): domain Eukaryota; kingdom Viridiplantae; phylum Streptophyta; class Magnoliopsida; order Caryophyllales; family Amaranthaceae; genus Amaranthus; species Amaranthus tricolor. The sequence goes on from NC_080058.1 coordinate 13,514,755, forward strand.
TTTGTAAGATCTTTCATTTCAAACTCTTCAAATAGTTTACCCTTCAACTTTGCTATCTCTTCCAAATTATCTCCTATTATTATCATATCATCAACATATATTATTGGATATGTAATTTTCTTTTCACGTGTCTTCAAGAATAAAGTATGGTTTGCATTACTTTTTCGATACCCAATCTCCTCATAGCAAGAGTGAATCTCCCAAACCATGCTCTTGGAGATTATTTTAATCCATATAAGGCATTCTTAAGTTTGCACCCTTCCCCCTTCTTAAATTTGTTAGTGAAGCCGGAAGGAGTTTCTATATAGATTTCTTCCTCGATTTCTCCATGAAGGAAAGCATTTTTAACATCAAACTGATGGAGAGGCCAATCTAAATTAGCAACTGAAAAAAAAACTCGAATTGTATCAGTTTTAAAAACTAGAGAAAAAGTTTTAGAGTAATCATCCTATAGGTTTGTGTGTACCCCTTGGCTACAAGTCTGGCCTTATATCTTTCAATTGTACCATCATCATGACGTTTAATAGTAAAGACCCATTTGCATAGAAATGCTTTTTTATCACTTGGAAGAATGCACTTTTCCCACGTGTTATTCTTCCTGTAAGGCATTAATTTCCTCCTCCATTGCTATCTTCCATTCTTTACTCTTTAAAGCTTCATAACCATTAAGAGGAATATTGTCAGAATTAACTGCAGTATGGGAAGAAATAGCCGTCTTTGATAATTTACTCTCTACAATGTTACTAATAGAATACTTTCATCTTAAAGATTCAAAATCTGAATCATATCTCCTTGGCGGAATTCCTCTTGTATTTTTAGGAGGTAAGGCATACGTATTAGTTGGAATTGTATTAGAAGTTTGATTAATACTTTCCTTGTTTCCACTAACCTCTTCAAGAGAAGGTGTACCAACATTCTCACTGGGCGTGGATGAAGATAAATTGGGTAGATCCTTATTTATTGATTGAGTCGGAATTGAATCTTCTTGTGTAGTAACACGAGTTGAATCTTCAGGTATAGTAACAGGCGCATTAAAAATCTAAATATTAATCGGAAGATTAAGTAGTGTGTCTCGGTTAGTGTCTCGATTATTAATAATAGAAGACGGAATCTGATTCTCTTGTGTCTCTTGTGTCATTTCTAAATATGTTAACCAATTAAGAGCAAGCATATGTGCAAAGCACAATGCAGTTGATAATGAGTTTAATGACTGTGAAATTTGAGTAGTGCATCTATGAACTCTTTGTTTAACATATAAAGTAGTTTCTAGGTAATTGTTTTGTAGATAGCAACCCAGACAACGACAATAAAAAGTAAAGTTGTAATTTCTAGGAAACACTAATTTTTACATGAAATATGTTCATTTTCTTTCTTTTACATTTTTTAACTTCTTGTCAATCATATCTTACTTCTTTAAATTAATGTATATTCACACATTATTGTTTTCCTATATTTGATATAAGGGAATAGAGAATGAATTTATATTTGATAAGGGTTCAAATACAATTATGAGATTTTTTGTGTACTCTTGCTGCATAAGTATTGAGGTAAAGATCGTTTTTTATATTGGAAGTGTTAATATTCTAGTAATTCACTTAATTCACTAATGTTAATTTAAATAATTCACTTAATTCACTAATATTAAGACCAAAAAGATTTTATGTAAGTAAAGTAACATCTACAATATGTAAAATTAATTTCTGAAATTCGATCATGAAAGTATAGTCGTCTTGTTTAAAAATTGGACACACAAAATGGCTATAGGAATGTCTATTTCACGAACAAAATATCAGCAATTTTATATCGAGATGGTACATGAAGAACCCAAATATCACCACATTGAACTTTTTCACGAACAAAATGAATGTCTATTTCGATATTTTTAGTGCATTGATGATGAACAAGGTCGCCCGATAAATAAACAGTATTAACATTGTCACAATAAACAAGAGTGGTCGTAGGAATAGGACAATGAAGCTCAAGAAGTAAGTTACGAATCCAGTAAGTTTCAGAAACAACATTAGCAACACCACGATATTTAGTCTCGGCACTAGACTTAGAAACCGTAGGTTGGCACTTAGCAGACCATGGGATCAAACTGTCACCAAGATAAACACAATAAGCAGAAGTGGAACAGCTGTTACCAGGATAACCACCCCAATCAACATCAGTATATGATAATAGAGAAGAAACAGACGACTTATTTATTTGTAATCCATGATCAAGACGACTTATGTAGAACAGTCATATGTTTAACTCGAGGATCATGCATAAATAAGAGCACTTGCTGAACAACATAGGAGATATCCAAACGGGTGAAGCTAAGACATTGTAAAGCCCCAGCTAATCTACGATACAAGGTATGATTATCACGAGGAACAACAATGTCCAAGAAATAACTGATAGGACCCAAGTCCTTCATCGCAAATTCAAAACCCAATTTGGAAATGCTATTACGAATAGGGCGAATAGTATCAGCAAACCCAATATAATAAACTGACGGAGAGAATCAGAAGAAGCAGTGCGAATAGTATCATCCACATATAAAAGAAGATAAGCCATGTCAGGCCCGTGACAGTAAACAAACAAAGAGTTATTAGAAATGCTATTACGAAAAAACAATTATTAGTCACAAAATCAGCAAACCGCTGATACCAAGCTCGAGGGGCCTGCTTGAGACCATAAAGAGACTTTTGAAGGAGACAAACATGATCGGATCGAGCTAGATCACAGAAATCCAAACGTTGATGCATATACACAGTTTCATTTAAATGACCATGTTGAAAAGCATTTTAACATCCACCTGATGAATAGACCAAGACTTAGAATTGACAATACTCAACACAATGCGAATAGAAGCAGATTTGACTACAGGGCTAAAAGTTTCATCACAACCAATGCCCTCTCTTTGAGACTTACCATCACCAACAAGATGCACCTTATAGTGCTCAAAAGAACCATCGGATTTTGTTTTCACCCGAAAAATCCTCAAGGAACAAATAACATTGGTATTAGGAGGCCAAAGCACAAGATTCCAAGTATTATTCTCAATTAAAGCATCAAATTCCTCCTTCATAGCTTATTTCCAGTTCGGGTCACGGAGGACATGTATGGGATTATTTGGAATAGGGGAAAGAGAAACGAAAAGGGCGTGAGAAGTGTATTTGGTTTTAGATTTAAAAATTTCATGCTTACTACGCATAGTCATGCCAATCGATGATGGAGGAAGTGATTGAAGTGGGCTAGAAGGAGAGGAGAGCGTTGTGCCGTGTGAGGCAGGCCCAGTGGGGAGAGAAATGGGCGCAGGTTGAGGAAGATTTGGGCTGGGCCACAGAGCTGCGATGGTAAGCGAGGATGGGGGAAGCGACAGTTGTTGGGTCACTCTGTAGTTGAGGCCCAGAGACAATAAAGAGGGGGTTGTTTTTGGGTTGGGGAGATGGGCTACTAAACTGCTAAGGCCTAGAAGAGTAAAGAGATGAGCCGATTGTTTGTGGAAAGTGGATTAAGGAATAAGGATTATCCAAAAATGTATAGTCTGAAGGGGAGCAAGGAGAAGGTTGAGAAAAAGGAAATGTGGCTTTGTCAAAGAGCACATGACAAGAAATAATAATTTTATGAGATGTGAGATCATAGTACTTGTAACCCTTTTGCGAAGAAGGGTATCCCGAAAAGACACATGGAGATGAGCGAGGATACAATTTATGAATTTTGGTGGAAGGGATGAGAGGAATATATAAACACTCAAAAACCCGAAGATGTGTATAGGTAGGAGATTTATTGTAAAGTAAGTGAGTAAGAGTTAATTTTGCAAGAGACTTAAATGGGAGAATGTTGAGAATATAAGTGACGGTATTCAAGGCGTGAGGCAAAAAATACGAGGGAAGGGAAGCATGACACAATAATGTGCGAATGATATTATTTATTGTGCCAATTTTTCTTTCGGATTGCCATTTTGAGATGAAGTTTGGGGACAAGAGAAACGAAGAGAAATACCCCGATTGACACAAAATTGGTGAAATTATTTATCATCAAATTCACCCCTATGATCACATTGAAAAGATTTGATATGAAGCTTAAATTGAGTATTGACAAAAGTATTAAAATTCATAGAAATATCATGAACTTGAGACTTATGAAATAAAGGGAAAGTCCACAAAAAATTGGTATAATGATCATGAAATAAAACATAGTATTTGTAGCCCGAAGGACTTGCAACAGGAGAAGACCATAAATCACTATGAATAATTTCAAAAGGTCTAGTACTCACGAACAAAAGGTAATCTAACGCGTTTACCCAAAGGATAAGAATGACACGTAAAAGATGGATTATTATTACATTTGATAGAATTAGAAGAAAATAAGGAATTCAAAATTGCATTTCCCGAGTTACTTGATCGAAAATGCCAAATATTAGAAGATAAAAAAGCTAAAGAAGAAGAAGATGGGATGGTAGTTCCATGTGTCGATTGAAATGGATAAAGATCACTAGTGCTATTAGATCTCAGAACGATTTTCCCTGTGGCAAAGTCCTTCACAGAAAAGCCAAAAGGATCCAATTCAACAGAAACCATATTATCATTAGTAAATTTGCAAAGAGATATGAGATTTCTAATAAGTTGAGGGGCATGAAAGACATTGTTTAGGTTGAGAGATTTATGGGAGGAAGCAAGACACCATGAACTGGAATCATATCACCGTTACCAACAACAATTACATTATTTAAATGTTGCTTTAAAGGATAATAATTTATTAGAGTATCTTGAGATCGAGTCATATGAGAAGTGGCACCGGTGCCCATGTAGTATTGCTCATCCGGAGAAGTTAAAGAGAGGGTGTGCTTAGCTTGATTAATGTCCATTGGATAATAGCCCATCATGGAAGGAGATCTCGTGCAAAAACTATGGGCCGATCTTGGCCCAAACAGCCCAGGGGAGACACATCATGAGAAAAAGGCTTCTATTTTTCCAAGGTTGAATCGGAATCGTGCCTACGCTGAGTACAAACTCCTCAACAATGTAATACTATGACAGTCATAATATATTATATGATATGCAAAGTACATTTCAAAACTTTATTTTAAGTTCCTCGGTTCTCGTTTCTCGTTTCTCATTTTCAGTTCTCGAATGCTTTCAACAATTTTTTTGACATTCATCACATGAATGTAAATAAATATCTTTACTACAGTCACCTACACTTGGTAACTATAAGGTTCATCTCATGGATCTACTTAGATCCAATATCACATTTTCACAACACAGATAATAATGACTTTCTAAAATATGTAAGGGTCTGGCTAATGGAGTAACATATTCCAAACTCTAACTATGATGGGTGCCGTCGCTCACCAATATGCATGACATAATGTTCTCTAAAATAAAATCTTAGTACATAACTTTTTATTTTTAATTGTAAATCCTAGCACATAGCTAATTTCTACCATACAAATGCAATTATCTGAACTTCCATTATTATTATTATTATTATTATTATTATTATTATTATTATTATTATTATTATTATTATTATTATTATTATTATTATTATTATTATTAGTTGATAAAGTACTATTCTTAGTTGGTTATTCAATCTA
>NC_080058.1:13533085-13540585 GCF_026212465.1 Amaranthus tricolor
TATGTTATGATATTAGAGAAATGTGGGTGCCTGCATATTTTAGAGATCTTTATATGGGTGGTTTGCTTAGAGCAACATCTAGATCGGAAAGTGAGAACAACTTTTTAAATTACTTTGTGAACAAATTTCTTACATTAGTTGAACTCCAAACGAGGTTTAAAAGTGCGATGGATGTTCAATGTTATATGATGCAGACACTAGATAGTAAATTTCTTGAAAAATATGCTTCTTGTGTCTACATAAATGTTTTTTTTAAGGATTTTCAAGAACAAATTCTTAGTGCACGCGATGAATGTGGTTTTGAAAAGAATTTCATTAGAGATGGCAAGGATGTGTATCATGTGGTACATTTCAACACTGGTACAATTTTTGAAGTTGTGTATGATGCACAAACATTTTATGTTGATTGCTCTTGTAAGTTATTCAAAAGAGTAGGACTTTTATGTAAGCATGCATTATGGGTTTTGCATGCAAAAGGCGTTAAAAAACTGCCAAAACCTTACATATTGAAAAGGTGGACAAAAGATGCTAGCAAAACACCTGTGTATGATATTGATGGCACATTATTTGATGGTAATAGTGCTATGGAACCTAGAAAAGGGGTTTTAGGAGATGTTTGGAATAAGGTACATCGATGCATTAGTTTGGCAGAAGATGATGAGGATGATTTGGTTGAACTTTTGTAGAAAATGAAGTTGTATTCAACTGAGCTTTTAGCAAAAAAGAATCGTGGGTTGAGAAGACAAAATATCAAGAGTTAGAAAAGTTTGTGGGTTGTGAAGCTCCTAAAACAATTACAACTCAAAACCCCAATTAATCTTCAAACAAAGGTAAGAGGAAAGAAAAAGATCAAAAACAAAAGGATAAGATGAAGAGGAGAAAAGGGTGACCAAGCAAAGACAATGTAAAACTTGTGGCAAAGTTGTAGGTCACAATAGTCGCACTTATCCACATAAGAAAAAATCAGTGAGTACAATATGATATAAAAGTGTTACCTCTTGAATTTTATGTTGGTACTTTCTTTGATAAATATTGAATTTTATACTGGTACTTTGTTTGATAAATAGTGATACTTTCATTATTAAACATTTTTGTTTTCCACAGTTAGACATATAACATAAATATTTTGTTCACTAAATCTTTCAGGTGACTTGTTTATGAAATCAGTGGTAATTGATTGAATCCCTACTTCAGAAGAACAACTATATTGGAGTTGTGTTGTAGTTGCAGAGTGTAAACTAATTTCTGATTGATTCTCTAGAGAAATAGTCTTATCATTAGTATTAGTAGTATGTAGATCACCTTTTGTTTATTTTAACATTAGTAGGTTTTATTCTATGAAGAGGATAATTGCCTTTAGACTAATTTCTGTTTATTTTAACATTGTAATTGTTAGAATTAGTTATATGTAGAATTAGTTTTATGTAGACTAATTTATTTTAACATTGTAATTGTTAGAAATAGTGTAAACTAATGTCATTATCATTCAATTTATCACAATATTGTCTTGAAATCATCTTGAAATCATCACAGTTTTTGTTGAAAGCATCACGATTTTATGTGGAAAGCATCACACGTTTATAAAATAAATGGTAGTGTATCATGTATTGTATTTTGTGTTGAATAAATGTAACACAGATTTGATTTAGAAAGCATCAAAGTTTTTTGTAAAAAGCATCACAGTTTGATTTAGAAAGCATCATACAACAAAACATCATAGTTTTATACAAAAGCATCACACGTCAACACAATTGCTTTCGTGTTGATGATGTTAACTTGAATATTGTTGAGATTTTTAATATCATTATCATTCATAACAATATTTTGTTGAAATCATCACAATTTTGTGTTGAAAGCATAAAGGTTCTATGTTGAAAGCATCACACATGGAATCAAAACAAACTCAAATATTCTTTTTTCCTCTCTTCTTGGCAGTCAACTTCGGTGCTGGTGAAGGTGTTTTCTCAAGATTTGATATTGCCAGGTCAAAGCTTGGTATGTCGATGTCAGCTGTTCGTTTTTTATCCACTCTTATCCTGTCCATAATCTCATTAATCTCCTCCATCACTTTTGGGTCAGAATACCATTGTGATAGTGTTGGAGAGTTTGATGATTGTCTGACATCTTGTGCTTGATTGACTTTTTCCTTTAACTTCAACAGTTTTGATAGATGATGTTGAGTAACAATTTTCATATTCCTCTTCATCTTGCTAACTACCTCTATAAGCTCCTTAATAAAGAGAATATAATAAGAAAAAGCAGTTGAATTTAAACTCCTTACAAAACAGTTATATGAAATGTGTTACTTTATAGACAAAAAATTATTACTTTATATTTAAAGTGTGCTATTGGTTGTTTTCATAAAAAAGTAAATGTCAAAAATAATATAACTTACATCACCAGCTGTACCATGAATTTGAAATTGGGTATGTGTCTCCATCGAAATAACTCAGTCTGATAAGTCCATTGTTGGATTAAGGGCAACCTTGATGATGGAAAAATACCTAGAGTGCTAACTCGATGGTAAAAGCAAATTTCTAATATGGCTAGACATGAAGGAATATTTTTCAAGTTTTTTGTTTGGCATCTCTCCAAGCCACTTTTAAACCTATCAAACACTAAACCACACCAGTTAAGATTTTTTTATCTCATTAACATCAACCAATGGTTTAAGCAAACTAAGATCAACTGTTCGGTGTGAATTGGGAGCCAAAAATGTAATCAAAGCATACATTACAAAGAACCTTTTGAAATCATCGCCTCCATCAGTTAACTCCAACAACATTTTGGAAAGTAGTTGTTCAGCAGATATATCTTTAGCCCTAACATAATCTAGTTTTTGTTACCATTCCTCAAACAAATCATACTCAGATATATCTTCACTTGAATTAGTTCGTTTAATTACATCATAACAGTTAACGACAAGCCAAAAATATCACAGACATCATACTCAGTTATAGTGTAGTTGTAGTTTTGATTGGCTATGAAAACTGAAGTACTGACATCATATTGGTTGATAAAGTACTTAGCCATACCATGAAAAGACATCTTAATTCTCAACAGAAGCAATCCTTCAAAACCAATTTCTTTCACACCACTCCTTTGATTATTATTCAATTTATCACACAAACAAATCATTTGAGAAGGAAATGAGAGCACATGAAGTTGACCTTCTCTCCTGTAACCCATCAAAATTTTATAAACAAAGCATCACAATTTTATGTAGATTGCATCACATTGAAGTATCACAATTAAGATAGTGTATTGTGTATTGTACATATATTCCTTCTCTCCTGTAACCCATTGAAGTATCATAATTTTGTAAACAAAAGCATTCATGTTGTTTAAATAAAGCATCACAATTTTATGCAGAAGCATCTATGTCTATAACTTACTTCTTTTTTGGAATTGTTGTAGAAGAAACAATTCGTACTCTTTCTCGTTTAGTTATTGGTAATGGAGGTGAAACAGTCGTATTATTAGGAGATTTCATTAGTCGTTTTTAGCGCGTAATTTTTCTTATATATTTGTTCGTTACTAATCATAATTTAATTAGTGATGGAAGTAATTTAAAAAATCTCTACAAAGATTAGAAACTTGTTAATTCGTAACGTGATTATAAATCGTAACAAGTAACGTAAACTTTGGAGGTAAAACTTAAAGTTGAGTTAGCATTACCCCCACAATTAGCTAAATTTCACAATGTGTTCCATGTGTCTCAATTGCGCCGATATGTGTTCACATGTTCTCCAATATGAGCCGATTCAACTTGTTGAAAGCTTGCAGTATGAGGAGAAGCCCCTGAGGATCCTAGGTCGAGAGGTTAGAAAACTCCGTCGCCGCACGATTCCACTTGTGAAAGTGCTATGGAGTGGACAGGATGCCGACAGTGCTACTTGGGAAAAAGAGGACGACATGTTAATTAGATACCCTTACTTATTTGAGTGATGTATTTATAACCATTAATTTGAGTTAGTTTCGAGAACGAAACTCTTGTAAGAAGGGAAGACTGAAACAGTCGTATTATTAGGAGATTTCATTAGTCGTTTTTAGCGCCTAATTTTTCTTATATATTTGTTCGTTACTAATTATAATTTAATTAGTGATGGTAGTAATTCGAAAAATCTCTACAATGATTAGAAACTTGTTAATTCGTAACGTGATTATGAATCGTAACAAGTAACGTAAACTTTGGAGGTAAAACTTAAAGTTGAGCAACTACCCATAACAGTTCGAGAAAATTTTAATTATTACCCAAGCATATTATATAACCATGATGGGAGTAAATTAAATATTTCACACATATACAAGTGATTTTTAAACATGAAGTACAAGTTATATGACTTGTTACATGTACAATAATTTTTACCCAAACCTTAAACTATCTTAGATAAATCTTTCCTACACTATAATAGATCAAATGATGGACAAATATCACTAAAAAACAACCCCAACAAGCCATGCTAAAGCTGTCCTACTCCCCCTTATAGCCCTTGTATACTTACATACACAAGCTAAAATCTCTACCCAAGAACCCCTTTTGTTCTACCCAAAGCTTGTGCATCATTACAAGCATGCAAGAGGCAAATATTTGAAGCAAAAGCACTCAATTTTCTGAATTATTATTCAGCCATAAACCCCAACACATTGCTCCCAAGTTCATCCATGAACAAACACTAGAATCCTTCAAACTTTCAATAACTAAAACACCTTCTTTTCTCATCAAATTTTCTTCAAAAACCCATCTAAAACTTCTGAAAATTTATTTTTATAAACTCAAATCTCCCATAAAAATAATCTTCATCTTAAAAGCTTTCCATAGACACCAAACTTGAAGAAGTCCACTAAGTATAGAGTAAGTTATGTTCATTTCTTTATTCCACTAGTTTTTGTTAAAACTTGTTCATGTAAAACATTTTTTTTATATGAATCTTTCTATAAACTAAGATCATTATGAAATGAGTATTTTATCTCTAAACTAAGAAAATCATCATTTATAAATCTATAAAAATAGGTCATAATAGAAAGTAAGAAGATGTATTTCTACAAACATATAAATTTTGTTACTTAAAGAATTCAAGTAAAATTATGGGACTTAACTAAGTATGTTGCTCAACACAATAAGTATGCTCCAAATATGTTAAAATCATCACAAGCATTAGTCTAACAACTCTAACTAGGGAAAGTTAAGTGCATGTTAGAAATCCAAAATTATTATTGATTTTTGGATGAATACAATATGTTTAGTTGAAGAGTTGGAGTTGAGGCATGAAGGGCAAGGAACCAAAGTTAGAACCACTTTTAAGAGCACGTAGGAGCTTACGGAATAATTATATAGGCTTGGAGTCGAGGGATGTCACATGGGGTGATTTTTAAAGGATTTAAAAACAAGTTGGAAAAGTTTGTGTATAAACTTTTTTTTTTTAAAAAATAAATATAATTCCCAGAGAGAAGTTCTTAAATCTTGAAAAATGATGTCAAAGTGATAAATTTGAGTATGGAATAATTTATTACATGTATTATTATTGTGGGCATCATGCATGTTGATTTTATAAATTATTGTATGTTTAAAGGCATGTTTAACACTACTTTGTGAAAGTTATTGTGATGGAAATGATTATATGAATTTGAAAATATTTGAAATTCATTTTAAAAGAAATTTCCAGTAGGTATATGTTAATAAAATTTCTTGGATACTTTTTGTTGAAATTATTCGTTAAATTGATATTTTAATGGATTTTAAGGTGTTAAATACTCTTATTATAAAACATGGTCTTAGATGAACTCTTCATCATCAAAAATAATTAATAAAAACATATTATAATGTCTCCAACAAGATTTGGCCAGAATATATTTAGTTTGAAATTTTTTTTATTATTTTTGAATAATCGTTAAATTGTTTAACGGTAAATTGTAAGATAGTAAAATATAAAATAATTACCAAACAAAGACATATGGACTTTAAATTTTTATCACATACTCATATGGATAGTAGGTAAAATTGGTAAAAGTTTGGGAAGGTTTCGATGACATTTAAGGACCTTAATAATTTTTACTCGGTTATTAACAATCGGTAAGTTTGAAAACGGTAAAATTAAAAAATAAATACTAAATCACGTCTTTTGGACATGAACAATTTATAAGACACTTATATAAACAGTAGATACATTTCAAAAATTTATATGGATTTTCGTGACCATATATGGACTTAAATAAATTTTATTCGGTTTATCGGTAAAATAACGATATTAATTATTAAAAATACCTCACATGATTATTAATGGTTATTTAAAATTTTATACACCTTAAAATAGCTTCTGGAATATCATATGATTTTTATAATATTTTATTCGGACTCAAATAATTTTAAACCTATTTTATTCTATTTATCGATAAAATCTATACAAAATAATAAAACATCATACATGAGTTTTATAAGTTCAAATAGCCTAATAAACATATTATATGACTTCTGAAACTTTGGTATAATTTTATAAAATAAATTATTAATTATTTACTAATTTATCAAATTAATAGACAATGTTTATTTATTAAAAAGTGTAATATTGTTAATTAAATTTGGGTAAAAATAGACCTATATAAAAAAATTTATAGTTATATTAATAATCTACTACCTCATAGTATAAATTAAGTTTAAATTAGATAATTTATAAATTTTACGGATTTAAGACACCATTTAAATAACGATAAATACCCAAATTGTCGAAAGTAATTGTAAGATCGTTATAAATTCGCATAACCAATTATAATCTGATGGGACAACCTTAAATTCATTTTAAATAAGGTATTATAATGACTTGATTAATTTGGGCCTTGTTGGAGAATTAATATGTACTTTGTAAATCAATTATCGATTTTATTACCGGCAAAACTATCTCGTATATAAGAAAATAGTGTTTTATGAAATCTTCTGTCGTAATGATTTTATAGACTTATCAATCATATTCTAGTTGTTTTGAATGAATTTCAAAACTCTTTTAAGTTATATTTACTTTAAGAAGGATTGAAACGAAACATTTTAGTGGTTTCCTTAAAAAACTTTATATTGAACTTTAATTACTTTGTTACGATGCATTTCCATACATGCTAGTGATGCCCCAATATAATACAAAGGTTATGTTTAATGATATGATTATGCTAAACATGTTTTACCCATGTGGGAAATATTATGATTTGATTTTGCTAAGTCGCAAATGAAGTATGTTTTGCTATGTGCAAATAAAAGATGTTTATCATATTGAAAAAGTTGATACTTTTGACTTCCAAATGCTATTAAAATTACAAGATATATATTATGTACAAAAAAAAATGTTTTAGCCTAAATGGCGGGTACATATACCACAGCAAATGTTGTGTGCATGATTAATTGGCTCACCAATGCTGAGCGCATATTGTTCACAATACCATTGTGTTACACTTGCCGGACATGTCGCGGACGGTAGACCGACTACCAAACGAGTCAGAGGATGACTCACAGAG
>NC_080058.1:13545585-13568085 GCF_026212465.1 Amaranthus tricolor
GAAGAAAAACAAAGAGAAGTTCAGGCAGCAATTAAAATGGTCAACGTAAAAGATTTAATAGTAGGAGTCAAATCATCACCAAGTAAAATGTTTCGAAAAACCTTTACTAATCGCTCATTTCATTAACCTACCCACCAACTCTTCATCATCCACCTTTATTCACACTTTCAATTAAGTAACTGAACATAATTAATTTCTTGAGTAACTCCCCCAAAACCGTCCTCACACCCTTATAAATTTAACCTCTCACTTCCACTAACTCACGTCACATCACTCAATCACACACTAAACCCTCATATCAACTTACTACTTCCTAAACTACTCAATGCGTACACCCTCCAAACCGTCAACTTCACTCAACATCAACCCTTCTTCTTTCTCTCCTTCTTTAACCTAATCATGAAAACACCCAAAACCTCAAAATCAACCAAGAAGTCGAGCAAGAAGACCTCTAAAACAACTGAACCAAAACCGCTAAAAGTCATTCACCCATCACCATTAATCATTGCACCACGATCATCTTCCTCCTCACCAAAACCATCCTAACAACCGAGTTCATCCACTATGCATGCCGGTTCTAAAAGCCCTAACACAACTCCTAAAGGAGAAGGCTCATCATCCAAGCCTTCAAAGAAAAGTAAGAATGTTGATGATGAGGTTGCTAAACAAATCTCTGTTGGTTTTGGGATTGACAAATATTGGTATGACCTAACTTCACGCCATTCTAAAAATCCAAAATTGGGAAACACTCATGACTGATTATTGTTGCAACCCAATTTATCCTAATTTAATGAGAGAATTCATTTCTAGTTTTTCTAGTGAAAATGGCGTTTGTTCGAGTGTTGTCAAGGACATTAAAATTTAGTTTAACTATAAGATGTTAGGAGAATGGTTTGGAGTGCTTGCAGTTGGTTTTGACACTTATTATGTTGGTTCAAAAATTGTGTTTTCTGGGATAAATGAAAAAACTGTGCTGAAGTTTTTAGGGATTCATGAGAAAAAGGGTAGGATAAGTCACAATACACTGTCCCCTTTGCACAAACTGATTTACAATATGGCCCGAAGATTCATTTTACCTCGCAATTCCAAGCGTAGTGAAGTGAATTTGAGGGATGCCACATTGATTTACTGCTTGGCTAACCATATTAAAATCAATTTCCCTTCCCTTATGATTTCACATTTCTCTGACTGTATTGAGAAGAAGTACATGGTAGGTTATGGAGGTTTGTTAACATGGATTTTTAAGAATTTTGAAGTCCCTTTGGAAAGGCTACAATTCCCCATGAGCTCCAATAATAAAATATGTGCAAAGTGTCTCACTGATTTGCACCTTAGATTATCCGATAAGGAGATTTTGGAGGCAGCTTCCACTGAGGATGAGGAGGAAGAGGGGTCTGTAGGAGGAGACCAAGAAAAACAAGAAGAAAAAGAAAAAGAAAAAGAGGATCAGAAAGCAGATAAGGAGGACCAGAGGACTCTTCTCACTAACACTCATGAAGAGGTAGAAGTTGGTTCACTGGGGGCACAAGAGGAAGTTCAAGAACAAGGGGAACAGGAGGAAGCTTTAAGTGAGGGGGAAGCTTCTAAGGAAGAAGAGGGTGACAAACTGGATGATAATGATGATTCATCTAGTGATGAGGAGGCCAGGATGCCCATGAAGAAGCCAGTTGTGACTCCTAGAAAAAGTAGTAGGCTTTTAAGGGAAAACGTCCAATGATTGGTTTAGATGATAACTTTTCCTCACCCACAACCTTAGAGCCACAACCTACTACACCTCCTTCTCCAAAACCGGCCACACCATCTACCCATCACATACCATCACCTCCATCTTCAACCATTCCTTCCACACCTTCACCAACAACTACTACACCTGCTCACCACTCCCACGCACTTCACCAGGTTTTGGTTTTGCTGGTTTCACTAATCCTTCCTTAGTTCCTGCAGCTATTTTAGACCATGTCCTCAACAAACTCTAAGATCTTCAGTCCCAGTTTTACTCCTTCCAAGATGAAGTTCGTGTCACTTTTGCATCCATTACTGACCAGCTCACTCAAATGGAAACACATCTAGGCGTTAAGCTGGATACATTGGAGGTGCAGACCTAATATGTGGACGAAGAAGAACTTGCTGCCTGATCCGTCTCATTATTATCTTTTTCTTGTGCTAGTCCATCAAACAAAAAAACAATTTTATTTTGGTTTTCGAAGTACCATACTAAGTACAGTGTTGTAATTTGCTACTTTTGAACATTGCTGCTCTCATCACTATATGGTTTGTAATGTTTAATCATGGCATTAACATGCTTGCATCTATTAATACTTGCTTTTCTTCACTACTATTCCTGCTTGCCTTCTTTTGCTATACATATATTGTTAGTGTTGTGGTTTGAATGCTCCCCTCTTTTTTGAATGATGTCAAAAGGGGGAATAATTGTACAAACATAAGAGATAGGCTTGGTGTATGAAATTGTTCCTATATTCTTCTTGATTTTTTTCCTAGGTAACAGTTTGATATGGTAGGTTTGGAATGCTCTGTTAAGATTATGCTCTAATGATGTTGGTTTGATATGTTTGGTTTTAATGATTTAGTTTAGTTTAATAGTGTCAGCCACTTCGTCGCTCTGTTAAGATTAATTTGTTTATTCTTTTGGTTATTTAAAAATATTAAGTTTTATGTTTAATTTTTTTTTAGAGTAATATGTTCTATAAATAAGTGCTTAGTAAGTTCTATATTGTAACGATATAATTTGTTAAGTTATATAGAGTAACTTTAATCTCTGTCTTACTCTATGACATTAGATTTACTCTACTTTGGTCAAAATTTGTTGATAAGTTTTTCATCATCAAAAAGAGGGAATTCGTTGGCCCTTTTACGTTTTGATGATGACTATACTTACTATAAACGACTGTATTTTAGAGATTGTGTGTAGATCGATATCCGGTCTTGATAAAGATCGTTGATAGTGCCTAAGACTTGGTCTATGAAAATTGTACATGTCAAATATATCCAAGAAAGTTAGATAATGAAGATCGCTTAAAATGTCAAATGTAGATAAGAGGTCTACTGTTCCTAAGTTGATAATCTGACGTTACTTGTCGATAAGTGGAGGCAGTGCCCTGCTCCCAAGACTCAAGTCTGAAAGAATCAACGTCAGCTGGAAATTCTGTAGAATATATTTTTTGATTTTTTAGTTGATGTATGGGTCAGATTAATTTGTTGCATCATCAATTTGTTAAGTTAGTTGGAAAAACATTTTATAACTTCCTCAAAATTAACCAACACATTTTCAAGAGATGGAGAAAACTTCTCCTAATTTTTCTCCACATAATAGGCTTGAATTATGGGTTTAATTAAGAAAAACTAACTTGCATAATTTTAGAAAAATAAACGTGGCTTTATTACTTGCAAATCAAGTTTTACTTACTCTTCCTTGATTTTAGGATTAAAGATGTAGTGGATAGTTATTTCTTTGATATAGTTACTTAAAGCTCCTATATAAAAGGAGTTATTTTTTAACTGGTTGTGTTTGGAGTGTCCATGCGTGAGATTGAAAAAAAATAACAAGAAATATTTTTTGCTCCAAACTTGCCAATTAACTTAAAAATATTTTCTTGTGCAACTCATTAGTTTTATCCTTAGGAATTTGGCCCTTGTAAAAGAGTTTTAAAGAAAATTGTTGTAACTAGACTTGGGGAAGTCTAGGAGAGAAGAGAGAAGCTTCGTGTGAAGCAAGAGAAAGAGAAGGAGAAAGTGAAAGAGAAGGAGAAAATGAAAGAGAAGTTGGCCTAGTTTTGTTTATTTGTTTTATGTAATTATAACTAATTGCCTAAAATACAGTAGAGAATTTGAAATTATGTAGGGTCGTGGTTTTTCCTTCTATTTAGGCCTAGAAGGTTTCCACGTAAAATTGTGTGGTCTCTTTCTAATTTTGTGCATCAAGTTTAAGTTTTTGATTCCGCAATCCAATACCACAAAAATAGGGCAAAAACACATAAACTTATCAAACAACAATTCACCCCCTCTTGTTGTCTCTAACCGTCTCTAACCGTTTCTACAAAGATAATATGGAGTAGTTTCTAGTTAGTGATTTAATTCGTAGATAGGACGATGATGATGTTCATAATCCTGTATTGTTTACTACTTTTCACGATGAAAACATTAATTCTCCAACATTTATGGTTAATGGCATTATTTTGTTTCTTGTTTCTTCTTGGCTTGCTTCAGTCTTTATTGCTTTACCTTGCTCACAAACATTGATACCTAAAAAACATTTTGGATCATACTGATTAATGAATATGTGTTCACGTTGTGTTGTTGTGGCTAGAGGTGTTAATTCAGGTCATTTTGTCGATTTTGGATTATATATTTCGCGTCAGTATAAAATTTGATCAAGTGTCCACGTTAATTTTTACATAATTTAAATTTATTTAAATTCGAATCAAGTTGGATTCGATTATAAAGTCGGATAGATATCGAGTCATTGGGTCTATTTTGAACCCCAGTTCGTGGCAAATAAAAATAAAAATAAATTGTGGTTCTTGTTTTTGCAATGACCTTAACTACATAGTTGGTTTGGCGTTTTCATAACTTGCATACCCCGCATATATATAATTAAATGCTTCTTAATTATTAAAACTTAGGTGAGACTAGAGGTGTTCATTCGGTTGATCGAGTCGGTTTCGGACGGGTGTTATTCGGTTCGGTTGCATTTCGGATCGGTTATTTTTCGACTGTGTGTTACAACGGGTCACCCTCGGGTCGAGTCGGTTAGTCACGGTTCGGTTAGAGATCGGTTATTCAAGCTATCGGGTTAGCATCAGTTCGGTGTCGGTTGACGTTCGTGTCGAGTGTCAATCGGTCTCGGGTTGTCATCGATTACTAATTGGTTCGGTTTTTTCGGGTGCAGATCGGATTCGAGCTTTATTTTTTGAGTAGTTATCGGTTACGGATAACTATTGATCTGGTCAATATCGAAATAAATTAATAGTCAGGTTTTTAATTGATGTATGCTCATTTACTTACAAAAAATAATTACCGATTGTTTTATCAGATATAGCAGATAGGGGTGTCAAACAGGTCGGGTTGGGTCATTTTCAGGTTCGAATCATATATAAATGGGTCAATATACCCTTAACCTGAACCTGACCCATTTAATTAATGGGTCAAAAATTAACACCCGACCTAATCTGTAGCAGATCGAATCAACCTGCTAATGACCCATTTAACCTACTTTTTTTTAGGTCATTAAATTCATATATTTCAGGTCATTTGACCCATTTAACCTTAATTAAAGGCTTCCTCCAAAAATAAACGTATGCCACTTAATGCAGCGAGCACACGGTATTCTTTAGTAAAAGGCGAAAGAATTGTTCGCTTTGTGCTCACGGCGTGGCTGCGTAAGTTGGTATAAGATCTGTGGAAGTGATTTAAAGGATTTTTCTTTTATTAGTATCTTTCATAGCCGATGTGGGACAACTTCCTTTGTTATTGAAAGTCATCTTCAGCTGACAAATCCCTTAGCCAATGTGGGACAACTTCCTTTCTTATTGAAAGTCATCTTCAGCTGACAAATCCCTCAATACATGGTAATTGGTATTATCTTAGTTTTACGAAGTATTTGGCAATGTTGATCCGTCTTAAATTTAATAAATGGGTTAAACAGGTTTTTTTCGGGTTTAAATATTCAACCTGAACCTAACCCATTTAATAAACAGATCAGGTCGGGTTGACCCATTTAATTAATTGGGTCAAAAATCTAAATCCAAACCCGCTAATTTCGAGTCGGTTTCAGATCAGGTTAGCAGGTTGGGTCAGCTTTTGCCAGCCCTAATAGGCAGATCAATTTATTTCAATTAGTTTATATATATATATATATATATATATATATATATATATATATATATATATATATATATATATATATATATATATATATATATATATATATATATATATATATATATATATATATATATATATATATATATATATATATACATATATATATATATAGATATATATATATATATATATATATACATATATATATATATACATATATATATATATAGATATATATATATATATATATATATATATATATATATATATATATATATAGATATATATATATATATATATATATATATATATAGATATATATATATATATATATATATATATATATATATATATATAGATATATATATATATATATATATATATATATATAGATATATATATATATATAGATATATATATATATATATATATATATATATAGATATATATATATATATATATATATATATATATATATATATATATAGATATATATATATATATAGATATATATATATATATATATATATATATATATATATATATATATATATATATAGATATATATATATATATATATAGATATATATATATATATATATATATATATATATATATATATATATATATATATATATATATATAGATATATATATATATATATATATATATATATATATATATATATATATATATATATATATATATATATATATATATATAGATATATATATATATATATATATATATATATATATATATATATATATATATATATATATATATATATATATATATATATATATTCTGTATGCAATCTCTTCTATATAGAACTTGTATTCTTCCTTTTTCCGTATTATTAGAAAACTGAAATTGGACTTAATTTGCTAAAATTAGGTGAAAATTTGATTCGGATTTATAACAGTTCGATTTACAATCGGTTCGGGTTTGTATCAGTTCGGGTTAAAAACAGTTCGATTAATAATCGATCGGGTTTGTATCAGTTCGGGTTAAAAACAGTTTGATCTTAATCGGTTTTAGTCAGGTTACATTCGGTTACGTGCATAATTCGGGTCAGATTTGACTCGAGTCGATCACTGTTCAGTTCGGGTAACATCGGTTAAGGTTTATATGTCGGTTATAAAATTCGGTTGCTGTTCGAGTTCGATTTTGCCCTTTTCGGTTATCAAACGGTTCGAGTAAAGTATCGGTTCGAGTAATTGCGGTTCGGTAAACCTAAAAAACTTACAATTTTTGGGTCGGATAATTTTCGATTCCGGGTCGGATTTTCGGGTCGGATTTGTTTTGAACAGCTCTAGGTGAGACATTCTCACTTATGAGACGGATCTTATTGGACCGACCCAATTGTATATATATTATTTTCACTAATTTCACAAATTAAAATATCAATTTCAAAAGTTAAAAGATCAGTGTCAAGACTTAGAAGACCAATTTAAAGAATTTGAAATTGACATTTTAAGTCATGAAATTAAAAAATTTTAAGACTTAAAAGGTCAATTTCAATACTTAAAAAATCAATTATAAGCCTTAAACACCAATTGCAGGACATAAATTTTCATTTCAACTTTAAAATAGAATGTCTAAAACACTAAAGTTGATATTTAAAACTTTGAAATTGACATTTTAAGACTTAAAATTGGATTTTAAATTTTGAAATTGTCCTTTTAGATCTTAAAATTAACACACACACACACATATATATAGATTTATATATATATATATATATATATATATATATATATATATATATATATATATATATATATATATATATATATATATATATATATATATATATATATATATATATATATATATATATATATATATATATATATGTATATATATGTATATATATGTATATATATGTATATATATGTATATATATGTATATATATATATATATATATATATATATATATATATATATATATATATATATATATATATATATATATATATATATATATATATATATATATATATATATATATGTATATATATATGTATATATATATATATATATATATATATATATATATATGTATATATATATATATATGTATATATATATACATATATATAAATATAAATATAAATATATATATATATATATATATATATATATATGTATATATATATATATATATATATATATATATATATATATATATATATATATATGTATATATATATATATATATATATATATATATATATATATATATATATAAATATATATATGTATATATATATATATATATATATATATATATATATATATATATATATATATATATATATATATATATATATATATATATGTATATATAATTATATATATATTACAATAGATAAATGAACCAATGTTTGTATCTTTTTCTTCAGAGTAAATGATGGATTGGGTTCTACTTGTTATTGGGTTTATTGATTTATCGTTGATCTTTTATTCAATGTTTTAAAGCAATACGATATTATTAAAATTACACTTAGTCTATATCCAAGAATGCTTTGTATCTTTGTGTCTATTCTTCGGAGTCGAAACTAAAATACACATAATATTTTTGTTGTGAACCACAGAATCATGGTTTGAGTTTGTCGAGGTAAATTAAAGTTATTTGTTAACTTAATAAATCATTCTTATGCAGCATATTTTCATATGGGAGAAATTTAGGAATTTCATTTTATCTTTTGTATTTTATTTATTTTCTTTGTCTTTTGTGGTGATTTAATCAGGATTTTTGCTATATCTAACAAGCTAGGACTTCTGAGTGTGTCTTTTTTTTTTTTTTTGCTTCCTCTCAATTTAACCGAGCTCTTATTTAACTGCATGAGATTATTGTTTAAATTAGAAGTAAGCTTTTTAAAATTAGTGTTTCTGTATTAAATGATTTTACATTATATATATATATATATATATATATATATATATATATATATATATATATATATATATATATATATATATATATATATATATATATATATATATATATATATATATATATATATATATATATATATATATATATATATATATATATATATATTTATATATATATATATTTATATATATATATATATATATTTATATATATATATATATATATATATATATATATATATATATATATATATATATATATATATATATATATATATATATATATATATATATATACATATATATATATATATATATATATATATTATCATGTAATTATGTAATTTGAGTGTAAAGTACCTAATTGTTATTTAACAAAATTGTGTTTGAATTTTAGGTTTTAATGAAGTAGCATAATTACAAATTTGGTAGTTTTCTAATGCTAAGAAACGAGCAGGGAAATCGGTACTACTTTAAATCTAGTTCTCTCTATTTCAAAGCTTGGGGGAGTATTAAAAAATAGTATTAAAAAATTTATCATTTGACTTTTATTTATGTGAAAAAATTTTCAAGAACAGTATAATTATTCTTTATCACTCAATTAGATAAATGGGTCTACCCGATCATATCAGCTTATTAAATAAGTTAGGATAATGTTAAAATTTTAAACCCGCAATAAATTTTTATAACTCATCTAATTAAATCAGTTAGTTTAGAGTTAAGTAAAATTTGTATAACATAAACTTAATTCATTTAATATTTTCATATTTTTTTATATTTAATAGAAAATAAGCAACTCATAAATTAAAAGTTTAAACTGAGGTACGATTTAAAAGATAAGATGTAGTCATTGTTAAAAACTTTTAAACTGTAAACGAGTTCGGTGGCTTGAAATCAAGTTGATATGTTTTATAAGAGGTCATGTCAGAGGTATGATTTTTAACTTAATTATCAAAGAGGGATAGCTTCGGTTAAGAGGTTTTTGATCCATTTATATATGACTCAAATTCGAATCTTATCCTACCTGATCTTTCTAACAAGCCTACATGTAGGAGTTGTTTGGAAAATTAAATGATAACTATTGATTTTTAAATTGACTTATTCAGGGGATGTTTGGCAATGACCTACTGAAAATGTTAGTTGTTTTTGTTGACTTTTAAGCAAGCTGAAAAATCAAAAGTTAACTAAAAAAGTCAATGTAAAACCCAAGTACTAAAAACCTCCTTGATATTAGCTATTTTTGTCGGCTTTAATGCTAGCTGGATAGGCAAGTCATTTGGAAAATAAAATTAGGTATTTAATGTTGATTTTTTTTTTAAAGGAAAAGTCAATAAGAAATTTAAAAAATAGAAAGTTATAAGATTATTTTATGAAAAAAACATAATTTATACGTAAAGAAATATTTTTTAAAATATATTTATTTAAATCATCATTATAATTATAAATATTAACAAAAATAGTTGAAAAATAACAAATGATGACTTCTTAGCTAGAGCTTTGGAAAATGTAGTATTAATTTAGTAACACTATAATTGATTGAGTGGAAATTTATTTTCCCAATTAAATTTGGAATAAAGAAGATAAGTATATAAAAGATTTCATTACATTAATTCTTTAAATCAAATTAAAAATTTTTAAAAGATTAATTGCATCAAAAAAAAATTATACGTAAGAAATTATTTATAAAAAATATATTTATTCAAATTATTAAAAATTTTTTTGCATTAATTTAAAATTTAAAATCAAATAACGTAGTTTGAAACAACTCAAAATAAGCTCAATTCATTCATAAATAGTTAATTTATTTTATTTAATTAAATTGTAGAAGACCATTAAAAATATCTTTAAATAAAATTAGATTAAATATTTTAGCAAGTAAGTTACATTGTTATGCACTTGAATACTTTTCTTATGATATTAAAAGTAGGCATTAAGCATAAGTCAAGTAAGCATTAAAGATAATGTAAGTAACCATTAAAAATACGATAAGTAAGTATTAATCCTAAATGGATTGAGCTTGAAATACGTCTCTTAAATAGACGATCTCTCAAAAGACTAGCTAATTTATTAATTATTGTGCATTACATTGACTTCTAAGTTAGTATTAACAAAAAGAGCTCGAAAATAGAAAATAATAACTCCTTATAGCCTTGTAATATTCTTTGAAAATTTTATTTATATATGATTTTATACCAAACTCCGTAATGTAGGGAATTCTAAACTAATTAGGTATAAATCTTGATTGTGTTTTAAAAGAAAAGTCGATAAGAAATAAAAAAAATAGAAACAGTTATAAGATTATTTTATGTAAAAATAAAGGGAATATAACAAAACTTGGTCTTAATACATGCAGATGAAGCCGGCTAATTATTGCAACTCATTATTTTCATGCATAATAATAATAATTCTTACATTCTTACTTCCTAATTCCTAAATCATAGCAATGTCGGTTAGTTACACTTTCTATTTTTGACTCAAAAATTCTGAGTCTTCTCCGTTTCTCCGAGGATCTGGGAAATGTTTTCATATATATTAAATCAAAAATGCATTTATTTGTTATCATTTTCAAGTTTGAGTCTCCTGCTGCTCTTCGTTCAATAGCATAAAAAAAATTCTGATTCAAATTTATTGTTTTGTTCTCTGGATTATAAATGACCAAAATGGAGATCAACCCCATTAAAGACCATGAGCAAAGCTTGTCGATTGTAAATGAGCAAGCTATTCTACCTCAAAATAATACGGTTAAAGCTTCAAAAGATAGTACCAGTGAAATTCAAGTACTGGGTTTTAATGATAATCACTTAATTAGGAGTGAAGATTTAAGAGAAAAACCTAAGAAATCTATGCCTAAGCGGGGTTCATGTCATGTCCAACGAATGGGTGAAAAATACTCTTGCAATTTATGTGACAAACAGTTTAAATCTGTTAAAGCTGTTTATGGTCATTTGAGATGTCATAAGGAGCCAAAAAAGGCAGTGACTTTGAATGAAAGATTGAATGTTGATCCAATCTGTAAAAAGAAGAGATCTTTAAGAAAGCGTAGGACTTGTTTTAGTTCTTCTAATTTTAATAATCTTTCTCTGTTTAATTTGAAATCTTCATCTTCTATGAATGAAAATGATGTTGATGAAGAAATGACAAAAGTTGCTGATATACTCTTATTGTTTGCTTCTCGTGGGGTTGTGTTTAAATCTGTTAAATCTTCGATTGTTTTGAAGGAAAGGGAATCTTCTCATCCTGGTCGCAAACGTAAAATTTAAGAAGATGATCAAGGGCTGATCAAAACATTCAAAAAGAGAAGATTCAATCTAACACTTATGTCCAATGGAGACAATGACAATGAAAATGGAACAACTAACTGTCAATAATGATCATAAATCTGATTTACTTTGCACTAAAATGAATGATGAAACCAGATTCTATGGCTTGCATTATGTGCGTAGAAAAAAATAAGAGGAGAGCTCATTTAAATCTAACATTGAGTCAAATGATAAGATAGACGAGGAAGATATAGTAGCTGTCCAACAAGGGAACAATCCATCAGGACAGAGGGAAGCATCTTGTGATGATGAGTTGATGCAACAGCATGTGGAAGAAGGAAAGAAGAATGGTGGTGATCATACTTAATTCAGGAAACTACCTCATACTAATAAATAGCTTATTGTTAACTCATCTTCGGAACATACAATTTGTTGATTTTTTTCATTAATTGTAGTGTAGTAGTTCAAGTAGTGAATGGAGATTCATTTATTAACAAATAGGATTCTTTTCATTTGAAGCATAAATAAAATGATATATAATTGTTCTTTTTCGTATTCAAGATGTAGATCTAGTATTTTCATCTTTTTCGCTGGTTTACTATGTAGTCTTTCTACGAATTCTTAATAGAATGTCCTACACTAACATGGTTCCTGCTCTGTGCATTACACTCTTAAAACACCCCCATTTGCCATTATCTGCAAGCTTTAACAGTCTCTTTTTCCATCATAGTATGGTAGTTTAACTGTCATCTTTGTAATGAATGTTTTTTGGTTGAGATGCAATCGTGTAAAGGTGTCTGGGTCATCTTTCCATACTGCTGTGTCGGAATGTGTTATGTTCCTTGCAGTGTGTGCAGGTTCCGATTGTGATAAGTGCAGTCTCAAGTGCTGATCAGCTGTTCAATAACCATGTGGAGAGATCAAGTGTGCAGTCAAAAGATCCTTGTGTTATGTTGCTGTCAGATTGCCTCTTTGTTGTGTTATTTAGCACCTAAATTTTATATTAGGTTGTTATAGAGTTTGTTAGGTAGTTATAACTAAGCCAAAGTCATCTTGCTATTCAATTTTGTTTATTGATTTTTAATTGGAAAATTTGACAAATAATAAGTTGAACCAACTAATGAAATAAAATCATAGTCTTAAACTATCAATCACATCACGGTTTCTTAAAAAAAGATCAGTGGCCTTCTAATCTAAGCTGCTCAAATGATTAGTATTTAGTACTTGGTGCGCTCGAATGGGTTGCCTAGCCTGCTATCAAACACTCAATCAATAAATAAAATCGCCTGCTTTTTGGAAATATTTCACATGTGAGAAAGATTTCACATCGCTAAACAAGTGGGTTATAGACTTATATATAATACTTGATGGGTGAATCTCCTAATACCATATGATTTTGGGAAAGAATAAACCCTATCAAGTGTGTATGAAAGTCAATGATTATTACGCGCAGGTTTGTAGGCCTGAGCCAACGGATGCCCCGTGGGTATATATATATATCAAACACTAGTCTAGGCCATAATATGGCCATAATTTGGTAAAAACCGCGTAATTTTTTTTTGTTTATTTAGCTTGTCAATTGCCTATTTTATTTAAATTACTCGAACAATTGGTCTAGTTCATTGTTTGCATAAACTGTAACACCTTCAAAATAGGTCGAACTTTTGAAAATACCTTTAATGAAAAACATGAGCCCAAACCTACTCATGGGAGTGTTACCGCCACATCTATTTCTAATTAAATAAATGTAAGGCTTAACGAATAAGAAATAACTTAATAACTTTAAATCCAACAAAGGGTCTTACAACATAAGAAAAGAATGAAACGCAATCTATGTCCACATAAAATTTAAACAACTTACAGTAAAATTTAAACTGAAATACGACTCTAATAAAAGCTATGTTTCTAGGTGATCCTCACTCCACGATTCCCACGCAATCAATAACCTGCAACATAAGAAAGCAAGAAAAATAAGGGAAAAACTCCCAAAATCAGGAAATTGAGTAATTCCAACTCAATCCCATCAAACGATTAAGTTTGAAAATGATTTAAGAAAATAAAATATCATCAAATTGAAAATAATTTTAGAAAATAATATATAGCTGAGTTTAAAAAAAACAATTTGTGAAAACAATATATATAATATCACATAAACCAATTTATTAATTTGATATTTAATAATGACAAACACATAATTAATTTTTAATTTGAGGGAACGAGAACGCCAGTAGGCTGAGGCTTTACCCCTATACCTACTTCATTAAGAGGTCGTCACCCCAAATAATTCAAGGCTAGCAAAGTAGTCTCAAGAAACCCTAGTGTGCACACCCTTTCTACTTGGATCACAACAAATAGAAGGAAGACCAAACATTGTATCAAATATCAGAAATAAAAATACATGTCGGCAGCTATACTAACCAAACAAGACAACATGTTCATTACACTTATACTTGGATCACAACAAATATGAGAGCTTCATTTCCCTCGTGTCACCCTTTACGTGATTTAATATATTTTAATAATTAGTCGCGTGCACACAAACATATAATCAAACATACATTATACATTTTATTTTATGATCATAGGTTTTCCCAAGAAAAATATATCTCAAGAATATTCAATTGCAATATTAATATCATAATATTTTTCTCCCAAATTCAATCGCATTTAAAATAATTATTAAAATAATAATATAACTTTCATCAAAATAATAATATTATAAGTATCTCTCTTTCAAATTAAACCGTATCTAATTTCATTATCAAAATAATAATATAAATTTTATCAAAATAGTAATTATAAATTCAAGTTTAACAAAAATAATAGTAGATATAATTTGAGAATATATAAAACATAATATCATATAAAATAATGTCATATAAAATCATGCATTCTATTTAAACACATTAATTATCACTTAGCACATAATATTAATGGGATAATCCTAATTAGATGGACATTGAGAATTACCTTGTCATGCGATCCTAGACAAACGTACGCTCCTAATAATTTTTGTCTACGAATTCGCTATCTACACAATAAAATAATAAATCTCAAATTAATACCTCGATCAACCCAATCGAAATAAATAAATTAAAAGACTCTCGATTTATATTTTATAATTTATTTAAAATGACTAATTTTAAAATGTAGTTAAAATTTTAAAGATTAGTAGTAATAATTTTAAAACAAAAGGACAAAGTTTAAATAATAAAAGGATTATAAAAAAATGTATATAAAGGTGCTTTAGAAAACTTAGGAAATTTGGTACTGATTACCAATACCCACGAAAAGAAACAGGGGAAAGAAGAGAGAGGAAGAGAAAGGGAGAGAGAGAGAGAGAGAGAGAGAGAGAGAGAGAAATAGGGTGAAGGAAGAAGGTGTCGGCCGGCGGTAGCTCCTGTGGTCGCCGTCGCACGCCGGTGGTATCCGATGACCGCCGTAGCGCTGAAAAACTAAAGTCAGAAATACTTTCTTTTTTTTTCATTTTTCAAATAAAAGATGGGTGTTTTTCAATTAATAGCATAAATTTTTTTGGGTTTTGAATAAAAAAAATTTCTAACAAATATATGAAATTCATACCTTTAATATCAAAATCTTGCCTTTTCTAGATTAAATTTTAAGCAATTGGAAGATTGAGGTATAGGAGAAAAAGGAAGTGTGAGTAATAATGTGAATGAACTAAGGGTAATTGGTTTAATTTATAGTGGGTAAATGAGATTAGTTATAAGATTTAGAGGGAGAAGTGGAAAGTTATTTGTTAATGGGAAGTTATTTTTTTTTTTAATTTCTGAAATTCGTTTTTATAGATTTATAATTACTATTTTATTTATTTATTATTATTATTATTTTATTTAAAAAAACAAAAGCGGATGTTACATAAACCTCTTCATTGGTTAAATTTACGACTTAATTTGAAAAAAGTAGTACTTGCTCTATTGGAGATTTTACCAGATTCTCATAGCCTAGGTTTTATTTACATAATACTCCGATCAACCAAAGTTAAAGTATTGATGACTGGGTTATGGGTTCTCATTTTCCCTCCAATTTAAATACCCTTACCTCTCCATAGCACAATATGTATCACTCCTAGAAAGTTACACCAACACCAAATCTCTTCCCAAGATAAAACAACTTCATGCTAATATCATCACCTTTGGTGTACTTTTGATTTCTTCTTCAAAACGGTTCACTCTTGTCTCTAATCTTGCTTCAAGTTATGGGTTATGCAAACACGTCGCATTTGCACGTAAGCTGATTGCACCAACCAAAATTTTTTTTGTATAACGTCATTATTAGGATGTACTCTCAAATTTATTCACCAATTGAGGTTCTTAAACATTATGTTGATATGCTCTATTCAGGATATCTCTTACCTGACAAGTTTATGTACCCTTTTGTTATTAAAGCATGTGGGGATTTGTCCTTGCTTAAGAATGGTGTTGTACTTCATGGAAGAGTTTTTACTTCTGGTTTTAGTTCAAATATGTTTGTGTTAAATTCTTTACTAGCAATGTACATGAATTGTGGTGCAGTGGAATTAGTGAAGCACACCTTTTATATAATGGGCAAAAGAGATATGGTGTCCTGGGCTACAATGATAAGTGGATTTGTGAAGAATGGGCGTGCTAATGATGCTGCAATGATCTTTGATGAAATGATTGATGTTGGTGCAAAATTTAATAGGTCAGTTGTGATATCAGTTTTAACAGCGTGTGGGCATTTGGAAGATTTGGTTTTCGGAAGAAAAGTTCAAAGGATTGTTGAAGAGAATGGTTTTCAAGACGATCTTATTATATGTAATGCGTTGATTGATTTGTATGCAACATGTGGCAGCATGGATAAAGCAAAAGAAGTGTTTGACAGGATGAAGGAGAAAGATGTGGTGAGTTGGACCTCTCTGATAAGAGGATACATTTTAAATGGAAATTCTAGACGTGCATTGGAGTTTCGGGTGATGTATCTTGAACGAGTGATGCCCAATTCAGTTACTTTCGTCGTGCTGCTTCAGGGTTGTGGAAACTTGCAGGAAGTGAAGGAAGGCAAGCGCATACATGGGTTGGTAGTGATACGAAATCTTTTCTCCGATGCAATAATCAAAACTGTTTTGATTGACATGTATGGAAAATGTAAAAATATCGGTTTGCTTCCAAGTTTTAATGCAGAGTTCACAAACGAGAGTAGCATTATGGAACGCGATGATTTCTGCGTGTACATATAATGGCTTAGCAAGCGATGCAGCATATAGTTTCAAACAAATGCTGAATGGTGTAGTAAATCCTGATGCTATTACTTTCAGTAGTCTCCTATGTGCTTATGATGATTTGGGTCATGAACATATTGCTTTTAGCATTCACAGCTATTTGATGAAATCTGGATTGCTGTTTGAAACTGAAGTTTTGAGGGGTCTTATTGATTTATATTCAAAATGTGGAAATTTAGAGTATTTTCAGAAGATATTCAATGAAGTTTCATTGAAATACAGAGATTCTTCTTTGTGGAGTACACTGATAGCTGGATATGGAACACATGGGCATGGGGAAACCGCAGTCTAGCTTTTTAAGTGCATGATACAATCCGGAATTGAACCAAATGAGGTTGCGTTCACGTGCGTTTTAGATGCGTGTAGCCATGCTGGTTTAGTCGAGGAAGGTTTTGAGTTGTTTAAACTGATGCTCGCAAATTATGAAACTAGTCCTAAGATATATCAGTATACATGTATGGTTGATCTTCTTAGGCGTGCTGGGCGTTTGCAGGAAGCTAATGACATGATCTTAACAATGCCATTTAAGCCTAATCATGTTGTTTGGACTTCCTTGCTTGGTGCTTGTGTTGTGCATCAAAATGTCGAGATTGGAGAGATAGCTGCTAAAGCACTTGTCGAATTGGAGCCAGAAAATCCGACCATTTATGTCTTATTGGCAAACATATATGCTTCAGTAGGTAGATGGGAAGATGCAGAGAACGTACGTTCAAGACATGGGGACATAGTTTGGTTAAGGTTAATGTTATTTAAGTGAAAATGATAACTCAAAAGATATGCATTCAAAGAACACAATTAAATATGTTGCCATCAATATATAAAGGATTCCTCATAAATCCACTTTAATTATTTCTTTTTCTTTTTATCCACTTAATTTGTTGTTGTTTTATCAATATTTTATCTTTAGTATGAAGCACACCACATGAATTCATTTCATGTAAAAAAATATTTAAAATGAAAATGAAATACTTTCTTTGTCTCACCATATTTGTTTAATAGGCATCTGACAGAGAACCAAAAAAAGAAGGTAAAAAGAAGAAGATTCATCGTCATCCAACTCAGTATATCCCTCTCATAGGAAAAATTATGGACAGGGTCTAGGGAGGGAAGGACGGCGGCAACTCATACCCATAGAGGACAGCGCCGCCAAAGGAGTCCCCTGGGAGATGTAGCTACACGTAAAAGATAAAAAGACCTATAAATAAAAAGTAGACCCACCGACAAAATAAAATAGAAGGGGATAAAAAAACTAATAAAAGAAACGAGAGGAGCAGGATGGTAAGAACACAAAGAAGTAATCTACGAGGGCATTAGTAATCTAAAATAAGGATATGACGCCTCCAACTACCCCTATCCCTAGTCAGGTCCCCGAAGAGGTTTTGCTCACGCAAGTCAACTTTTATCTCATGCAAAAAGAATCATTAAAGAAATATCTAAATGAGATAAAAAGATAAGTAAAATGTATAAGTAAAACTTGATAAAATATAATTCAAAATTAAAAATAGATTCAGAGTAAATTTAATAAGACAAACTAAAAAACAAAAATTAAGCAAATGTTTGAAGATAGAGGATCTAGTAGTATAACTATGAGATAGGAAGAATACATTTCAATCTTTCTTTGCTTTAGTTGTCTCCACATAGAAGTAGCAAATTAACTTGAAGTTTATTGTACAAGTGATTTCGTAAATAGTCAAGTCTCGTTTTGCAACATTTGTTTTAGTCAAGTCTTATTTTGCAATATTAGATTTAAAAGTTTTCACATTGAAATCTTAGATATTGCTTAATGAGGGAGAAATTTATTGATTATTGATCAGAAACAAAACAAAATTTAACAAATTTTTTAAAGGTTTAGTGCAATTTAAAAAATTACGATATTTTCTAATAACTTTGTATCTAAAACGCATAAGATATATGATATATCACAAAATTTAATATTGAGGCTTTAAATTTTTTGGGGCCCTATGCGATTAAATATGTTAAACATACTCAAAATCTGCCCTATTATTGACTGTATATTAATTGAAACTAATTTGTGCGAATCTCCAACAGAACTTCACAATTAGCAATGAGCTGCACTATAAATAAACCCTGTTTGTGAAACAACAAAACAGTACTTGTAATGGAAATAACTAATCACTGTCGTATGTGGAATGTGATTCCTGCACATTTAAATAACCCAAGAATCGTACAAGAAAAAATAATATGAACTACGTACCAATAATTCCCAACTACAAGGTACTTGTAGCAGAAAACAAATCTTACCCTAGCCAAAAATTAAAATTGAAAATCTAGTAAATAGAAACAAGGACCAAAAAATGATATTGAAAGAAAAAAGAATTAAACTATATCCCAATCTTTTCTTGAGCAGACGAGGACCATCCCCGGAGAGCTAATCGAAAGTCCAATATATGACAATTTCTTATAAAATCGTTAGAATAATTGACATATTTGGTCCAAAATGATCGGAGATGATCAAAGCCAATTGGAAGCCAAGGTTTTGACTGACCATTGTAATGAATAACCGCCTCTTTCTTCACGCTTTAAAGATTTGTCTTATTCTGGTAGCCTAAACCAAGCATATGCCAAGACGGGTCGATAGGGTGAACATGGCCCTTGAATGCAATCAAGGCTGGAGGCAAAGTTCCGAGTTTCCACATGGTAAGGTTTGCGTTCAAGTTTTGTAGAACGGAAGACAATAAAATCCAGATGTAATCAACACCCATTGAAAACAAGGAAAATTCTTATTACAACATCATATAAAAAATCATGTATCATATTATATTCAAAGTTCTTAAGAAGTCAACCTTGATTGTCCCTTATTACCTCAAACAATTTTTTCTTTTTTATCAAGGTAGTCCCAAATGCTTCACATTTCTATGAGTTCACAACTCCTCTTTGCATCTCAATCTAAATTTTTTCCCTCCCCAAACTTCCTCTATTTTGATGCGGCTAAAGATTGATTGTACTTTCGAATTATAATGGACTAAAGTAAAACAGCTCATCAAATCTTGTGTTCATTCAATGACTCATTATAATAGACCATGGTCAATCAGAAACAATCTATTTGTTAGTTTAAAGTAAGGTTGCGCACATACTACCCTCTTAAACCCCACCATAGGTAGAAGCCACTTAATGGTATTGATGTAATGGAATGACCTTACCTACCCTAATTTTTAACAACTTAATTCCAAAAATAAGCTTCGTGAAAACTTAATTCCCAAAATAAGTGTCTGTATCCAAACCTAGCCTTGGAGTAAGTCGCTGTTACTAAAAGCAACTTTAATAAAAAAAATAAATAAATAAATAAATTTTATTTTTTTTATTTTTTTTATTTTTTTTTAAGTCGCTGTTAGTAACAGCGACTTAATGCGTTTTAAGTTTTCAGTTATCAGTTACTTCCTCATTCTAACCTACGAGATTAAGGAGTTGACCAGTTAACCTTAAAGTCGTTGTTACTAAAAGCGACTTAAGGAGTTGACTGGTCAACTCCTAAGTCGCTATTAGTAACAGCGACTTATGGCTTTTATTTTATTTTATTTTATTTTGTCTTTCGCTGTTAGTAATAGCGATTTACTCCAACGCTAGGTTTGGAAATTAAATTTTTGCGAAGCTTATTTTTGAAATTAAGTTGTTAAATAATCTTATTTTATTCAAATTTTCACCAATGGAGTATTATCAAAGCCCAAAACTAAGTAAAGTTGTAGGTTGCACGGGAAAAAATTTGAAAAAACTAAGAAGCTCATTTTTTAAAAAAAAATCAAAATAATCTTTAAGAAATTTTAATTTTTACAATAAGTGTTTGCTTGTTCAAAGCTGAGGTGGATATTTATTCGTTATTAGTAATAGCGAACAAAGAAGTCGGGAAAAGAAGAAGTCAAAAAGCCAACCATTCTTTGTTTGCTGTTAGTAACAGACACAACGAACATAGGAAACCTTATCAAACAGGGTCAAACCATTATTCATTATTGGTTAACAGCAAACCAAGGGTTGACCCTGTTTGAGCATGAACATTTGTTTGTTGTTGGTAAACATCGAACAAAGTAGCTGACTTTTTAACTTTTTTCTATTATATTAAAACTAGTCGTTTTGACTTTTCAAACTAATCGTTATTATGTTCGCTGTTAATAACAGCGAAAAAGTGTTCAATAACTACACACCAAGTCGCTTGTGCTATGTTTGTGAATGATAATTTCATTTGAAATATAATTTTGGCTCAAATTTTGTGTGTGGCTAATAAAAAAAATTTTAATTTTGATTTGAGTCAAATCCACCATGGTTATAAAAAGTGATTAAAATAAGAATTTGACAATAACTTTTCAAAGCTTCTCATTCTCCAATTCTACATTAATGATTTCATATTTAAAATCTAAAATTGTAAATGAAATACTTATTTTGAAACGTAACCTTATTTCATCCATCCAAAATCAACCAAAGAAACATCATAACGGTTTTGAAGTTAAGTTAAGGAATATTTCTAGAACTTAGGATGAATACTCATTTTTTTTACTAATTATTTAATTTACTTAACAATATTATTTAATTTCGAAATAATTTTAATTAATGTTATTATGTTATTTTATTAGTAGATATCAAAGTTTCATTCAATGGAACAACATTGTCATTGTGTTTATAAAGTTGAATATGATCGTGATTAGAGCGACTTTAATCCTAGCCGTCAATATGTTGCTTGTCCACCTTTCCATGATGAAGGATTCGATGTAGCTACAATATAGGTGAGTCGATTCATAGGGCACACAAGGAAAGAAAGACATTATTATCAAGCTCGATAAAAAGAAAAAGAAGCTTAAAATCGATATACTTCACTTGAGAAAGGAAGAAGATAATAAAGGGTATAGGAGGTAAGAGACAGAGAGATCAATGAAAAAAATTTAAGAAGCAATGTTAGGTGGTGCTAGTTTAATTTCATGAATAAACTATGTAATTTTTCATTGCATTGAATGCATTATTATCAATTTGTGTCGCAATTTTGACATTATTTTCCACCGTTTGTTTTGATTTATTTGTAATGAATACACTTTCCTAACCTAAACAATGTCGTTATAAGCCAACGCACTATTCAAGGCGAAATGATTCATTGCCGAAAGTTCCAAACACTTATAAGTTAAATGATTCACTGTATCATCACCATCATCCTACCCAGTGTATCGCGCTCATAGAAAAACTATGGACAGGGTCTGAGGAGGGAAGGACGGCGACAACTCATACCTATA
>NC_080058.1:13573597-13636097 GCF_026212465.1 Amaranthus tricolor
ATATGTATATATATATATATATGTATGTATATATATATATATATACATATATATATATATATATATATATATATATATATATATATATATATATATATATATATATGTATATATATATATATATATATATATATATATATATATATATATATATATATATATATATATATATATATATATATATATATATCTGTATATATATATATATATGTATGTATATATATATGTATGTATATATATATATATGTATATATATATATATATATATATATATATATATATATATATATATATATATATATATATATATATATATATATATATATATATATGTATATATGTATATATGTATATATGATATATATATATATATATATATATATATATATATATATATATATATATATATATATATATATATATGTATATATATGTATATATATGTATATATATGTATATATATATATATATATGTATATATATATATATATATGTATATATATATATATATATGTATATATATATATATATATATATATATATATATATATATATATATATATATATATATATATATATATATATATATCATGTAATTATGTAATTTGAGTGTAAAGTACCTAATGGTTATTTAACAAAATTGTGTTTGAATTTTAGGTTTTAATGAAGTAGCATAATTACAAATTTGGTAGTTTTCTAATGCTAATAAACGAGCAGGGAAATTGGTACTTCTTTAAATCTAGTTCTCTCTATTTTCATATTTTTTTATAATTCATAAAAAATAAGCAACTCATAAATTAAAAGTTTAAACTAAGGTACGATTTTAAACTTAAGATGTAGTCATTGTTAAAAACTTTTAAACTGTAAACGAGTTCGGTGGCTTGAAATCAAGTTGATATGTTTTGTAAGAGGTCATGTCAGAGTTATGATTTTTAACTTAATTAACAAAGAGGGATAGCTTCGGTTAAGAGGTTTTTGATCCATTTATATATGACTCAAATTCGAATCTTATCCTACCTGATCTTTCTAACAAGCCTACATGTAGGAGTTGTTTAGCAAATTAAATGATAACTATTGATTTTTAAATTGAGTTATTTAGGCGATGTTTGGCAATGACCAGCTGAAAATGTTAGCTATTTTTGTTGACTTTTTTAAGCAAGCTGAAAAATCAAAAGTCAACTAAAAAAGTCAATGTAATAGCCAAGTACTAAACACCTCTTTGATATTAGCTATTTTTGTCGGCTTTGATGCTAGTTGGATAGGCAAGTCATTTGGAAAATAAAATTAGGTATTAAATGTTGATTTTTTTTAAAGGAAAAGTCAATAAGAAATTTAAAAAATAGAAAGTTATAAGATTATTTTATGAAAAAAACATAATTTATACGTAAAGAAATATTTTTGAAAATATATTTATTTAAATTATCATTATAATTATAAATATTAACAAAAATAGTTGAAAAATAACAAATGATGACTTCTTAGCTAGAGCTTTGTAAAATGTACTCCCTCCTATTCACCTTAAGAGTCCCATTTGACTTTTCACGGATTTTAAGGAGAGTCAAAAGTGGGACCCTAAGGGTAGGAAAGAGAGTGGTATTATTGATTTTTAATGTAACAGAGGAAAATTAGTATGGGTAATGGAGGGAATAATTGAAAAAGAGAATAAAGCTACTAAGAGCATAAAAGTCAAAAACTCATACCAAAAATAGAAATGTGACAATTGAGGTGACTTGACCATAAAAGGAAATGGGACACATAAGCTGAATAGGAGGGAGTAACATTTTATCATCATGACTATTCTCACTTGTTCTGATTCAGCATGTTCCTCGGGTTTGTCTAACTTAGTTGGAGTTAAGATCCTCCTCTTCTCCTTTTGTTCCTTCAGTTGAAATCGGAGGTTTTGGTTTCTCCATCATTTGATTTATGACGGGTAAAGACATCTTCACGAGGTTCTAGTCTTGCTTGAAGCCTTTTGATTTGATTTGCTATATCGGCCAATGCTTGTTGTTGAGGTGCGACATTATGGGTGTTGATGATGGCGCGGATTTGTTTTGAGAAAGGAATAGTAAGATTTTGCACAAGTATGTCCAGATCCTCGTGAGTCACAGCTTGATTGTTCGCTTGACATGTCGAAATAGTTATATCAGTACTATCCACAATAGTTTTATTGGTAGGATTTTCTTTGGAGCCATGGATTTTAGTTTGAGTTATGTATTTATAACAAATATCCCCACACACAGTGTCAATTTATTTCGGTGACGAAACTAGAAAGTGCAAAGGATATTTAATATACCTAAATAGATATATATTAGTGTACTAGAAGTGCTTATGATCCTTCCAGTGACGAGACTTTGAATCTTGCAAAATTGGATATTCACATGTAAATATGAATTTCGGGTCGCACATCGGACATTTAAGTTAAATCATTTCTTGGATCGATAACGTTTTAGTGATAAAGAAATAAATAAACAATAACGAAAATAATAAATCAACGGAAGTCTTAAAGTTTACAACTTGAGAACCTACTGGCCTCGTCAAAACTAATTAATGTGCAAAATAAAAGCATACTTGCGATAGATTACATGGTAAAATTCATTCAACAAAATAATATAAGTTTAGGTGCAATAGTCAGCTCAATTAAAGGTTCTATTGCTTGATTTCTCACACACCAGCCCCATCTGCAAGTCAACATGCCAGTCATCCAATAACAACATTATAGCATGTTCCAAAGAACATAAACCAGTACACGTCAAAGACTTCGTACAGTGCATTATATAAGTTACAAACAAACAATGAGTTCATCCTAGCATGCAAATGCTCTAATAATTTAGATGTCATATTTGACTTTTTCAAATCCTAACTCATGTTGTAGCCCGTCTAATTCCGATTGCCATAGTGTGACCAAAGTTTAGAGGAATACACACGGGAGAGCTAATCCAAGATACCAGTGTCTCTTGGACGAGCTTTTTATGAAATAGAGCCTCTATACCTAAAACACGCTTTCTTTTGTGGCTTGCTTTGCAGAACAAACGTAAGACAAAAGATAAATTCTTTCAGATTGGAGTAGTCGAAGATAATATCTGCCCCATGTGCGGTCTTACTGTTTAAACTACAAAGCTTATGTTTTTCAAGTTTACTTTTAGCTCTAGATATCTTGAAGAAGTGAGTTCTTTGGCTGGGCATTCATGTTCCCAACTCTTGTGTGAACAAAATTTCCATCAATGGAAAACCTCATGTTTCTAGCGGAAAGTTTTTAACTCTGTTATTTGTAGCCTCGCTTACCACCTGTGGAAAGTGAGAAATGAAGTTGTTTGGCATCACAATGTTAGCTCAGTTCAAAGTTTTATGCATCGTCTTAAACAAGAGATAAAACATAAATTTCATGCCCTATACCCTCTAGAGACTTCTACTCATAGTTGGTTTAGAAATATGTATTAACTATGTTTGTATCTTTGTATTTCTATTTCTTTCTTTGTGTGAGTTATCATTCCTCCTCTGCATGTAATGAGTGAGTTGACTCAACCCTTCCTAGCATGTGGAGTCTCCTTCATACTGATGCATTGTCATGAAGATGACTTCATGCTGTTGGTGTTTGTACTGTCTTTGTTTTGGCGCAATGATAAAACTTTTCAGTTTCCAAATAATAATATTATTCCCTCCGTTCCTTTATGATTGTCCACTATTGACTTTTGGCAAAAATTTAAAGGGGAATCTTTACTTAATATAAAACATTATTTTTAAAAAGAAAATAAAGATTCATCCATGTTTTGGAAAGATAAATGAGAAAACTAAATAAAGATATGCTAATCATTACTCATCATAAATATGATAATCCATGTTCTATAATAATCTTACTAACATAGATTAATTAAACATAGAGTACAATGAGTATGAGGATAATTATGGAAAAATTTATGTCTAAAAAAGAAAATAATTTTAAAGTGCACAAACTTATGAAAATACCCCTATAGTAATATGGGTAAACAAAAACGAACGGAGGGAGTAATAATAATAATAATAATAATGATGATGATGATGATGATGATGATGATGATGATGATAATAATAATAATAATAATAATAATAATAATAATAATAACAATAATAATAATTGCTAAAATATGGTGATATGATATTGTAATAAACTTAAATTGTTTGTAGATGACCTCAAAATAAGGTATAAAATTATCCTGTACGTTAACTAAATTCTTTTTAATTTGAATTGATATTGTCATCTTTGTTGTTTCCTAAATTTGTTGTGCTGTTAATTCTCCATAAAATACAAAAGAAAAAACTTAAATTCTATAAAACTATGTAAAGTAAATAATCTCACTATTAATCATAATTGGACTAAGTTGTAATGGTTTCTTTTGTTTAAATGGTATTCCTATGTGACACTTAGGTTTAGTGGATTTTTATTATCCATTCAAAATTTACTTTTAGCATTACTATACATCTAAACAATAGCATAAAAAACCTATTAAAAATGTTTGACATTTTATAAAATTTAATCAATAAACTAATAATTTTGTTAATATATAAATTATTAAGTCTTCACAAATATTATAAATAATCAAGTACTTTTGGACAAACTGCAACCACGTGGTGACAATAATAAAGAGAATGAAAAATTATGGCAAATATTTTCGTAATTATAAGTAAATATATAATAAGATATATTAAATAAATAAAAATAAAGCTATTATTTTTGAATTGATATTTTTATCAATTATGTCATTTAACTAAGTGACAATATTATAGAAGGATCTTCTTTCTTACCTCCTCATCTATTTTTTTACTATTCTGGAAGACTTCAATAAAAAGCTACAACTTTTATTTCAAAATAATCAATTATGATCAATTGAAAAGTACACGATTAATTACTCACAATAATCATTTATCTTTTTTTTCTTAATCTAAAAGAATCTAATTGTTCTTTGATTAATGTCATTTAAAAATAAGTTATTTCCAAAATAACCCTTAGAAAGTCAAATAGTAATATTCAAATTAACTTAAACTACATGTTTTCTACGTTAGGTAAATTTTATTTAATATATAACTCATATTATTTTTTAATCTTATTTGTATCATTCTATGCAGCAAAAATTTATGAAAAGAATAACAATAGTAAATAACGGATTTGAGTGAATACTCATTTTGTATTAATTTTAACTAAGTATTACACCATGTATATATACACTGAAAGGAAAGCTAAATATGGAAAATTATTATTTATAGAATAGTAATATTCCCTAAATATACTTTGAGAATATTCTTATTTTCTACACTCCCTCTCAAGTTATGTCGTATGGTTCACCGAGACCTAACTTTCATATTCATCATCAAATGCTTCAAATGTTACGGCCTTAGTCAGGATATCCACAAACCGATCCTTTGAGCGAATAAAATGAAGGCTAATAATTGTTCTTCTCGAGTTTTCCTTTATGAAATGACGATCAATCTTGACATATTTGGTAGGATCATGCCAAATTGGATTCCCTGAAATGCTGATTGGTGCTTTGTTTCACAATAAAGGTTACATGCCCCATTCTATAGGAAGTTCAATTCCCCTAGTAATTTCCCGATCCACAAGATTTGTAATACCCTCGGCAATTCCTCGAAATTTAACTTCAGCACTTGAGAGAGTTACAACTTTTTGCTTCTTACTTTACCAAGTGACAAGATTACCCCCTACTAGAGTAAAGTATCCAGAAGTTGAATTTTGATCATCTCTATCTTCAACCCAATTTGCGTCCGTGTAGGCAAGAAGAACTAGATTATCATTTTTTCCGAAGAGAAGTCCTCTACTACTAGTACCGTTTAAATACCTCAGGATTCTCATCATGGCTGTCATATGTTGTATCTGAGGCATATGGATAAATCAGCTTACTACACCCACAGCATATGCAATTTCTGGTCTCATATGTGAGAGGTGTAACAGGAGCGGCAATCTCGATGCATAATTAACAATTAATAATAATGTTTAATACAAAAATATTGCGAAAGTCTCAAAATGCCAAACTGTTAAAAACAAAAAAAATCATAAAAACTGAAACTATTTAATACAAAAGTAAAATATTACATCTGATAAGAAATGTTGTTTGCTTGAAAAGAAAAAAAATACATCATCATCAAGTTATCGATAAAGATACAAAAAAGCAGTTAAGTTCTCGATAAATAGTAATTGTTGCGGCCTGGATTGAAAGCTGAACTAAATCCTGCAAAATGCTGCCATCCATGATATAGATGACAGTCGATTGAATCGGTCAGCGCTTAACGCCGAGCATAACTTCCTATCCAGCTCAAAATACGAAAATTATACGCTACATTTACAAAATAATAATTTAAGTACGAACTTATAATTAATTGACACCACCGAATACTTTTACCATTTTCTTTTTTATTTCCATACTTTTAAGTCATTAACCATTCTTGATCCTGACAGAAGAACGTTACTGCCACTTATACAATTCGTTAATCTTAACACTTAAGTAAGTTCATTTGGTTAATATTTATAACTGTACCATGCATCATAGAATCAACACTAAACAAGTTTATCACTAATCAACAAGTACATCAATATGACACCTGATATATGTAAGGGTCTAGTTAGGTGAGAACCGTAGTCCTGAACCTAACTGTGGTGGGAGTCGTCACCCCTCCAATACAATTTATGCTCGAGCTCTACAGGATAGGTAGCTAACCCCCTGTCTTACACCGCATTTTACGTGCCGGCCAACACGGGCTTCGGGATTTTACATGCCGTTCCATGGTTCGACATTACCTTACTATCAGGGTCATTCAATCAATATTCATTCACACGAGTATATATCACATTTTTATTACTACAATTTGACTTTGATCAACTTTGGTGATAACCTCTTTTGTTTAACAAAATTCTTAATCATAACGTATAATTAACCTTTATGTCTTTATACATCCATTATTAAATTTTTACACATTAAATTTTATTTATAACTCTATTTTTAATAGTTTGCTAAATTTACACTAATAACTTAATATTCTATTAATAGTCTTCAAATTAATATTTTCCACAAGTAGCTAGTAAAATCTATTTCTCTTTAAATAAGTTTCCAAAATCAACATTTCCAACTTTACAAGAAATAAAAATTTATTCTCTTAAAAAAATCAAATATTCTAATTTAAAATCAACTTAAAATGCATCCTTTGGATAAGTTTCCAAAATTCAACAAGTTCACCAAAGATCAATATTTCAAGTTTAGAAAAAAAAAAAGTAAACTTATTAGGTTTGCAAAAATCTACATTCTAGTTATAAAACAAATAAAACTTATAATTTCACAAAATCAATATTTCTAGTTTTAAAACAAGTCAGACTTAAAATTTTCACAAAAGTCAATATTTCTAATTATAAAACAAGTAAAACTTGTAATCTCACAAAATCAATATTTCACACATAGTTTGACCGGCAAGTATACTAAAAATACTTTTACATCATTTTACATAAATTTTAATCAAGTAGTGCAAATAAAATATTTTGTACTTAATAGTGATTAAAAGTTACTTTTATTATGAAATCTCATATATTCAAGAAAAACACTTCAATATTTAATAAATTATAAAAATATCTTTTTAAATTGTTATTTTATTATTGTCACAAAAATAGCTTGTAATAATTTTTAATAGTAAATCACACTCGTTTTTTTTTATGATTGTGGCCGAATGACCTATGAGTGTTTTGGGCCCTTTTCACATAAAAAAACGACTTAGTATAATTTATCATACTAAATCCTCGATTTAAATAATTAACATAACCACTTAAAAAATAAAAACTTTACGCAATAACTTAGAAATTTATTATAA
Organism: Amaranthus tricolor; assembly: GCF_026212465.1. Taxonomy (NCBI): domain Eukaryota; kingdom Viridiplantae; phylum Streptophyta; class Magnoliopsida; order Caryophyllales; family Amaranthaceae; genus Amaranthus; species Amaranthus tricolor. Next base: position 13,581,440 of record NC_080058.1, read on the forward strand.
GTTTAAGGATAAACTTAAATCTCAAAATAAAGTATAATAACAATATTCATAATATAACCATACTTAATAAAAAAATAAGTTCATAAAATAACTTACTACCTTATAAACAAATTTGAAGGCTAACATAAACATATTAATAAAGTTTTAACATAAAAATTCTTAAATATAATAACATTCCTAATGTAACACCTAACTTATAAACATACTAGCACTAGTTTATAACATGAATCATACTTAATATCATTAGAATATAATTTTGCACCCAACTTCATAAACTTGTTCAAAGATTATTAAATTAACATACTAAAAAATACTTTTTGCATACACATACTTAATATAATCTTGATCATAATTTCATTAAAGTAACTTCCTACTAAAATATATCAGCATATTTCATGCTTTACATATTATAAAGTAAATATAATGTAAAATTTCAAAAAAAAGAGTAGGGTAAGAAGTTATACCATACTAACACCAAGGATTAGTACTAAGTACTAATTAGGAAAATAATAAGAAATAAGGCCCTTCAATATAAATAATAATGATCCAAAGTTAATTAATTCAAACTCCCAAAATAATGATTATCTTCAAAGCTCCCAAAATCATTAAATTCAAACTCCAAAAATAATGATACATTAAGTACCCAAAGTAATAACTCAATAATGCTCCATAATGATGATGATTTAAGCTAAATAAAGAGTGTTTAAGCTCCATCTTCTTGAAATTTTCAACTAATAATAAAGATATTAAGGTAGTAAGATTTTTAATGAAGTGAAAATATAAGAAATAATGTTAGAAAGATATGATGATGGTGGTGTAAGTGATCTCATAGCTAAGGGGGTATTTATAATGGGCTTGAGCAACTTTGTAGTTCATTAGATTGTATGAAAAAGAGTATTAGGAGTATAGAAGAAGGTTAACTTGTGTAAGTGATTTGGAGTGTGTAAGTGAATGTGTAAGAGTTAAAGTGTGTAAGTAAATGTGTAAGAGTTGGAGTATAGAAGAAAGTTAGCTTGTGTAAGGAAATGGTGATAACTTGCGTAAGTGATGAACATCATGGGGTTACTATAGAAAGGATTTTGGTTCATCAAATTTTTGTTCTAGTATGTACAAGTGAATATTCTTTTAAATAATCGGTAAATTTAATCATTAAAATATGTAGTTTACTTAGAAAATTTTTCTTAAACTATACTTAAAGTTAATAATAAAAATACAACTCATTTTTGTATATAAAATAATTAAATCAAAATTATGAGGTTAAAATAATAAGTATTAATGTTAGTTTAAGGAAGAAAGTTAAAACGTAACATTTTACAAAATCGAGAATATAATAATAAAATTTTACTTTTCGTACTATAAAATAATAAAATAATATTTTAGTGCTTATAAAAAGATTTTAAACAAATAATATTTTAAAGTTTAATTTTTGAAAGAAATTACAAAATCGGAAAAGGTTTAGAAATTAAAGATGGTTTGAAATGGATAACCAAAAGATTAGAGATTTGAATTGAAAATTCAGAATAATTAATCGAAAGATTTTGATTAAGAATTTTGAGTCTGTTACAAGAGGTATATGAGTTTCCCCACCATTCTTCGATATCGATCTTTGTCTGCATGTTTTGCCTCTTCAATCATCTGAAGACCATGATTAGCCATGATAAGGAAATGGGTGGCGGATTTTTGGGTTGGTAAACTGGTAAATGGGTAGGTTTAATTTTGAGAAAGTATCCCTTACAAAAAGGTTTATTTTTTGGGAAATAATAACCCCCCCTTTCCCATCTTCCTGATTTCTCTTTTCTCTCTCCTCATATTTTTGCTTCTCCATTGTTTTCGGTTGCTCACTGGTTTGATGATGTGCATTACTTCTCTTCTCTTGTTCAAGAAATTTACATCCTTGTTGTAGATTGTACCGTACTAGTGCAGCAGGCCATGTTGCAGATTCTCATGAGAAGGGCCTTGGTGGCGGCTTGCCACTGGTGGTTGTCACGATGGACGAAAGGTTAAGTTTCTTGCTTGATATTGGCCCGGAAAAATGGAGTTCCACTTCCCTGAGAGTGACCAGAAAAATCAGACCAATACTTCTTTTTCGAAGCCTTTTTCGGGTAGTATTTTTGTGCCTTGTGATGTTAGACCTGAGTATGAGTTTGAATATGTGGAAGGAACCACCATTTTTGGTGGTTCTCATACGAAAAATTGTTGTGAGAATATGATTTCCTTTGATTGGTGTTGAACCTCCTTGGTTGCAACAAAGGATTTTCTGATGAATAACGATTTTCGACATCCATTATTTTGGTAAGTTGTTTTGGTAGATGGTGAGAACCGAAAGATTCATTGAATTTCAGATCTGAATCTAACGACTCTAATACCATGAAACGAAACAAAATAGAAGAATAACGGATTTGAGTGAATACTCGTTTTGTATTAATTTTAATTAGGTATTACTCCATGTATATATACAATGAAAGGAAAGCTAAATATGGCAAATTATTATTTATAGAATAATAATATTCCCTAAATATACTTTGGAAATATTCTTATTTCTTACAATTTATAGCTAATTAGTTTTCTAAAAATATTAAAATTATTAAGTTTATGAAGATGAATGTATAGTATGTAATAATTTAAATCCATAACTTATCTAATAACTACATGTTCGTTAAATTTATTTTCTATGTAAGTCAACTACAATCAATAAAATTCTTCTAACTAATGGGACCGCATAAAATTGACACATGCAAATTTTCATTTTCTTTATAAACTTGTATGATTATAAGCTAAAATATAAAGACTAGGATATAGGAGATGAATTAATTTTAAATTAAAAGGTCATATAATATATTAACAAATGATTAGTTTTCCAAAAAAATATTTACAAAATAATGACTAGAAATAAATAATATTTACAAGGATATTATTATATTCTTATATAGAATAGGAGAAATAGGGCAATTATACACATATTCACATAAAGGGTGACTATGGATTTAATTAAAGTTACGTATGTATATTGTATTCCCTCTATCTTTTTGAGTTTGCACCATATGATTCAAATATATGATAGTTCTATTAAGTTATATGTTGAACACTAAAATGAATAGAAAGAGTAATTAGTATTCATAACTACCTTTGATCAACTCTACCATCTAGGTCAAAGGAATGAACTTTAAATAACTTCCATAGAACACCTTTGAATGAATTACATAGTGACCTATCGCCCCTAAAAATGACTACTTTTAATCTTAGAATTATGGATAATAAACGGGTAAAATTATACGAATTTTACACCATACTCACTTCAACTAGGGCATGTATGAGTATGAATTTAGTGGGTAGTGGGTCAATATGGGTAATAAAAGTACTACGCATTATGGGTGGTGGGTATAAAGTCTTACCGGCCCGTACCCAGCCACACCATACCCACCCGCCTTATACCTACTAGGAAGAATAGGGCGATTATACACGTATTCAGCATAAAGGGCGACTATGGATTTAGTTAAAGTTACGTATGTATAATGTATTCCCTCTATCTTTTTGAGTTTGCACCATATGACTCAAATATATGATAATTGTTTTAAGTTATATGTTGAACACTAATAAGAATAAAAGGAGTAATTAGTATTCAAAACTAACTTTGATCAACTCTACCATCTAGGTCAAAGGAGTGAACTCCAACCAACTTTTATAGAACACTTTTGAATGAAGTACATAGTGACCTATCACCCTTAAAAATGACTACTTTTAATCTTAGAATTAGGGGATAATAAACGAGTAAATTTATACGAATTTTGCATCGTACTCGCTCCAATTAGGGCATGTATAATTATGAATTTAGTGGGTAGTGGTGAATATGGGTAAGAAAAGTACTACACACTATGGGTGGTGGGTATAAAGTCTTATCGCCCCGTACCCATCCACCCATACCCACCCCCCATCCCATCGTCCCGCCTCATACCCCTCCGCCCATATATATAATGTACTGGTTTATACAAATTTTGTATAATTTTTATAAAAAATTATTGACGAAAAATAAAGAACATTAATTTTAACTTAATTACATTGATTTGTTTTGATTAAAATTAGATGTACAATTAATTAAACTGTAAAAAAGTGCAATTTTATGGAGCATATAACGTATGGGTGAACGCAGTTGGGGAGAAATTTAATTGTATATTCAGGTGGGCACGAGTATGAAAATTTTACCTACCACCCAGTGACTATCAAAGTTTATAGTGAGTATTAGTATGGGGAGGACATATCGCACGTGCCCGTTCATTTTACCATTCCTACTTAGAATGAAATAAACAAGTACTAGTAATTAGAGGTGTTCAACAGGGCGGGTCAACCCAACGGGTCAAGGGTCGGATCACATTTTAACTGTCATTAGCGGGTCCCGTCAATAACGAATCGAATCATTAACGAGCCTTTGTGTAAAGGGTCAGGTCGAGCCAAGCCGAATAATTATAAGAATTGGTTGTAAAAATTATTTTACCATTTTTTATAATATTTTTATATGATATTTTTATATTCATAGTTGAATTGACCCAACGGGCCATAAAGTATATAATTTTAAAAAACATGAAAGAAACCAATAAAATTCAACTAAACATAAATTAACTAATCCAACTAATCAATAATTAATGATTAACTAAACAGTTAATCACTAATTCAGCAATCAATTAGCTAAGTATATATTCCCAAAAAAATCACCCGATCTTTAAATTTCGCCACCCTTTTCATTTTATCGCCACCCCCCTCCAAATGATATTACGAATTTGCCCCTGATTTTTAAAAAATTACAATTTTGCCACTCATTTCAAATTTCTTATTTATAATAATAATAATAATAATAATAATAATAATAATAATAATAATAATAATTATTATTATTATTATTATTATTATTATTATTATTATTATTATTATTATTATTATTATTATTATTATTATTATTATTAACTTTTTATATTCTTAAAAAAAATATAAATAAAATTAATAATAATAACAGTAATAATAATAATAATAATAATAATAATAATAATAATAATAAAATTAAAATTAATAATTAAAAAAAAAAAATTGAGTCGCCCAGAATTGGGCGCCTGAACCATGGTTCAGCCGCCCAGAACCGGGCGACTGGACCCCGGTTCAGGCGCCCAATTTTGGGCGACTCAAATTTTTTTTTTTTTTTTTTGCTTTTTGGAAAATAATAATAATAATAATACTAAAAAATTAATTATTATTAAATAATGACTTGTACAGGTCTCGAACCTGTGACCTTTATGTTATTAGTACAACGCTCTAACTAACTGAGTTAATAGGCCACATTAATCTATAAGTTATTATTATTAGTATTAGTATTATTATTATTATTTTCCAAAAAGCAAAAAAAAAAAAAAAAAAAAATTGAGTCGCCCAAAATTGGGCGCCTGAACCGGGGTCCAGTCGCCCGGTTCTGGGCGGCTGAACCATGGTTCAGGCGCCCAATTCTGGGCGACTCAATTTTTTTTTTTTAATTATTAATTTTAATTTTATTATTGTTATTATTATTATTATTATTATTATTATTATTATTATTATTATTATTATTATTATTATTATTACTACTGTTATTATTATTAATTTTATTTATATTTTTTTAAGAATATAAAAAGTTAATTATTATTATTATTATTATTATTATTATAAATAAGAAATTTGTAAGGAGTGGCAATTTTGTAATTTTTTAAATTTCAAAGGCAAATACATAATTTCGTAGAAAGGGGTGACGATAAAATGAAAAGGGTGGCGAAATTTAGTAACTCCCAAAAATCATTATATAACTTGAACATCTCACAGAGTAACTAATTGAGTGAAATAAAAAGCATTTAAGGTGCGCATAAAACGGAGAGCAAGTGAAGATTATCTACTAAAGAGTAGCACCAACTCTACTGTTACCTGTTACATCGGAATCTAGGTCCAGTACCAGACTCCAGACTAGTACACTACTACTAAATAATTTAGCATATCCGACAAATAATAAGCAATTAAGCCCCACTTCCCTGATCCCTCTAACACAAAAAAACTCCATATTTGATATTCCCTACCCCTATTTTCATTTACACACACTTTTTTACCTGAATAGGACAATTCTAGTTCTGAATCAACATAACAAATTCATTTGGAAATCCATACTTTTACCATCATCATAATTAATGCTGGTACATGAGACTTATAAAAGATAAACCCAACTATGACTACTTTTTCTCTTTCTTCTTCTTGTTTTTGGTGCCATTGTTGGTGTTAGTGTTACCTTGTTTATTCCTGTGAGGTTGAGAAACTGAAGCTAAAGATGAAGAGAATAAGTGACCAAAACGAGATCCACGAAGAGAACAAACAGGGACATTAAGAACTGGAGTAATTCTAACATGAACATTAGCTGAATATGATCTCTCCATAATCCCTGATCGATGTTGTAATTTATACTTTGATTTTGACCCTCCATTAAAACTGCCTGGACTACTTGAACTTCTCTCTAGACTTTGAAATGCCACTTTCCCTGATGGGTTCATTCTCGGACTATCCACTCCAACTCCAACTCCAACCAGTGTCTCTTTTCGAGTCGGGCTTCGTGGGTTTTCCATTCTTGACCCATTAATCTTCGGGCAATTAGATGAGAAAGATCTACGGTTAGAATCAACCGAAAGACGAGGTAACTGATCATGAGAGGAAATCGAATAAGAAGAAGAAGACGAAGAAGAATCTTTAAGCAAAGGTAAACGGCAACTGAAAGAAGAGTCTGAGGAAGATGTAGTTTTGGGTTGACAGAGTTTTCTAAATCCCGGACCCAGAAAGTAGTCTCTCCATCTTCCAAAACATAGAGGAGCTTTGGGAGAAAACAGATAAGCTTCTTCATTAACTAATGCAGGAGAGTTTGGTGGGTAATTATTATCAGAGATTTTGTTGTAATTAGGAAAAAAATGGAGTTGATCAGCGGTAATCATGGTTGGATTAGCTGATCGTTGAAACTCAAAATCTGGGTCTTGGTCAGAAGGAGGTGCGTTGTTTGGTGGAGTAAACAAGGCCAACTTAGAATGGGAAGTAGTAGTAGTAGTAGTAGTGGTAGTGGGTATGTTGTTCATACAAGCAGAAGCCATTAATAAAAAAGAGTGATGAGGTTCGGTGAGACCTGAGATCCAGGAATATTAATTATGTGTGGAATGGAGTATTTGTGGTTGTAGCTGCCGCGCTACTGCTACTGTTGTTGCTGGTGAGCTAGGGTTTGCTTCTGCTGCTTATCGGATTCATGAGTCGGGGGAATGTTATGCGTGGGTTACATTTTGGGGTTTTGAACAAATTTTTGGAACTTTTATATTCACCTTCTACTTTATTAGGGCTAAATAAAATTTGGTCTAAATCGTAATTATAGTGTTTGATTTGGTTTACAATTTAAATGGTCTGGTCCGTTTTTTTTTCTATGGTCTGGTTTCGATTTTTTTTTCAGACCGGACTAAACCTCAAACCGTACTATGACCGAAGACCATAATTTTTCCTAGAAGAATAGGTTGCTACCTCTAGATATATCGAGATGGAGTTATTTTTATATAATATATATTATATTTGAATGATGTTGATGCAATCAACAAATTACAAATTATTATACGTGGTATTTATAGGCATAAAATATTTGCATAAACACATTAATTTGGAAAAAAGTATAAAAAAAAATCGTAAACCAGATCAGACTAGACCGTTGTAGAACGGTTTTGTCCGGTCCAATCTCGTGATTTAAACGGTCCACTCTGGTTTGCAAAATTTTCAGACTGGAATTTTTTGTTTCATTTAATTTTTGTATCAGACCAGACCAAACCAAACTTTGTTCAAGTGTTTTATTTTGGGAAATTCCACATGTTATACATCATTTACTACTACGTCCCACTTGTTATACATCATTTACTTATAAAACTATCAATATTTTAATTTAAAATGATGTAAAATACTCTCATAGTCGCCCTAAGTATTTTATCTTGGGATATTCCATATGGTAGCATCGAACTTTCATAAAACGCTAGTGGTAACACTTTTGTAAGATTTTTCCACATGGTAACATCCAGTTTATTCCTTATCTAACTGTCTTAGTATTTTCCGTTAAATTCTTGTTAATTTCGGTTAAATTCACCATTTTAACGTTTCTATCCTTATTAAGTGTTGGTTGTTATCTTTATAATTTTCCCTAAATTTTTTTTATGCTCTTAAATGTTTAATTCATCGTAATTCATGAAAGCTTTTAAATGTTTTAGACAAATTTGCCATTTCCATTCTAACCTGACTTTTTTGGCTTTAGTTCTTTGGGCATCTAAGTCATTTTAGAGCTGCGCCTTAAAATTTTGTGTGTTCCATCTAATTCAAACTAACTTTTGAAAACTTATTTGTATTTTCACATCTTTTGTTTCATTAGTTGATAGGGTGCGTGTTATACATATGATCCCCAAAATATTTTGTTTTAGTTAAAAATATAATTTAGAACGAACTCATATTCCAACTAACCTGTAGAAATTTATTGGTGTTACAAGGGAAAGTAACAAATGCCTTAAAATGCTAAATGTTATCTTAAACAATATTATATAATGTTTGGGAATAAATATTTTATTTTGAATTATGAATTTCGATTATGAAATCATAAATGAAGAATTTGAGAATGATAAGGTTTGGGTAGTCATTCTCAAATTCTAAACTTAAACTATTTTTAAAACAATGGTGGAACTTAATCCAAATTTAAATTTGAAAATTTTCAATTTACTAATAATAAATTTGAGTCAATTTCAAATTTTCAAATGAAATCATTGTTTTCAAACATACCATTATATAATAGTATTGTATATTACTCCCTCCTATTCAGCTGAACTGTCCCATTTGACTTTTCACACTTGCCGAGGCAACATTTTAACTCTTAATATCTCAAATTATGCTTAATTAAAAATTATAAAAAGTTGATATTAATAATCCTTGTATTGAGACAAATCAAACAAGATCCCATATGACTATGTTTTAACTTATAGATTAAGAGTAAAATACAAATTAAGAGTGATAAGTGAATAGTGCCAAAAAAAATAGGACAATTGAGCTGAATAGGAGGTAGTATATAAGAGTACGTGCAATAGTAGTTCTTGCGCTATAAATGATAGAACTTGGTATCGTAGATTCATGCAAATGAGTATCGGTACTACTATACGCTTTAAGTTTCTACTCCTTATCTTCTCTCAATTCTTAACATTATGAGCACCAATTTTTTCTCACAAAATCCAAGAAGGTGATTGTTTCTTTTCCCTTTAAACCTTACACTACATTTTTTATAAGCCACAATATAGACTAATGATCAAATAGGTGTTATTAAAACAGCTCTATATTTTATTATTGAAGGACATCGTAAAATTGTTACTCTTAATCCAACAACAAGTAATTTAAATCAGCTCTAAAGAAATAACTTAAATAATACACATATTAGTGGAAATCCAATGTCAAGTCCGAATAATATTACCCCAATCCATCAACTGACTCAATTAACAAATAATCCACCACTTGAACTAACTTGTAATGGTTCGAGTTAAGATGACTTAAATATTCACATGTAAATATGAACTTAGATGGTACGTCACTCAAGTCATTTTAAATTGATTTAATTAGTGAATCGTTTAACGTTCTAATGATAAAGAATAACTAAATGAATAAATAAACCACAATGAAAACTAAAGATAGAACTTGAGAACCACCTAGCCTCCATAAACAAATCAAAGTACTTTAAACTTGAATAGTTCTCAATCGCAAAGTAAATAACATAATATATTATTTATTAAAACTTAATTAAATATTTTTTTTGCAACGACTCCTCTCAAAACCCATGCATCGTACTCAAAACTTCCATCTCAAAACTGAAAACCCCAATCTCACTTCCCTCTTAAACCCACGTTGCCCAAAGTAACACTGGCCTTCTATCGCCACGACGCCATGCCAAACCCACGCCTCCCTTTCAAAACTCCCCTATCAAAACTAAAAACTTTAATCTTGCTAAATTAGGCTGGACTTAGAATGCCAGCATATTAACGGAGGGACATAAGTGCACACACTTCATAAGCCAAGGAGATATATACCATCCCAAAACCATATGGCAATGGGAAAAAGGTCTCTAATAGCTTATAAAGCGTGCACACCATTTTCAATTTATCGATGTAGGATAACTCATCCCAACACCCCCCTCACATGCGAACCCCGTCAAGTTCGCATGTGGGTATAATCAATTAGGGTAGGAACGCCATTCTTTTCGAACCTACCATTTTTAAATTGTTGATCGAACTATCGGCTCTGATACCATGTTAAATTAGGCTGGACTTATTGTGAATGTCAGCATATTAACGAGGGACACAAGTGCACACACTTTATAAGCCAAGGAGATATATACCATCTTAAAACCATATGGCAATGGAAAGAAGGTCTCTAATAGCTTATAAAGCGTACACACCATTTTCAATTGTTACGTTATTGTTCATGTTTTAAGTTGTTATTGTTCTAAATTGTACTATGGTGTTACAATTGTTCTTGTTCTTTTTGTTAAAATGTTCTTCAAGTTATTAATTGCTTCAATACCAACTTTAATACAACAAATTTAAATTTAGTAGCTTATAGTTAACACAAATTCTTTTGATTGGCGATTTCTTTGAGAGATGATTCCTAATTTGGTCAGTTCATTATCATCTTTTAGTTCAATTAACTTTTAATGGGTCGGGCCTGAAAAAGATCTCTTTGAAAGACGGTATATCAGGGGATTGACTGTTTTATTTAATGAAGTGTAATTAAAAGGCCACTATATTAAGATTTACGCAATTTCTAATAAGACGCTCTCACGATGAAACTATCTCTATTGAACTCATTCAATATACACTTATAATTTTAAAGTGATCAATTTAAAGAAAATTAATTATATATGCTAGTCTCATAATAAACAGTCTTATACAATACTTATTGTAAGATTTATGACACCAAATATACTAGCAAAAAATAAATGACACTAAAAGCCTAGTTTTTGTAGTTGGCAGATCAAAGTCCAATATCATCACCGAAGTACGAAACATTAAGGCCCACAGATGAATTTTTTTTTCTTTTTTTAACGTACAAGCATTTTTTAAAATTTGTATGAGAATTCTAAGTTTCTAATTTTTTTCACTTGTTAGACAAAAGACTAATATCTCTGTTAAATTTACGTTATTATTATTCATCATAATGACTTTTCTTCGTAGAAATAAACGCCCCAATAACTCTTAAGGAACAATTATCGAATATTTGTTCGAAATAAATTCTAAATTTAATAAAGAACTTAACATTTGTCTACCACATGGAAAAATACCATTGAAAATTTAAAGTCACCACGCAGAGTAAAAAAAGTTTGTCTATCACATGAAAAAGTCAAAAACTTAGGGGTTACTATGTAAAATTTTTAAAAAGGGTATTATTAAAAATCACAATCTTTTTCATTGTGTCGCCATCCATTATATATTGAAAATCTTAATGAAATTTCATAACTTTATCTTTCTAACTTCTTTCTAAAAAACTCTATAAACTAAAATTCGATATGAAACACTATAAAAAAATGAAAATGATCACCAAACTGATTTGGTAAGCATCGATAAACAATCATTAATTTCAAAAAACATTGCTTGTGCTGAAATTTGATACATTTTCATTTTTTTAGTCATAACTTTTGATAGTAAAAATCATATTAATTTAATGTTTGCGTCATAAGAAACTAGACTTCAAGATATTTCCAATGATATATTATATGACGAATTCCGATAACCGAGCGAGAAATGATAATCGTTTAAATTTTGCTTGTGCTTAAATTTGATACATGTTCAATCTTTTGGCCATAACGTTTTATAGGAAAATCTTATTAGTGCAAAGTTTGTGTCATTAGAAACTAGCCTTTGAAAGATTTTCAAGATATATTATATGTCCAGTCGCATGTTTTACGCGGCTCAATCACATATTTCACGCGACTCTACCATAGCTTAATCGCGTGTTTTCACTTGACTATACCAAGGTCCAGTCGCGTGTTTGTGCGACTGGGTCTACTAAACATCAACAAAACTTTAAATAGCCGACACATTTCGCTCGATTATTGAAATTAGACATATAGGAGTACCATATTGTTGGAAAGATCTTAAAGTCTAGTTGATAATGTTGCAAACCTTGGTTGATGCGATTTTCCTATCAAAAGTTACGGCCAAAATAGTAGACATGTATCAAATTTCAGTACAAGCAAACTTTAAACGATCTTTATTTTTGGCTCGGTTATCAGAATTGGGCATATAATATATCATTAGAAAGCTTTGAAGCCTAATTTCTTATGCCATAAATGGTGCATAAATGTGATTTTCCTATCAAAAGTTATGAGTTACGACCAATAGAGTGAGTATGTATCAAATTTCGGCATAAAATGTGCGACGAGGTTCACTTTTATAATTAATATTTTTTATTTTAATTTAATAATTATTATTAATTTTAGTTTAATTGTAATAATTTTTTATTTTATAATTAAAAATAGATTCAATGGTATTTTTTAAATTTTATTTAAAAAAAATGACGATACAATGAAATGGTTATTGGGAAAAAAACCTTATCCTTCTTTAGTTCTTCCTTAATGTACCGAAATTCTAATTTGCCTTCATAAAATTGAGTCTCCTGCTTCCACTTCCATTTCCACTTCTACTATTCAATCTTTGCTCTCATGATCTCAGCATGAGGCTTGAATTGTGGCTTTAAGACAACATAACACAGATTGATATTTCAGAAATTTTTTTTCCTCTTATATCTAACAAGTTTTCCATCGTCTTTAAGGTTAGCTCTTTCTATTTAATCTATTATTGTTTTAGAATCATCAAATATATTGTGCCACTTTAAGCGAATTTGAGTTAGTGAAGTTGTATATCTTGTTTATTTATTTATTTATTTTTGTTAATTCGCCTTTTTTAGAACTGAATAAAAATTTAAATTATACGTTGGTATAGAACTCAAAGATAAAAACTACCCATTCGTTCTTTAAAGAAATTGAATTCATTTGTTATTTTAGGGTGTTTCATAAGAAATTTTGGGTGTTATTTTTATAAGAAATTTTTCTATTTATATCATAAATTTTGGACAAAAAAACCTTATCCGTTCTCATTTTAATATTTTAATAATACTTATGATTTTCATATTTCTTCCACTAACTTTATTTTAAAAATTTATATTGTTTATGATCCTACTTTTTTCCCACTAATTTCATAAAAATATAGTTTAATTAGTTGTGGTCCTCGTGTCTTTTCCACTAACTTTCTTTTAATATTTTTTTAATGTTTATGGTCACTATTTTTTCTCCATCAAATTTATTAATTAATAAAATAATATATCTACTATCTAACATATTCTATTTTTCTTAATTTCCGTACACATTCCTTGTGAGAACACAATTAAGTAACGTATAAAGTATAACATAGACGTTGTCTACAACAATTTATTAATTTGGACCTTAAAGATCTAGACCCGATTCGACCATAATCATACGATCATATAATTTTGCTGCTAAATGACAAATGACAGTGTAAAAACCATTTGCCAAATGCAACAATCTTATTGGTTAAATGAATTGATGTGGCAACAATACTTTTAAATATAATCTGCAAAAAAATATTTATTTAAAAAAATATTAGATTGTACTATTACCAAATAAATTCCTTATATAACAATTGTATCCAAGGCTTAATTTTATCTTAAAAATAAATTTGTTAGAACAATATGATCAAATCTTTTATTGCGATTAATTTTATTCTTATAATAAATATCAAAATATAATTTTAGACATAATAATTGACATGATCTTTTAAATTATGTTGTATTAGACTGATTTCAACATAATCTTCTATTATTTGTTCTTATTTTAAATATTTTTGAAATATATGCTTAATTAATTCCTCCATCTGTTAAATAAAGAAGTTCACACTTTTCATTTTGGGTGTTTCATTTTGTTGTTTCCGTAAAGAATATTTCCATTAATATCACAAATTTTGGACAAAAATAACCTTGTTTATCCTCATTTTAATTTTTTAATAATGCTTATGGTCCCCAATATATTTTCTACTAACTTCATTTTAACATTATTATAATTCTTATAGTCCATACATGTTTTCCACAAACTTTACAAAATATTTTTTATTAATTGTGGTTCCCATAGTTAATCTGTAACTTTCTTTTAATATTTTTTAAATATTTATGATCCTCACTTTTCCTCCATTAAATTTATTATTAAATAAAATAATATCTCCACTATATAAAAAATTTTATTTTTCTTAATACCTGTGAATATTCCTTATGAACTTTCTATTTTATGAACTTCAGTAAGGAACAAATGAAATATATATTTTTTTGAGGTACGAATGAAATATATTTTTTCTTCAAAAAGATTTCTTAAATTAAGTAGAGAATATTTTCATCAAATATAAATGTAATTTGAAAATGCGTTTTTAAAACTAAAAAATTAGATATTTAATTTGAATTTTTTTTTATTTTTTAATTTAACTATTTAGTAAGTGTTTTTTTAGTTAAATTTAATTTATGATTATATTAATTATTAAATTTTATTATACCAATATACTAAATGACATTATTACTCAAGGTTTTTACTGCATTTAATAAAGCACACTTAATATATATTTAACTAGTTAATACCTAAATTATAAGAATGTAATAAAAAAGAAAATAGAGATATAAAATATATATAATTACATTTTTATCTTAAATTTACATTTAAATATATACATAATTTCATGCTAGTTTATAAACAAATAATACACCGAATTAACCATGCATACCAATTAGGGTGATAAATGACGGCGCCCTTGATTTACCCTCTGCCTTTACTAATGTAAGTAGAGCAGTAGACTTCACTGGGGGTGATGATAACAGATAAGGCGCACTCGTCTTTCATTTCCCACCAATTGCCTTTCTCTCTCTTCCTCCCTTTTACTTCTCTCTCTTCTTAACCATTTGAAGGTCTGCATTTGGAAATTTTTTCCAATTTTGATTTGTTTGCCTCTTCTCGCAGATAAAAGGTAAATAATCTGATTCATATATTCATCAATTTGTCAGCTTTTTATTTAGTTTGATATTTGAATTTTGTATTGATTTGTTCTTTGAAACTTTCTTTCAACACAAACAAATCGAATATCTGGTACTGGTTATATAAACAAGAAAGTCTATTTACCGTTTATTATTCGATCATTATTCTTGCTGTGAATTCATCAATTTTCATGGTATTTACAAAACTCAAATTCAAAATTTGAGTTAGTTTCATGCTTTCTAATTCAAATTTTCTATTGCTTTGAGTGCTCAAACATTCTAGTGAACCGAAGGATTTCTCAAGGCAGATGGCACGCAAATTTTATGCTCTGTTTTGCCGTTTTGACACTAAGGTGTTTGGTTTTTGTTTATCTTTCAAACTTCCATTTTTGTTGAATTTTTTAGTTGCTAAAAATTTTGAGATTCTTCATTATTTTGAGAAACTCTTTGTACTTCATGTTGGGGGTGGATAGATGTATGTGGAAGCGTAAGTTGATCGAGAAATATACAAAAAGGTATAAATGCCAGACAAATATCAGAAGGAATACAATGTATAATATAATCTACTATATACATAATGTGAGAGGATTACAAGAATGCCTAAGTATTAGGGTAATATAGAAATGACAAACTCTCACAATTGATAAATTACAAAGGAATACAAAAATAGTGGATAAAAGATAATAAGGATAAATCTGTGTTAGTATTATTATACAAAGTAAGATGTACAGGGAGGTTTTTGTAAGTGGAAAGTTTCTCTGTTTATTAGAAATGAAAAGTACTACTTTCTACTTATAGAAACTAATTGGCAGTGGAGGAGATGTACAATGTCGATGAGAATGAGTTGCCGACGTTGAGGAAGGTGTAGAATTTTCTAGTTTTTTTCAATGATGATGATACTAATAGTATATGCTACGCCATACATAGGTTGTATCATTTTTGCTAGAAAGTTAGAGAGTATTTAGTGGGCATCAAAATTTGAGCCATACCCAACACCTGCAATGTTAATCTTTTGAGAGATTTTGTTTTGAGTAGTACTTGTAGTCTGCTTTGGCAAATTGAAATTGTGTCTAGCGTGACTATTGTGGCGTTGAAGGGATTGAGTGGTGAGATTGGTAAAAGAGAGAATACATGTTGCATTTGCAAAAGAGGAGAGGAAAAGAAAGGAAGGGAAGGTAAGGGAAGGAAAGGTAAGAGAAAAGGAAGGGAAAGGAAGAGAGGGAAGAAAATAATGAGAGAAGTCTCCCTTATTAGTAGTTTGTTTAGGAGGAAAGTAAAGGGAAAGGAAGATAGAAGATAATTATGAAGTTTTATTTTGCTTTCCATGTCTTTCCTTCTTTTGAAGAGATTGCTTATTACTAAAATTGAAGGAGTTAATCCTTCAAATCCCTCCCTTCAAAATCCCCTCCCAGCTGGCAAAAGGAAATTTTACTCACCCAAATCCGTCCTCTTCCTTTCCCTTCAATTTCCTCAATCCAAACATACCCTTGAAGAAGAGGTGGGATTAATAGTACTAGAATTCAGAGGTCATTCAATACTGTTATGGGAAGGGTAAGGTAATAGTTGGTCTTGTTCTGAACTTAGTTGGGTTTATTTTTGAGAATAATACAAATATTTGGGATTGTTGATACTAATTTACTCCTTAGTTGTAGAATGGTTATTGAGAAAAGGGTTTGAGACGAGGTGAATCCTTGATTCTATTTTGGGTAAACATGGGTGTGAGTGTGAGGTATGATACATACCCAAATATTGAACATGCCAAAGTTAAAATCTCTAAACAAGGAGACACAATCCTAAAAATTAGACACGAGTGTGGAGATATGTCATTTTTTTTGCTAGTTGTCAAATTTTCTACCATGTGTCCATTTGTGAGTAAATATTACATGTTGTTTTTATCTCCGTATTTGCATGTTTCTTTCTTATAGCATGTTAACAAGATGATTGAAGTGTCTAGCAAAATGAAGAGTCAAAGTAAGATAGGGTTTGTCCCAATTACAAACTTCTCGAACTTTCTAATATAATGTTTTGAATTCTTGTTTAAATAGGAAATTTAAGGGTGTTACACGTTCGATATTAAATTCTCTTGATACTATTGATAAAAAAACAAGAGGCGTTAGTCTTTAGGATGCAAAACCACATAATGATGCAGTCACAACAAGGTCTCCAACAGTCTCTAATCTATCGTGGATTTCTTGAAACTTCTCAGGTTAATTATCTCTTATGTTTCATTTCTGTAATTGTTTTGTGTGGTTCGTTTTGCACCTATGTTTACTGTATTTTCATTACTTCTATTTTGTTTCATAGTTCATACAAAATGAGTCTATTTCAATTCATGAGTTTTTGGCTTGCCTTTCACCTTTTTGATTAACACTATTATTGGTGTCCAACATAAAGGTATACAATTCATCCACATATGCAACAAGCATTGGGGAGAAATGGTCACTTGAACTTAATGTGTCTGATTTGTAAGGGTTGAGCATAAAATGCATCCATTTTCCGTCAAGCACTTTTCTTTTCTTTTTTTTTTCTTTTTTTTTCTTTTTCGTAACAACATGGGCTTACAGGGTTCAACAACACAAAAACTATGAGGCCATAACCTCAATTTCAAAACATTTACGCCTTACTCCCAAAAAATTTTAGGAATTTTTTCATTCGCTTTTGTCTTATTTTATATGGTTCTATCAACTATAGAACCTATTTTATTATATCCTTCTTCCCCCTTATGGAAGCTATTATTGGTCTCTCTTGAAGTTTTTATTTAGTCATTGTTCACATGCCCTAAACAACTACTAGTAGATTCTCCTTCATTTTATTTGTGAATTTCAACTTTATGTATACATTGTCACTTTATATTAAATCCTTTAGAGTATGCCCACGCACCCTTAACATACATATCTCTTGGTTACTCCAATCTTATTAATCTCCTTCTTATGATGTGTATAATGAAATAGGATTAATGGTTGTTCAGTAGAATTTCACCTTGAGTTTTTCACTTACGCTGCAATGGTTGTTCGATAGGCTTTCAAATTCAATGATATACCACCATCATACATATATATATATGTGTGTGTGTGTATACATGTAAGTACTATATTTAATAAGGAAATAAATCAGAATTTTGATCGAGCATGTGTTTAACTTGGACACCCCGAGCAACTTCACCAAATCAAGCCACGATTTTTTGCCAAGCATGCTTGTCATTAAGAGCATCAGATGCTTGAAGCTTCTAGTGCTCAATCAAGCATTTAGTACAACATATCATTTTGCCCTTGCTAAAGTCTAACTATGTAAATCAGGGAATAACCAAGTAACCAAGCCACCAAATGCATGTTGAGTATTATTGGGTACCATTAACTACCTTATAGGGAAGTTATAAGCAACAATTAAATTGTATTCAGATCCTTCTCTAAAGAGGATAAAGAGTTGAGGAATCTCAAAATTTGACCACCCATATTGTATTGTATATGTTACATCTTCTTAAGTTTCAACATTCACTTGAAGTTGGTTCCTTATAATAATATTAGTGTGCATTGTTTGTCTTCCTTTGAAGTTTGTTGGTATCAATATTCTTAGGAAAAATCTCGAATATGATTGTTCCAGAATATTCCTAGCTTTAGGGAACCTTCCTAATTTGGTTTCGAGTAATCAATTTTTGTCAATCATTGTACATTGTGATATATTTTCTATTTTTTGATTCATGCTTACTCTTTCCCCTCATATACTCATTTGACTTATATTGTCAAGTCATATTTAGTTAGTTTTTTTGGATTCTGGTTCTTTTTTTATCTTTTGAAATGTTCTGTAGTTAGTACTACTGTTGTCAATTTTTCCTAAACCATTACCCTTTTGTTTTTCCCAGAAACAGAAGAAGCAATTTAGTTGTGCTTCCTTTTTTGATTCTTTGGACTGTAAGTTGTAATGCTCAGACTGAAGTTTTACTTCTTTACTCAGCATCTGCATTTTTGATACACGTTTTTTTTCCTTTCAATATGCTTCTTTGGGACATAGGCAGACATGAAGAGGACACTAGTGGAAAGAAAGTGGAAATGAGCAATCGAAGGGAAGCCTTATTGTCATCAGTTGGATCAATTGCTTGCTGTCTTCTGAGTGCTACTTCCTTTACAGCCGTGCCTCCGGCTGCTGTAGCTGCTGCTTCAAGTTCTGAATTTGCAGACAGTTAAGTTTCTGTTAAATTTGCCAAACTTACTTCCTCATTGTAAGTAGCTGTTCTATACATACATATTTCTATTAACCATTGTGATAAGAAGATATTTTCTCCGCTTCATAGTTTGTCTACCAGCTTAAATTTTTTATCATCAAGAAATATCATATTTTTATTGTACAATATAGAATCAGTGTTCCCTCCATCCTTTACTTATCAGTGTTTTCTTTCTCAGCAGTAGACAAGTTATCTTTCTGCTATCTTGGATTATGTAGTAAAGTTAATTGACTAATTTAAGTGCTTGTGCCGTACCATACCAATGCGGAACACATAAGAAGATTGTTTCATATCATATCTTTTCAATTGGATCATGCCATTCCCTTTCGGCCCCTTGGCGAGAGCCTCTTTTGATGCATTTGCTATCCTGATCTGTGCGTGTGCGTGCGAGTGTTTATCAATTTGTCGTATATATTTGTCGTGGTAGTCATTGTTTTTATCAATTTCAGTGCCGGCACTTAGGGGAAAAGACTATGGAAAGACAAAGATGCGATATCCTGACTATACTGAAACTGAATCCGGTCTCCAGTTTAAGGTTTTTCTTTATGCATTTTCATCGGGAGTTCACCATATATTCTGTCATAATCATTCTTTTTTTTCTAATGCTTCGTAAAATTTTATGTTTTATGATGCAGGATTTAAGAATGGGAACGGGTCCAACCCCCAAAACTGGAGATACTGTAGTGGTGGGTCAGCCATCTTTTTTGTTGGCCTTTGTACCGTGCTTTACACCATATTAAATTCATACTCAAGAATAGGCTACTGTAATTTTAGGTATGCCTGTGGCTGTGTCTGTATTGGGCTCGGTTTAGGGCATATTATCGTCGCATTAATAGCAAACATGGGTGTTGTTTATAATTATAACAAAACTACATATTTTTAGCAAAGAAAAGAGATGATTACCTAGTTCTTTTTTTTTTTGTATATTTTTTTTTATCTTTTAACTTATTAGAGTGGAAAAATGTGCTTGTGTGCTCTATCAAGTTTTTTGGGAGGCACTCTATTGTTTGAGTTTTTCCAAATTTTTGAACACTTTTAACATGTCAATTCTAAAGATCTTCAGGTAGATTGGGATGGTTACACAATAGGGTACTATGGCCGTATATTTGAAGCTCGTAATAAGACGAAGGGTGGTTCTTTTGAGGTATAGCACTTTATATTGCATGAGTTTATCTTCTCTTCATTGTATTTCATATTGCTGCGACGTTGATAAGCTGTTTTTGATGGCCTTTTCTGATGTGCAGGGAGATGACAAGGACTTCTTCAAGTTCAAATTAGGATCCCAAGAGGTAAGGCAGCTACCTTTGTATTTAGTGTGGTATGATAAGACCCTTTTTTGATATTAATTTTTGCTACCTTGTTGTAGTCGTGTAGATGTTTATTATCAGGGCTCAATAAGAAAGAATATCTTTGTTATCATATGGATACCAAGGATACCAAACGGTTCACAAGGCACATCCAGCTCACCCAAATCCGCCTATGTGGAAACCACTTTGGGTGAGCTTGTTAAATTAATATTTCGTTAGTGTTGGAGGGAACTAGAGACTAGAGAGAGTTTGTGAGAGAAAAAGATTAAAGTAATAGAAATATTGTGTTTATTGTAATAAAATGATAAGTACAAGATTCCTTTATTTAGGGGTTGG
Source organism: Amaranthus tricolor (assembly GCF_026212465.1). Classification (NCBI taxonomy): domain Eukaryota; kingdom Viridiplantae; phylum Streptophyta; class Magnoliopsida; order Caryophyllales; family Amaranthaceae; genus Amaranthus; species Amaranthus tricolor. The sequence continues at coordinate 13,602,422 of NC_080058.1, forward strand.
AAGTGACCTACTAATAATGGTGACTTTGAAGAGTCACAACTTTTAGTATTTCACACACATATAATAAAAGCATACAAAAAGTCTACAAATATACTTGAAGGTCTCTGAATAATACTAAAAATCTCATTAACTAACTATTAGCTTTTTGGCTTACTTTAGGCTTTTCGACTAGTGTTTGAAAAGGCTGATATGTGCTCTTTTGAACTTGCAGGTCATTCCAGCTTTTGAGGAAGCTGTCTCAGGCATGTCATTGGGTGGCATTAGAAGGTAGATATTATATTACGGTTGAACATTGTAGTTGTTTTTTGTGTCATGGTATCATCACCACATCTGCCTGCGAAGTCTAGATGTACCCAAATACTAGATCGGTTTCATGATTCATCACTTATTATAGGCCTTATTTAGATCCCACTCAGTGCTGTTGAACAGGTTTGTAGGAATTGTAGTTAATAACTTGAAGTTGAGAGTTAACAAGAATTCTGTGAGTAAATGTTGCATCACTACTTGAGATAACTAATGGGATCTTATCTCTGTTAATTCCTTTGACTCTTAGCATTTTAAAGATGAGGGCTAAATGGTGGTATACGGAAAACTAAAAGGATCCATTACTTAGGATACTTTGTCATTTGTTACTCTGCAATTCAGTTCAACTCTAGATGTACGGTTGGGTCATTTACTAATATTATTATATTATTAGTGTTATCATTATTATCATTTAGGAAATAGTTATCAAATATAATTTCAGTTATTTTTTATTGTACATTTGTCATCTTCATTAGCATCATCAACATCATTGTTCCGCTTAATCATCTCCGTGATCTTCTTTATCTTTATTCATCATCATCTGCATTTGTCATCATTTCATCATATGTCATCATCTTCATCGTTTACATCAGATGTAGCTTCATCGCCCACCATTCTTGATGAAATCAGTTGCAAATTGCCATTGTTCAAGAATGTCAAAACACAACAAAAAAAAAACTCAATTATTTTCTTTCTTCCTAACTGCCATTATTCGACTGCTTCATCATTCTTCCTCTGGATCGAGAATCCATCATTTATCTCATGAAAACATCTTGCCATTTTTATTTGATGAAAACAGAAAAGGTGTTCCACTAATTATGAGTTGTGAACTGCCAACCCACCATTTTTTAGTTTCAATTTTCCATTGTCATCTTCTCCAACTTAATAAGTGATAATGTCAATAAACTCACTTAAACCAATCTTCATGGAGTCATACATTCCTCACAAAAATCATCCAACAGGATGTTTTTTCATACCCTTTACATAAAGTCTCTCATCCTTCGATATATGATATATATCTATCAAATCTCTACTCAAAATGCCGCTGTGTGCCATCCTTCCTTGGTGGCAACACCCTCAATCTTACTCCATATCCAAATGTATTCTCCTACAAAACCATTATTGTATCAGAGATTGAAGTTCTGATTGCCCACTACTATTCAACAAAATTCCAGAAGCAGATATTGTGTCTTAGAACATTGTCATTGCAGCTTTGCTAACAGAGGGTAGATTTTGTCCATTCTTAAGAGTTTTGACGGAATTAGAGAGAATGGGTTTTAAGATAGATGGGTTAGTTTCTCTTCTGACTTGTATTATTTCAGCTTCCATAAATAATATTTTATTGATATAGGCATATAGCAATCGCAATGTTGCATTGTTTGGTTAATAAAGGAGTTCTTCATGTTTTTTTAAGCATCAGTTATTAGTTCAATTCTGTTATTAATTCCCTTGTGAGCTTTTGTATGAAAAATGGGTTTGGAATGAAGAGAAGAGGGAGTTTTATGAAATCAACGGGAGGGAAGATGAAGTGTATGTCTTGGAATATTGTGATTGTTGCATATGGACAACAAAAGGAAGGAGTAAGAGTAATTATATTTGTGCATTTACATTTTTTTTTCTTTTTTTGGTTTAACTTGTTTTCTATTTGAGAAAGTTTGGAGAAAGTAACATGGAAATTTCAAGAATGTGATCAGGTTAAAAGGGTTAAAGGTCACTTGGGTGAAATATGAGCAGATGGTACAATTAGTTTGGTTTATATTGAGTTATTCAATACTAAGGTTTATTTTGAGTAAATTGACTATAATTTAGATTTTAACAAATTTTCATTATTATTTTGAGTAAATTGATAATAGCTTTATTATTATTATTATTATTATTATTATTATTGTTATTGTTATTGTTATTGTTATTGTTATTGTTATTGTTATTGTTATTGTTAGTTGTTGTAAAGATTTTTGTTCGGTTTAGTTCAATTCTGTTAGTAACCTAAGAGAACAATCTGATAAAGCATTGTAGCCTATTTAAATTGCATTAGTTGATGAGTGCAAAATTATGGGTTACTTTGATGGTGCAGGATTATAGTACCACCAGAACTGGGATATCCTGGATATGACTATGACAAGAAGGGTCCCAGACCAACAACGTTCTCGGTATGATATTGTAAAACATACATGCTTTTTGGTTCCATTACTTTTACCCACTGCACTGTTTTGTTCAGCATGTTACTGATAAACTTCTATTCATTCATTCATACTTGATAGGGGCAAAGGGCATTGAGTTTTGTGCTGAAAAACCAAGGACTGATAGACAAGACCCTGTTATTTGATATTGAGCTCCTCAAGATCATCCCAAACTGAATTTTACATACAGCTGATAGCGGGTGGTCAGAAGGCAAAACGGGTACGCCATAACTTTTTGTTGTGTTATCCATATTATGGCGTCAAGGGTTTAGCATTTTTGGCGATCTTGTTGTCCATATTGATTATATTAGGACCCCCTCTATCTCTAAAGCAAATAATTGATGTCCTTGTATATCATTTTTTTTTCTTTGATGATGATCCTTGTATATCATATCTTAATGAAACACAAAAGGAAAACCAAATGTTTTAACCGGTTTGTTAATTTTGTGCTCTTTGATCAACCCCTTACCACTTTCTCTGTTTCCAAAATGATGCACTCATTTGTACCCCCCCCAAACCAAAGGATCAGGATGCCTTTTATGTAATGAATGCCAATCTGTATACCTTCATTCAAGTCTACTTTTTTGATCTAGCTCTCAAAAGCGAGTCATAATTAGACATGTACAATGGAGTGAATTATGGCTAGGCTCAAATAAAACGGACCAGTCAGGGCTTGGCAAGGCCTTGTGAAAACAAAATACAAGCCTCAAAAGGTTGCAGTGATAGTCCTAATTAGGACTCCTAATATGTCACTAATTTTCAAATCATACAATTTACACAAATTGTTGTATGGGATCCTCTAATCGAGAGACGTGCTTTATACTTGGGTTAAATAGCCGATCTAATATAAATTATGAGAATTTGGGCTTCTTGTTTGAGGTTGTCTCACCAAGAGATGGTCTCTTACAAGAGTAGCTCTTGAGCTACATGTTTACAGCTTTTTAAGACTAATAATCTTGGGGCTTTTATGCCGAGGACCTGGTTGCCCAGGTGAATACTCAGGCCTGATCAAATATTATTATTTATTAACTCTCGGATCACAATAATAATTTATTCCTAAACATCATACCTAAAATAAAACGGTTTGGTTAGCAACAAAGAAACATAATCTCATCATCATTTATTCCAGGAGTTTGAGTGTACTCTCAACGTTGGACAGAAGGTCATGGGCCTGGGGGCTCTAAGTAAAAAGAAAGTAGAGAAAGAAATCGGTGTTGACTGCTGACTGCTGAGCTCGGGAAAGTATTAGTTTAGTTTATTGGTAAAGTCTTTTATAAACTTAGTCAACACTATTTTAGTGGACCACCCTAATAATAGCAAGTAATTACCGATGATTATACTTGTCAAATAAAAATATTTATTATTATAATACCTTTTAATTCTTTCATGTTAATAATGACAGAGAAGTTCATAATACATTTTCACAAAATATTCAACACATTTAATTGCAGTTCATATTCCTTTTCCCCAAAAGCATAATTTTAAAAAAAAAGTTGAACAAGTTGCTAACTTTTTAGTTGCTACTGCCAAACATTCCCCAAAGTAGCCAAAATTAGTTTCTAAAGCTTCATAATTAAATTACTTGCAACTTAAACTCTTAGGAATAATTCATTTCCCAGGTTATCATCCAAATCTATTAGCTTTGCAGGAAAAGGAATCCTAGCAGACAAGTAGGCGATATCATTCTTTAGTTCTTGCTTCTCCTTAGTAGTGCGAGCAAGAAACTCCCGCTCTTGTTTATCAATTTGAGCTCTCCTCTTACTCTTGAGTCTTGACCATTATAGACTCTATTTCTGGCCTGCTTTTACGTTTGTTCAATGCCTTTTCAACTGTTGGAGCTAACCAGTTCACTTTCAAGCCTGCGCGTTGAAGGTTGGACAAAGTTGAGGTAATGTCATCAACTACGAAATCGGTTAAACTCCTTCCCATAGTGTTTTGAAGAGTGATCATGAGTCGTGCCAATGACTCCAAAACACAAGCTAGTATTCGCTTGCTTCGGATCTTTTCCAATCAGGCTTCCATGTTCTGCCCAAATAGCTTGTAAAGTTGGCAACAACTCAGAGTTGATTTTAACCCCTTCAAAGTTTACAGTCATAGAACAACAAGCCTGCAAACATTTGGAAAGAGGAACAACAATAAAATTTTATTAAGCAATAAACAAATCAATGTGTGAAATATACAACATTTTTTATTTTTACCCTGTTTTCTTTGGGTATAGTTGTAGCCACAGGAGTGGAATTTGCATCACTACATATTTTTTGTTCAGAATTGCAGTGTTGGTTATTCGAGGAACGTAAAAGCATCTTTTTATGCTGATCCTCTTTGAGCGAAACCCAACGTGGCACGAAAGTAGAACAGATGTTCTGCAATGCCGAATATGTCGAAGGCAAGCTGTATTGACAATCTCCATCTAACTTAAAAACTGAAATTTGATTCCCAACTTTACCTTCATAATACCAAGACGAGCAGTATTGATTAATAGGGAAAGCGTCATCGGAGAAGACAATGCAATTCTTAAGCTTGCGTTTTGGAAATTTAGCAGCTGCAATAAAAAGCAAACATCTCTAGTGATGAATAGCACCTCATCACTATCCCCAAAATTGTCCACTTCGCTCCAAACCCGTGAGTTTTTTCTATACTCTCTTAACTTGTAAACTATCAATCGCAGACGTGTTGCCCATGTTGGCACTGAACCTTTCGATCTGATGGGCACAATCGAGTAGAGTTTGTCCTCTGATGAAGAAACTACTAAATGTTTTCTCCGAGCATATCTTCCGCACCCCTTAGAAATGGAACACCAGTAATGATCATGACTGTAACTTGTACCAAATGATCTTATTTCTCCACTCTTACTTAATGTATATGTATACCCCTTGAACTCTACAACATCATTAATTTGAAAGTCTTCGGATAATGCGAATGCAGAGCGGTCTCTTTTCCCAAATGGCCAAACTTCATTCACTTCACCCTCATCGGATAAACACACCAGACAGAAATGGTCGAGGGAACCGACCAATGGACATAAGGGTGACAGTTTAGTGTACATGCTGAAATGACAAGAGAATGGAGTCTGGCTATGGTCATTGGCAACTATATGAAATGTGGTGGCAAGCTTAGTGGGCTGCCATTGGTTATGATCAAACATTTCGGGTAAATGAGATATAAGGGTTCGGGAAATGGGGTTAAAATATTGGATTGTTCCTTGGGTAGTCTCAGAAACAAGTACCATCCAAGGAGAAACATGAGTGGGATTAGGTGGGCAGAGAATGAAAATGGAGGAAGATATGAGCTTTTTAGAAACATCAAAAGCTAAAGTGTGGGGTAGAAAGGTGGAAATTTTAACTGCACGTGCTTCTTTGCACACTGCTCCAAATTTCAGTACATTGTTGGTTTCACAGAGAAATCGAGCAATCAAATGAATAACTTACAGTAGGGAGATCACACCAATTCACTTGGCAACGAGTATTTTCTTGTCGCCCCATCTACTACTACTTCACACGCCAATGTACTTTCATCTAATTAAAAGAAGTACTTGCATTTGTGTTAGAGAATATTATCAAATATATCACGTATATATTTTAGGAAATGAATTATTATGCATATAATTACCTCTTATTGCATAGGTTTTATTTTACCTATTTCCTTACTTTTAGCTAAAATAGTAGCTAAATGGTAGCCCACTAGCTAAAGACATCATCTGATAATATTCTCTAAGAGTTGGGACTTCAAGTATCAGTTTATGCGAATGATTGAAGCTTTACAATATGTTTTATATTTCCATCACCTGAGTGCTAAAAGTTAAATTTTATTAGTTAACAAAAAGACATGTTTTTTATAAAATTTTTGAAAATAATGCTTATATCTTAGTCTTAGGGAAACTCATCATCATCATCTTACCCAGTGTTCCGCTCATAGAATGAGGACAGGGTCTGGGGAGGGAAAGACGGCGACAACTCATACCCATAAAGGAGTACGCGGCCAAAGGAGTTCCCCGGCTCGAGGATGATAAATAGACGTAATAACCACGGGAAAGATAACTTAAAGACCTATAAATAAAATAAAAGCAGAACCACTACAAAAAGAAAACAAAGAACTAATAGAAAGGAAATGAGAAAAGTAAGAGGTTAAGACATCAGAAATCTAAGACATGGATATGGTGTCTCCAACTACTTCTATCCCTAGTCAGGTCCGCAGAGAGGTTCAACTCAAACAAGTCAATTCTTATTTGCTCATCCCAAGTTCTCATGGGTCTTCCTTGACTTCTCTTACCCTCTACTATAATGCTTTCTACCCTCCTCACAAGGGCGTCGAAAGTCTTTCTCTGCACATGCCCAAATCACCTCAATCTATTTTTGTGCATTTTTCCAGATATAGGGGCTACCCCTAGTTTGTCCCTAAACTCTTGGTTCCTAATTCGATCTATCAATGTGTGCCCACACATCCGCCTCAGTAGGGCTGCACACGGTCCGGTCTGGTCTGGTTTGATAGAAAAATCAGACCAGACTAGAAATTTCGGTCTGGAAATTTTTCAGACCAGACCGGACCAGACCGTTCTAGAACGGTCTGAGAACGGTCTGGTCTGGTCTGGTCTACGGTTTTTTTTTTGTATTTTTTTAATTGAGTGAGAATCCTACAGACAAACAGCGGGGAAACCCAAGTCAACTACTGGTTCCACTGTCATATATTATTAGTTATTTTATGTGCTTCTTCCAAATGTGCTGGTCTGCTAAGAAGATCAACCAAGCAAGCATAATGAGCCTGCACAGACTGCATATTACACTTGTTCAGCATAACACCCTCCACTGGAATGATGCCTTCAGCCACAATTTGGTCGAAATTGAAATAGCTTCTTTCCTTTCCAATGAAATCCATATGCTGAAAGCATAGTAATCCAAGAAACAAAAGCATTATCTGCTATTTCACCCGAAACACATAGTGAAATGAACAGATAAGTTGCACCATAGGGCAAGAACCGAACCCTTTTCCAACAAAATCAGAGTGGACAGACAAGCCAAAATCAATGGCAGTGACCTTACATAAGCCCCAAGCACAACAATGGTTGTTGCCAAGTCCGACAGAACCCACTAATGAAAAATTGTAAATAACCGCCTCGTAATCGCATATAGAATTGCCTTGCGCTTACAGTACAACTCAACAAGAGAGTTAATCAAAAATCTCTTGAAATCAAATATCCTAGTACTCAAATTATAGTCATGTAAATCTTAGCAAAGCCAGTGATCATAAACACCTCATTCAACATTCAGAATTCCAATCAAACCCTAAAACTGATAAATTCCAATCAAACAATTTAACATTACGAGATTCATTCAACATTCAACTGAAAATTAAGCAATTACACATGTTTTTTTAAGAAAAATAGAATGAATGAGTAAAACAGAAGTCAAGAAACATAAACACAACCAGATACTTGGCATTTTGACCAGTAAAACAGAAGGCTTTTCCCATGGTTTTCTCAACAATCGGTTAAAGAGCTTGAAAAAACCCTAAAAAATCAAAAAATCAACCAATATACTTACATTACGAGATTCTACACTTGATTTCGTGGTGACTGCTGAGATTGGAGAATGAAGATTGGAGGAGCGTCGAAGCCTCGAAGAAGCACAGAAGCACTGTCGACTGTTGATGGGTTGAAGGCTTGAAGCTTGAAGAGTTGAAGCCTCGAAGGAGGTGAAGAATTAGAGAGGAGGCGAGAAATGAAAGAGGAGGCGAGGAATCAGAGTCTCAGAGAGAAGGCGAGGAAGAGAGGAGAATGTCACAATTTCTGAAATGGAGATGGAGGCAACCAGCAGGAGTTCATGAGTAGTTACCCTAATCCCCTAAAATTTGATTTTATTACGGTTTTTCGGTCCGGTTTGGTTTGAAAATTTTAAAACCGGGACCGGACCGTAAACCGTTTTAAAAAAAAAAAACCGGACCAGACCATTTAGACCGTAGACCAGACCAAATATTTAAATTACGGTTTGGTCCGGTTTGGTTTACGGTTTAGACCAATTCGTGTTCAGCCTTACGCCTCAGTATACGCATTTCTGTAACTTCCATCTTGTGTTCAAAAATCTTCTTTACAAGCCAACATTCGGTCCCATAACATAGCCGGTCTGATTGCTGCCCGGTAGAACTTTCCTTTTAACTTGCTTGGGGAAACTATTGTAGAATAAACATATCACGGATATATTCTACAAAGTAAATTAGCTAGAAGATATTTGGTCTTTATTGAATTGTTCAATATCTTTAATTATAGGTAGTTTCCCTTTTTTTTTAAGAGTAGTTAGTTTCCTTGTTATTTGCTGAATTGGTGGCTAAATTAAAGCCTTCCCAAAAAAAAACCTACCTAAAATTAAGGGTATACAATTAAGACTAAATATAATATAGTTTTAAAAATTAAAATTAAACTACTCATGCATAATACAGTTGTTAAAACAAAAAAATTAGCCTAAATACGTCACATAAATAAAATAAATCATATTGAACAAAACTAAACCCTAATAAAGATATTAATACCTAAACATCGGTGTTATTGGGTCAACTAGCCCCAATCTAATGGGCCAAGTTAAAAGGCCCAAAAGCTCTTGAAAGTTAGTTAATTTCTTCAGAAAGCCCACTTTAAAAAGTAAAATTACCAAAAGTCCCTTGATCAGTCAACCAAGGTCATTTATTGCCCTATATATATCCTCATTTATTACCATTTAAGGTATGCTTTTCTCTCTCTAAACTTCTCTTACTTACTTGTATTTCATTTCCTGTTTCACATTTCCGACCACTGACTTGAGCGTCAGAGGGGCTTTCCGAAAAATAGCCCCGGGACAAGTAACTCTGTTCGTTTTGCAGGTTAGTAGCCAAACCCAATTCCAACATTCAGACTCTCCAACAGCAGGACCCATTTCGTAAACGGTCCCTTCCTTCTTGGATTAAATTGACTCGATTTCTTTGCAGAAACATTTGGCGCCGTCTGTGAGGGCAGAGGATAACACCTTACATTCTAAGTGAGAACAAAAGCCATGAATTCAAAATGTAACACCCAGGCTAATACACGGCAATCAGAACATCACTGCCAATTCGGTTCATGATTAGGAGCCAACTCAGAGTCTTGTCCTGCCACCAAACTTCGTCATCCGGCAGGACCTGGACGCTTTTGCCACCACTATCACGGCTCGCTTCCAAGAATCACTGTAGCAGACAGTTCAGACTCTGCCGAATGAAGGTGGTAGGTTTGTTTCATTCCATGGTAGAATGAAGGTATTGTTGTTGTGCTGTAGGAAAGAAAGAAGCGTTGACAAGGTTACATCAATGGTCTTTAGATGTAGTGCACACATAATCTTGAAGATATGCAGGATATTGATGTGGTCTGGGTGACCTTACGGGATGGCAGGAGCAAGATTTAGGGAAAGATTAAGATCATGATTTGTTAAAGAAGAAGAAGTATGTATGGAAATAGTTTTCTCGTCAGGGTCAGATTGTGGGGATACAATAGGTTGAATGATGAAAGAGTTGTGCAGGGTAAGAGTAGTTTGTGTAAGAACATAAAAGGTGGAATAAGGTGAAGAAAAATTATTCTTGATGTGGTAAGAAAAATGTTACTCATAGAATGTGACCTCTCTTAATATAACAATCTTATTTGTGGTGAGATTATAGGCTTTTTAAGCTTTTTGGCCGAAAGGGTAGCCTAGGAAGACAGTTGGATCAACTCTATCATCAAACTTGCTTCGTCGCTATTCGACAGTAGAAACAAAACACAAACAACCAAAAACCTTCATGTGGTCGTTAGTAGGTTACTTGTCATATAATTTTTCTTATAGAGAAATAAAATCTAAGCATGAAGAGGAAGTCTATTAATAGTATATGCACTAGTTAAGACACAGTCTCCCCAAAAATGACAAGGCAAATTGGATAGAAAATTTTAAAGCACGAGTAACTTCAAGTGAATGTTTATGTTTGCGTTCTACTACACTATAATGTTGTGGTGTATGAACATAATAACTTTGATGTTCAAGACCATTATTTTGATAAATTGTTATTGCTTCTCCCTCACTTAAGTCTTTAGCATTATCAGTACATATGACATGAACATGAGAATCAAATTAGGTTTTAGCAAAAGAAAGAAATTGTTGTAGTATATCAAGACATTGGCCTTTTCTTTTGATAAGATAGACCTAAGTGCCCCCAGTGTAGTCGTCTACAATAGTAAGAAAGAAAGTAAAATCACTATTGTAGCCTCAGAGTAGGCTCCCCAAACATTTAAATGCAAAGTATGAATAGGTGTAGTAGTATTTAAAGTGCATGTAGGAAAATATTTTCAACTTGCTTTACTGCTAGACATATAATGCATATTAATGAATCTTTAAAAAAATTGATATCAATATTAGAGCACAACACTTTTGAATATTTCAAAGACAAATTTCCTAGTCTAAGGTGAAGAATATTTGCTTGTTGAAGACTTATTTCTTTGAAAGAGTCAGTAGTAACCATGCAAGAATCATCATAGTTGTCTTGAGCCTTAGAATCAAATGTGGGAGCATAGCACAATCCATGTTTTAATCTACCAAGTTTGTAGTTGCCTTCATTGAATGACCCTGGATAACACCCTCATTAGCTGAGAAAGTTATAGATTCATTTAAATCAGAACAAAGGTTTGAAATCTATATAAGACTATATTCAAGATCAAGCAACATAAAGAACGTTATGCAACATAATAACTTTTATTAGTAAGATGTATCCTATAATAATTACTTAAACCTTTCTACCATCTAAAACTGTCATATTGTGATTTACTCCTTGTAATTTTCTCAATTAAAAAAAGTTACATTGATTGCATATATGATATGTGGCGCTGCTATCAATAATCCAAGCAATTAAAGTATTGTTCGATTAAAAAATAACAATTACATGCTATGTTAGACACACTAGTATAGGTTGTAGGATATGTGATGAAATTTGCTTAGATTTGTTATCCTATTGCTTACCAAGGAAGGTCAAAAGGTTTTAAAATTGTTCAGCACTAATCCCTGTACTGTCAAGGTCTACTTGTACTGTTTTGTCCATATGTTCTTCACTTTGCACATAGGTTGCAGCTCTTCTGTTTTGATGGTTCTTGTGACTTGTTGGGTATCCATGCAACTTATAGAACCTTTCTTAAATATGCCTACTAAACTTGCAATATTCACAGAACAAGTGATTGTACTTCGTGCTACTATTTTGTCCACTTACACATTCCTTTGAGAACACCACTAAATCCGTTCTTGGGATATTTGTCTTAACACAAAAGAAAGGGAGTTATTTATAATCACAGTATTCTTGCTTAGTTCTTTATGGGTCTGAGACTGAAGAAGTGTACGATATGATAGATTGAAATTAGGAAGATCAAGCATCATAATGATACTTGACCTTACTTGGTCATACTGTTCATTAACCTTGTTTAAGAAGTGCAGAAGTCTGTGATCTTGTTTTTCCTTGTTGACTCTACCTAAGAAATCACTAGTACATCTTTCAATTTTATCCCCCAATGCTTTCATTTTCGTGTAAAATTGAGCAATGTTCATCCCAGATTCTTAAGTTGCATTGAAAAGCTCTTCAAGATTACCAAACCTTTCTTCAAGATTACATCAGATTTCCTTGCGATTCTATAATACATAATACTCTTTGCAGTCGTTCTCTGCAAAGATGTAATGATCCATCCAATAACCATGTTATTGCACCTATCCCAAGCCTTTTGTTATACTTTTCCTAATGATGGTCTCAGGAGAGTCCATCTATGAAAGCAACTTTAATCTTGGCTGATAATGATATCATCATCGATCTTTTCTAGTAAAAAAACCCACTTCCATAAAAAGGGACAAAAAGATCAGTAGGGTGTACATAATACATGGAGGCTAAATTTTGTGTGTAATCCACATCCTTGGCAACACTAGTCATGCAGTCGCAAGAAAGGTAAAAAAGAAAGGAAACATAAAGAACTAGAGAAAAGAAAAAGAGGGATCATTAGACTTATTTCTGCTCTGATACCATGTTACAAAGGACTTTAGAGACAGCCAACATAAGAACCTGAACAAGTTAAAAGGAAAGTGTAATGTATTAACTTGATGATTTGAATAATTGTACATGCTTTTATATATAGAGTAGACATGAAGTAATAACAGGATAATTAATAATTAGTTGTTATAACTAACTTGAATCAAGAAAATAACAACCTATATAACCATCCAAATAAATACATAAGAGAACATAAATAACTAGGGTGAAGGATCATGTATCTTAACATGATGCAGTTATGGTGGGAAATGATTGGACATATTTTTTCATTCCATCAAAAGAGAAAAGTGAGAAACATTATAATATTTCTTTTTTTTATTAAAGTGTTTGCTAGATGATTAGATTTATGAAAATCAAATCAACAAAATATTGTACTTAATCAACACTGATTCACGATCAGATTATCAAAACATCGTAACTCTAGTATTTGGTGCAGGGTTCTATTACTGTTAAATTTTAACAAGTGGAAAACTAAAATCTTCCAAAGACTTAATTATTGACATAAACTGAAACAAGTAAATATTGAGACGAAATAAGTACCAGTGTAGCGTGAATACTCTAGCTGGAACATAATAACGAGACAAGAACCGCAAATAAAGTTCCTCTAGTGAAGTTCACCAACAACGTCTTGTAAAAACCCGTATACAATATACTAATACGTCGTTTAAAAACCTTTCTTAAATAAATTTTGTATGTATACAACTCTTGTATTACAACTTCATTTTTCTCTCAAAGAAAATATCAAAAGTTAGTACTTGTTTACTACACACCTTCGTACATTATATTCTAACCACTATATATAAATCTCTATATTTATTTGAGCAAAATGATTTGTATTTCCTTTGTGTGGATGGCAATGAAACTTCTTACTTTTTAGATCACTAAAATGGACACCATGAAGATAAGGTTGCGACAATAAATGTCGCTCGGAAACTTGATATTTGTAGGAGGCGTTCATACACTTTCCTATTGTGATATTTCTCCCACAAAAGTGCTTGGGATGATGATGAACTTCACAATGAGATACAACCTATACAACAATGCACTAGCACAAAGGACATTGCAAAAGTAAAGACAAGTGTTGTAGATAGATAATTAACTTATGATAATGTTTAAAGAGCTTAGAACTCTCTTTATACACCACATGCAAAAGAGAAGCATGAACAACGTATGTTCATAAATAAATTCAGAAAATGTACTTAAGAATGATAGATTTGATGGGTTAAATGCCCTTTGCACACTCCCTCTATTTATAGAGTAAAGTGTCAACCAATGCCTTCTTATGAAATAAGTGTGTTTCATCAAACAAAGCCTACAAACCAAAAGGTTGATTCACCAAAGCTTATCAATGAATCAATATAATGATTCATCATTACTAACCACCAAAAGTAGTTAACATACATTAGTGATGATTGCTAACAAAAAAGACTAATAAAAGTCGCTGCTTTCTCACTATATTCCAATTTGCGTTTTTATTTATTAGGCATATTTTAGACTTGCTATATATTGTATATTGTCCCATTACTATACTTAGTATGTAATATATATGATCTAAGTTTTTATATACTCTAAATGTTCAACATAAAAGCACATAAGTTACATCATAATTAATGTCAAATAAGGAACATCTTAGCTAAAAGCATTAAACAAGAGTAACTATGAGCAACTAAACTCCACTCTTTCATCTTCATAATCGGATATCAAATGTACTAATATACTCATATAAAGCATAATATTATAAACAATAATGTTTAGGGGAGTTACGCAATTAAATTAATATTTAATTTAATCATCATAGTAAATAGAGGATTATGATTAATATCTAGTCTAATAAGATTAGTCACATGCACCTAGACTAATATAGGTCCAAACATACAAAATTGTCTTACACATCGTTACAATGTGACCTAATAGGAATAGTGACATTAAGCTCGGACAAGTATCAAATAACAGTCAAGAGACGTTTATTGATGTCTAGTAAAAAATAAATGTTACTCAATATAAACTAAATTAACGTCTCATTGTATACTCGCTTAATACGCTAAACGACATACAAAATATCAACTTGATTATTGAAAATTTCTAACATTTGCCATGCAGATTATCATAAATAGGAGCATAATTTTAAAAAGTATATATTCCAATGCTTTTCTTCTCCTTGAGAGGGGAACAATGCTTTGAAACAAATTGTTATTTGTTGATGCAGGATTTTCTCATTTGACTCAAGATTATCTGAAAATGGAGCGTTGCAAGGTCAAGCAATAGGTTTCAATACATACATCTTGCTTGCATGAAAGTCTATGGTTGCTGTCAGGTTCTGCACAAACTTCTGCTTCAGTGTTTTGTGCTGCATCACAAATCACATACACATTCATTTACTTTAGACTTGATAGATACTTGCAGGTAACCTGAATCATTAGAGATAGCAGACCGAAACACAGGCTCGAGAGAAAAGGAGAATATAGAGTGTACCTCCCAAAGATCCCTAGCTTCAACAACACTGTCAACCGGTATGCCAATATCGTCCCAGCGAGCTGTTATAGATGTGCGAATTGGACCTCTATTCACTAGAAGTACCACTACTCTGTAGTTGGTAAGGGGCCCTGACCATACCTATTACATGGATTCGATATCGATTTCACACAACACAATTAATAATCTTGAGTCTCGATTAGGAGTGTTCAATGGGCCGGATAAGGGTCTGGCCTGGCTTAAGTAAATATGGGCCGGGTTGGATAAAAGTCCTTTAAAAATTATTTTGATCTCCATTTATCAATTTATAACAATCAAATTATCATTTATAATAATTAAATTGAAAAAATATTAATATTTCCCATTGACATTGTCATTTATGATATTTTAAATTTTACATTACTTGTATTATTTATAAAGGCCCGTTTTCGACCCTTGCCTTTTTAAAGGCTGCTTCATTTTAATTATAGTAGAACCGTTTTCGGGCCGGCCCATTTTAGGCACGGTCCTTACAAAGTCCTAAAAACGGGCCGGATAAGGGCTCAAAATGGGGGCCCAGCCCATTGAACACCCATAGGCTCGATATAGCTACGTACTTAATAATCGATAGATTTAAGAAAATTGAATACCTCCAAATCACCCTCCATCCGAACTTTTTTCCCTTGAATACCTAGAGGATCTGTACATAAATATTGTCATTAAATTTGTAGTATGATTAGAGGTATTGCCCAAATTCAGCAGGTCACAAAATAGCGGTTACCTTGATTCACAGCTATGACTTCTTCATTACCAATGATTTCCATTGTTTCCTTTGTCATATTTCTAACATCATTCCCTATAAGCATTGGTGCCTGCATTATCCGCTTTGGTATGAGGGTTTAAACTTTATACCCAACAGTTCAATCTTCACTAAATCAAATAGAAAAGGTCGAGAACTTAACCTTTGAAATTGCCCAGATGCTAAAGTGGACTATGTATTCATTTTTCGACATTCCTCCGTTTCCCACCTCAAGCATGTCTGGATCTGCATAGGTAAAAGCCGTTCGTCTCTTTTATCTTGCTAAAATAGACTAACTTGAGTAATATTACCCAGAATGCTTGCACATACCGTTCCAGCCACCAGGCCGTGCATAATCAGCGTAAACCTCATTCATGTCAGCTCTAGACACCATGCTGTCACAAGCAAGAAGTTCCCCGCATCAATTCCAACCGATAAAATTACATGATCATTACACAATCAATCGCGACTTTACCTTTCCCAATTATCAGATATGTCGTTGGTAGTTCTCCAGCTGTTGCCCACCTGATAGCCCCAGAGAGCAGGATGCATATCTCCCCTGATAAAGAAGCAAACAATCAGACCCCATAATATTGCTCAACACTTATCTAGGATCTTTCGAGTATAATATCGTTTTATGCAACTACCATTCACACAAAGAAAAGAAAATAGGGCGACTAGCTTTCATCAGTGCTCGCTCCATCACAGGGTATCTACAACAGAAAAAAAATTTCAGCGACTACATGTTAAAAGAAAGAAACTCATAACTTATAACTAAGAGCCTAGAAGGTAATATTACCTAAAAGTAGGTTTCGAGCCATCATTGTTGCAGTTATCATACTTCAAGTAATCGATGCCCTGAACGAATTCCAAAAGTCGTTAATTAGTTTCAGAATGATCAAAGAAAATAGGATTTAGAAGATGAAAAGAGAACAGAATGGGACTATGATACCCAAGAGGCGAATGTGGTTGCATCCTGCTGTTCGTGTCCAAGGGATCCTGGCATTGTTTTGCTGCAAGTGTAGTACCTGAGCAAAAGGGTCTATGTTGATGCATCAATAACAATCAGAAAAGTCATTGAATTAGAATGTCAGAATATTAATTATGTATACCCTGCATCTCCGTAAATTCCCACCAATAGGCCTTTGCTATGTACATAATCTGTAAGCGCTTTGATTCCTGAAGGAAAAGTATCTTTTCTAGGAACTAAATTACCCTGAAAATGAACAAGATAACATCTTATTAGGATCTAAAAATACTCTCTACGGTCAGCTAACTTATAAACAAGCAGCACAATCAAGAAATTCCTTGTTCTTGTGAGTTTGTCGCACGAGTGTTTTTATTTTTACTTTCATAGGAGAAGAAGAGAATTATTGGTGGCGACTAGGAGACAAGGTCAGCTAATTTATAGACCCTAGTAAAGGAGGTTAAGAGAGGTTAGTGACAAACACTATAAAACAGTATCAAATGACACGAGTCGATTTCAAATTATTATTGGGGTGTCCCCTACTCAGTGACGTGCCACACTTCTCACACCAGTTGTAGGGGCTTCTTGGTCACGCACCACAACCTAAATGTGAAGAAAATTTATATGGATATGCTTGAAAGGAAGTGAATAATACATAGAGAAAGAGTATGATCAAGAAAGAAAGTGAATTAATAGTGTTGCTCAAACCCTCAAACTCGCATGTGTCACATTGTAGCAAGTAGGATTGAACGATCTGGCATGCCATTAAACAACGAAAAAATTTCCAAAGGTTATGTTCAAGTATCCCAACATTGTGTCGGAGGATCTGACACACAACAAATGAGTAACACATTGCAAAGTACCTTTTCATCGCGAGTTAACTCTGCCCAGCAATCATCTGTGTAAGCAAAGAAAGGAAGGAGTCCCTGATTTGAGTCATTGAGTTTTCACCAAACAACGGAGGAGAAGATTAAAAGAACCTACCAATGTTCACATATTTATAACCCAACTTCGAAAGACCAGTTGAAACCAATGCATCAGCTGTCAAAAAGAATGAAATAACCTTCACAAATTCATTCACATAGCAAAATATGAGTAAAAAAGTTTTATACAGCAAGTGCAAAAAAATGGATTCAAATAAGAAACCTCACCGGTTTCTTTGACAATCTTTTCTGTGATACTGCAGCCAAAATGATTCCAACTGTTCCATCTGCTCAATTATAAAAGAAAGAACGAAAAAACTCCGATTGTTAAACAAGTGGTGATACTACAACCGTTTCTACAATGCTGCTACGACAGTGTGTCTCATTGAATTTACAACAATTACTTGAAAAATTTTACATATTTGAATCAAAAGTTGCAAACTCAAAAAGAGATTGAGTAGTGGATAAAGGAAAGGAACGAAAAGTTACCCCATGGGAGGAGTCATGCCAAGGCCATTGGAGAGTAAGAATCTCCTATATGGATCATGTCTGTATCTTAGCTTGACATTCCTATGATCATACTTAGTCATGCTTCCGGTGTTGCATCTTCCATATTCAATCATTACAAGTATAAGCAGCATTGAGTATACGATCCATCTTGCAGTATTCACCATGATTTTGTAGATAACTGATCAAATATAAAAATTGCATTTAAAGCAAGATTAAATTGATAATCATAAGTCATTTAAAAAGGGAAAAATCATAGGAAATTCAAAAATACAATAAATATCAAGTAATTAACACAATTAGTATCTTGAATCTTGATGCTCCCAAAACCCCATTAAAGGTATGATCAAATGCTGAGCATTGTTGCATAATTGTACATTAAAATACAATCATAATTATCATTTGTTTAGAAATTCGGTGCATACACCTCTGTATTATTGAGATTGCTACATTACGTGGACATATCAAAATCAGAGTGTTTGAGGTCAGATGTAGGAATATTGGTGGAACAAAAGAATATCAAATAGGACGGTGATTCAAACAAAATTTAGACCACAAATTATTCAATGAGTTGATCTCATAGTTAGACCTTTTTTATTGAGCTGACCCATATATAACAAGTGTGTTAAATGATTAATTATAATGATCAATAAAAGTAATAAATGAATTATATGAGCTCGTCTCAAAGTGAGATAGTCTCATACAAGACAAGATGAATTTAGAATCACAATACAAAGCAAGCATAGATGATAGAGTATAGACTATCAAAAAAAACCAGAAATGGAAAAATCCAGAAACTTGAAATGATAATAAGAAATAAATATCAAAAGTATAATCTCAACATAGCTCACCAGTTCTTATATAAATCTCATTATTATCTAATCTAATATAGTGAATAGTGAAAATATGGAGAATTGACTTAAAATTAGTAAAATAGTGAAAATCAATCACAGAAGTTGAATAAGAAATTATGTACCTTTAAATTGAAAAAGGGATGGGCCAACAAATAGTAGAAGACTAGCTAGGAGAATAAAATGATGGGTAAGTGAGATTTTTAAATACACCGGCGAAGAAACGTGAAGTGATAACTGATAAGTGATGTGATGAGTAGTGAAGTGAAGAGATGGCTGTGTTGGTTCTAAGCTGTACTTCAACGCTTGATTGATGACTCATGACTCATGACTGTTGACCCATTATTAATGACTAATCATTAGTTGATAACGGATCATCAATACTTATTTATATTAGGTGTTGATTACACTAACCAATCACTATGGAGAGTCCTACTTAAGTTGAGAAAACTTTCTATCCACTTGATTTCCTTATTATTTTAGTATGCATCAACCTAGTATTAATATAGTCTGTATTTTTACTTGATAATATTAAAAATACTTATTATTATTAGGTTGGTATACACAAAATAGCGTGTTTTAAGTTTATACAAGATTTTTACATTTAGTTTTACGTTTTTTTTTATTTAACCCACTTCTTAAATGTCTCCATCCTTTTAATAGTGTCGTCACCTGTTTTTAATTAAATTACGAAAATGTCTTTGAATTCATTTTAAATTATAAAATAAAATAAAGATATTTATTATTAAACTAAAATTATTTGTAATATTAAATTTTAAAAATAAATATTAATTAAAAAGAAAAAAATTTTAAAAATTAAAAAATTGAAAAAGTAGACTTACTTGCACCGTTTTTATGCCTCGACCTAAGCCAAGTCGCACATTTGTCTAATTTATTTATTTAATTAAAGTTTGAAAAAATTTTACGTGGTGACCCTAAGTTTTTTGCTTTTCCACAAATATTTTTTAAAATCCACGCGGTGAGATTGTACTTTCAACTTTTCCATTTAATAGATTAAATGTTAAGTTTTTGGTTAAATAAATATTTATTTCAATTGAATTTCGGAATATCTGGTCAATTAGGATGATCATGACGTTTTGTTTTTGAAAACATGTTATTATGTGGGTAAAATAGTGTAAAATTAACAAAAAAAAAAACGCTTTTTTTTGTCTACCATGTGGAAAAATTGAAAAGTCAAGGTCACCATGTAGATTAAAAAAAGGTTTGTCTACCACGTGGAAAAGCCAAAAGTTTAGGGTTATCACATGAAATTTCTCTTCATGTTTTTATTTTTATTTCATTAAATTTTTAATTTTGGCTCAGTTAAAGATGTTTTACAAAGAAGATGAGCAAAAGAGAAGAAAAATATTTTATAATGCAAAAGTGTTGTGCTGCAATTTGATATATTATATACTCAATTCCAACAACCGATCTAGAAATGACAATTGTTTAAACTTTTTTTCGATTTTTGTTACATGGGTAAATGGACTCTGCCGCACAAAACGCACGATTAAACTGCAGTAGAGTCGCACAAAATGCACGATTGGGCCGTGGTAGAATTGTGATAATACCTTACTTTGTGTATTTTTCCATTTCAATTTTGGTTTTATTAAGTAGAATTTAGATTTAACTATATAACAATTAGAGAAATTACTTTAGAGAATAGTTTTATTGATGTAATTCTCTAAGATGATAATTCTAGCTTTATTAGAAGGTCATTATGTAAATATATCATTTCAAGCAAAGAAGACGAAGCAAAGCAAAGAATCAGATGAGACTAAGATGCATGACCCGCGGAGTTTAATGGAGTTTTACGCGGGGTGCGGAGTTCAGTCTAGGATGGGCGACTATTTCACTTTTCCCATTTCGGCTTTCATTTTCAATTGGATGTTTAGAGGGGTTTGGGAGGCGACTTGCAAAGAGGAATGATGAGCAAATCCAATGGCAAGAAGCTTTATCAAATCTTTATAAATAGGCAAGAAAGCTTAGGAATAAGGGCATCTTGTAATTTTACATTAAAATACTTCTTCTTCTCCATTTTTGTTTTGCCATGGTTATGGAGCTTCAAGCTTAAATTTTCATTTCTTGAGGAAGGTTGATTGGAAACTTCTAATTACTCATTGTAAGAATTCCTCTACTTAATATACTTTTGATTATTGAAAAGTTCTTATTATAATCTTATGAATATTGCTTGAATTGGAAATCAACTATTGTTCTTATTATTGCAATATTCATTTATGCTAAATCTATTTGCAAAATCATTTAGTTTTGTACTTAGATTAATGGTAGCAACTAGTTCTAATTGTGAATGCAGATTATGAATGATTAGAATCTAAATGAACTTTTCATTTTGATTGAAAACTATTTGCTTGAATAGTTTTGGCAAACATATAGATTCTCTTTTCTTAAAGCTATTGTTGGATTGAATTTATTCTCTGATTGGAGTGAATCAACTAATGATAAGAACTTTACATTCAAACTGATTTTGATGTTTAGCTACACATAAGGAGAATAGAAGTATAATCATCTTCACAATAGGTAGTCAAAAGTGAATTTCTTAAGTAAAGTATTCAATGATCAATGAGAAACAAGAAGTATACAATCAACTTATCTCAAGATAGCCTTTCCATTGATTTTTAGAAAACACCATTGTTATAGATTTCACTTAGTTCATTGCTTGTTCATGTCATTTTGCTTCAGAAAAAGAAATCAAAGCCCCCCTATTCTTTGTGTTATTGATTGTTTTCAATTTCATCTTCCAAAGCACATATCATACTAAAACCTTCTCAAACCCCATCTCACTGTGGATATGAACCTTACTACCCTACTACATTAAGTTGTATTTGGAAAGTAAGTGAATTTATTTTTGGTTAGAGTTTAGGCGACTGAGAAAGAACCTACAAAATTTTGGCGCCGTTGCCGGGGAGAATTGGCGTGTTTGTATGTTTTAGTGTGAATTGTGGATTGTGTGCTTTCATTTCTTGTTTATGGTACATACTCGTAACTCTAACAAGGAGGAATTACAGTACGATTTCGATTTGGAACTAACCCTTTTCAGGATAAGGAAGGAATTGAGAAACAATTTTCTAGAGGTAACATTTACAGAAAAAGTAGAAGGAAAAATGGCTCGAAGGGAGAATCGTACCTTGAGGGAGCTCACTTCGCCTAATATTGATCAACAACCCTTGTGCATTACACATCAACAAGAAGATAAAGGTGGAACTTTTGAGCTTAAATCGGGTTTACTCCATTTACTACCTTCATTCCATGGGTTAAATGGAGAGGATCCCAACAAGTGTGTATCTGAATTTCATGTGGTTTGTGGTGGTATGAGACCGAATGGAGCAATAGAGGAGAAGGTGAAACTTAGAGCATTCCCTTTTGCCCTAATGGATGCGGCTAAGGATTGGCTTTATTACTTATCACCAGGTTGTGTCACCACTTGGGCAGAGATGAAAAAGAGATTCCTTGAAAAATACTTTCCAGCTTCAAAATCGTCTACTCTAAACAAAGAAATTAGCAACATTGAACAAAATAGTGATTAATCATTTTATGAGTATTGGGAAAGATTTAAAAGGTTGTGTGTGTGCTATCCATATCATGGGTACCACGATGAAGATCTCATTAGGTATTTTTACAATGGGCTTGTCAATGATGATGTAAGAATGATAAATGCAGCTAGTGGAGGTTCCATTCTCAATAATACACCGAAAGCTGCAAGAGCATTGATAGAAGAACTGGCTGAAGGTTCTAGGCAATTCAACAAGAGATCCCATGATAAAAGAGCAATTAGAGAAAATGTTAGCACTGAGTCTAAGGTTGGTAAACTAGAAGATCAAATGCAAGCATTAACATCAATGATGAGAGATTTCATGGTTAAGGGAAAAGCACAACAAGTGAAGTCATGTGGCATTTGCCCTTTTAATCATCCTACAGATTCTTGCCCTCAGTTACAAGAAGAAGGTAATGAAGAAGTTAGTGCAATTGGTTTTTAAAACCAAGGGTTTCATAAAAGAAATGATCTGTTTTCCAATACATACAAACCCAGGGTGGAGAGACCATCCAAATCTCAAGTATGGAATCCATTAGGGAATCAACAACATCATCAACAACAATCGTTCTTCAAGCCACAACAACAATCCTATCCTAGACCCCCACATCACGGTCAAGGATCAAGTTTGAATTCCATGTCCACCGAAGAAATGTTGAATACTCTAACAAAGAACATGATTCAATTCCAAGATGAGACTCGTTCTAGCATCAAGAACACTGAAAGACAAATGGGTCAAATCTCAGGATCAGTTAGCAAGTTAGAGGCTAGATTCAGAAAAGTTGCCATCACAGACAACCAAATCCAAGGATGAATGCTAGTGCTATGACTCTTAGAAGTGGAACATAGTTGCGAGGTAATGAGAGAATGTAACACCCTGAGATTTTTTGACGTCATTAATTAATATTTTAATAACTTTTGGGTATTTTATAATTATATTAAATTAATTTTTGAAGTAGTTTTAATAAATTCCTTTCATATACGAATTTAAATAACATATATTTATATTAAAAAAAAATACAATTACGATTCTATAAAGGGGTTCGAATCAAAATAATTATTTTATTTATAATGTGTGAGCATACAAAGATGAGTTTCTTAGTTGGGCCTCGCAAGAAAATGAACCTAGGTAAATAAATAAATAAATAAGTGTGTAAATAATATAAAAGGACGAGTTAGGGTTGTAAGTATTCCTTCCCTCACTCACTCAAAACACGCCTTCACCTTTCCCTCTCCTCTCCTCTTCCCTTCTCTCATCCCTCCACTGCGGCACACCACCACCACCAGCCACATTCTTCCTCCACCGGTGAGTAGCCACCGTAACAGCAGCCCGCTTTCCTCCCTCACGGCACCCAGCAGCAGTGGCTGCTTTGTTCTCTTCCTCCCCCCTGCAGCTCGTGAGTCTCCAAGCAACGGCAACCACCTTCGTGGTGGTTTTCCCAGCAGCAGCAGCGCAACACCACCATACCAACTCCTCCCTTCTTCACCCTTCTCTTGTTTCATCTTAGTAAGCCATCTCTTTATTTCTCTAATTAATTTTCTAGCTTTAATTGGAGTTTTATTAAGTGTATTGAGTTTAATGTTGGTTTTGTGTTAATTTCATTGAATCTTTTTGGTGGGTAAGAATTTGATTGATAAATTAAACATGTTTATGACTTAGGGTTTGAAGTGTGATTTGAAATTATGGGTTGTGTGTTGATTTTGTATTAGTTTCTTCGAATCTTAGTATGGGTAGTAATTAAATATGTTATCTTTGAACACGAAACGATTAGGGGTTGGATTTAGAGATGAAACTACTAATAATATGTGTTTTATACTATATTTTGGTGATGATTGATTAAATAACTTTAAAAGTTGTTTTAAGATTTGGTCGATTGGTTATTATTGTGAATAATTAGTAATGGTGATGATGTTAGTTGACTATGAAAGTGATTTTGATTGATTAAATTGAGAATAATAGCTACTAATTGTTGTGGTTTGATTGTTGTGAATTACAAATACCCTTATTAGGTTGTTATTGAAGTTATAGATACATGATATTAGTAAGCCAAGAGCATAATGTCAACTTTTCGTCGATGGTTGATAAAGTTAATTGTCGTGTTGTTTTGACTACAGTTCTTAATAGCTTTGGAGAATGTAACAAATGATATCTCGATACGATAACTCTAAGATTTTCCTTATCGTTATATTAAAAATGTAAGATTTAGTAGTGATTAGTTATTTTTGGGTGACGCGAGCCGATATGCTCAAAATTAGTTAATGTAAAGAAACGATTCACACATACTTCTACTTTAAATTGATGGAAAGACATATGTTGTGTTGAGTTAATGATTTTGACTTGTATTGAATGAGTTGTGTGCGTGCTAGAGTAATCGGAAACTCATGTTGAATGGGTGATAGCGGTTACTTTGGTATTTAGTTTGGTATGGCAAGGTAGTTAAGGGAACTTATTAGTTCTACTCATAACTTATATAGGTGCCCATTTTGTAAGAGGAAAGTAGAGCCTTATTCGGGTGATTTTGTGACTTTTGATCATGCAGTGAC
The DNA here is from genome assembly GCF_026212465.1 of Amaranthus tricolor. Taxonomy (NCBI): domain Eukaryota; kingdom Viridiplantae; phylum Streptophyta; class Magnoliopsida; order Caryophyllales; family Amaranthaceae; genus Amaranthus; species Amaranthus tricolor. The sequence goes on from NC_080058.1 coordinate 13,627,541, forward strand.
GCTTACAAGTACGTACACTCAGTAACGAACCCTTATATGCAATTTTATTTAAGACATTATTGTTTATTGTAATAATATGCACTGCATCAAAACTATGAGATACTAGTGAGTACGCCTTATACGAAAAGTTGTCGACTATGAAATCCTTGCGCTTAGAATAGTTATAGAGAATGAAAGTGTTAGTAGGAGGCGGGAACCACCCCCCTTATTTATTTAAGAATTAGATTATGCCTTAAATTGGAGTTAGAATGACTCCTTTATAGGTGAATTTCATATGCTATTAAGTGGCTCAGTGGGTTTTGGCGCGCTGCTATCCCAAGGTGCTCATTAATAGTTGAAAGTGGAAGTTATTCCCATCTGATAAAGTATTAGATTATGATTAGCTGGCGTGACTCAACTGGATTATGTGCTTGATTTAGTAGTACCCTAGGTGAGGTTCGATAGGACCACCGTAAGGGGGGTATGAGCATGCTTGGGTCATTGGGCGCCGGGTGGCCGATACCGCCCCTTGACCGAGGTGTTACCATGCGGGCCTTGCAAACCCCAATATGGTGGCCTCTTCACTGGTTTAGTACCTCAGTATGTTAGTTTTTCCCGAAGGTAGGACCCGAGAGGGTCAGCTAGAGGGGGCATGAGCTCATACTTTGCCATGGGCGCCAGGTGCCTGATAACGCCCTTAGCCATGTCACTATGCCAGGAAGTAGAGAAAAGATCCACTGATAGAAAACTATTCAGTGATAGAAAGTTTATTCATTGATCGAAAGTTATTTAATGATAGAAGGTTCATTCTTTGGTAGAAAGCTTACGCGTTGATAGAACGTTTACTCTTTGATAGAATATTTACTCATTGATAGAACATCTACTTATTAATAGAATAGTTTATGCTAGTGAGAAGTGTGCCTAAGTTAAGTTACCTCAAGGGTATTACAGACTATGATCACACTTACCTTAAGATAGAAAAGCTCTATAAGGTCATGTGTTAGGTATTCTGTTAATGCCTTGGTCGAGTTGAACTATACGTGTTTCGCAAGAGTTTATGTTTGAAAAGAGGAGCGTGAAGACCTGCATCCTACCCAAGAACACATGGTTCAGGTTGGAAAGTACTAATGAAATTAAGAAGTATAAATGGCCGATAAACGGTTACTATCTGTGCTTGCGTTTTATGAAATCATCTTATGTTGTTTTATGATATAATGCTATCCAGTAGTTGGCCTTATTATATTTGATGCTAGTTACTGACGTGTACGTGTTTGTGGTTATGTTTGTTTGTTGATGACTTTTTATGATTATCCGGCTATGACACATTGGCCTTTGGTCTAATGTCGAGCAGCAAGAGGATCAAAGACAGGCTTAGCAGGTACCGGAGCTTCTTTTGCATTGCATTGCATTTGGGGAGAGTGATGAGGGCAAAGCATAACCTGTGTCATACCGCTATCTTTCGATTTTGTAGCGTTTGTTATCTTTTGTAAACTTTGGTTGTATATGTTTTGTTATGAGGCCTTGTGTCCTCCCTCATATATTTGTATTTCCGCTGCGTACTTTATAACTCTGTATGGTTTTAAGGAGTTAAGTCTTTTTAAAACGCAAACGTCGACACTGGAACCACGATCCATGCTTGGCATGTTGATTTGAAAAGCCGGCGACGAATCATTCCGCCGTGACATACCCTTGATAGGTCGTTGGTGCCTTTACTTTATTAGTTTCTAAATTAACTTTTGTTTTTCTACAAAGGCGCACAGTTTTAAGACAGATGCTGCCAGAATTTCCACTCACCTTTGTATAGTTAATATTTAACGTTTATCTAAATTCTTTTCCTTTTCTTTTACGTAACACCCGAATTTCCTCCCGTCCTTTACGGTTTTGGTTTCGTTTAGGGGTCGGAAATTTTGGGGTGTTACAGAGAACCATAGCAAGAGATAAAGAACTCCAAGAAGAAAGTGTTGTGCATGAACCTTCATCTTCAGAAGATCAAGCAACCTTGTCACAAGAAGGTAAGAATGTTACAACTGCACCCTTACCGCCATATGAACCGGTTTCACCTTTTCCAGAGGCATTGAAGAAAAGGAAAAGGCATGAAGCTGACAAGGACATCTATGAGGTTTTCAAGAAGTGTGAAGTAAACATCCCTCTCTTAGATGCTTTGAAGCAAATTCCAAGATATGCCAAATTCATTAAAGAACTTTGTACGGTAAAGAGAAAGCAAAGATTAAAGGGAATTCAAAAGGTGAAGATGAGTGAGCGCATTTCAGCTATATTTCAAAGGAAGTTACTGCCTAAATGTGGAGATCCAAGTATGTTCACTGTCCCTTGTATTATAGGTGAGCTTACATCTCAAAAAGCCATGTTAGACTTAGGGGCATCAATCAATGTAATTTCATATTCACTATATAAGTCTTTGAAACTTGGTACATTACATGAAACAACTGTTGTGATACAATTAGCTGACAGGTCTAACGCATATCCTAAGGGAATAGTAGAGGATGTCTTAGTTAAAGTAGGGGATCTTATACTTCCTGTTGATTTTTATGTTTTAGATATGGAACATGTTAAACATGCAGCACCTATCTTGCTAGGTAGACCTTTCATGAAAATTACCAAGACTAAGATTGATGTAGATACAGGATCACTTACCATAGAATTTGATGGTAGTAAGGTAGAGTTTGACAATTATGACTCTATGAAATTTCCGCCTGAGGACCATTCTTGTTTTGCTATTGATTTAGTTGATACCTCTAGTCAAAATATGTTTGATATAAATGGCCAAGTTAAACTCAAAGTGGCCATTGAGCATGATTTGAATGAAAATAATGAGGAATATGTTTTGAGTGCTGAATTGCAGGAAGTTTTGCAAGATTTGAAGAAGCAAGAACAACTCCCACTTCTTCCTTCTCATTTAGAGCCATTACCACTAACCATACCCAAGGAGAATTTGTTACCATCTGTTTTGCAGGCACCCAAGGTAGAACTTAATCTATTACCCGAACATTTGAGGTGTGTATTCCTTGGGGAGAATGAGACCTTACCATTAATTATTTCAAGCACGTTGACAAGAGAGCAAGAGAACAAGTTGGTTGAAGTCCTAAAGCAACATAAGAAGGCAATGAGATGGTCGATTGCAGACATCAAGGACATAAGTCCTACTACATGCATGCATCGGATTTGTTGGAAAATGATGCCAAGCCAGTAAGACAACCCCAAAGAAGGTTGAACCCAACAATGATGGAGATAGTGAAAGCTGAAATTTTGAAATTACTGTAAGCAGCTATTATTTATCCAATTTCTGATAGTGAATGGGTGAGTCCTACTCAAGTTGTGCCAAAGAAAACTGGTGTTACTGTAGTGAAGAACCAAAATGGTGAGTTGGTTCCAACACGAATCCAAAATGGATGGCGTGTATGCATTGATTACCATAGGCTAAACGCGGTGACTAGGAAAGACCACTTTCCATTGCCTTTTATTGATCAAATGCTAGAAAGGCTTGCTAATCACGCATCTTATTGTTTCTTAGATGGATATTTAGGTTATTTGCAGGTACCTATTGCTCCAGAAGATCAAGAAAAGACAACATTCACATGCCCTTTCGGCACATTTGCTTATAGGCGCATGCCTTTTGGACTTTATAGTGCACCTGCTATATTCCAAAAGTGTATGGTGAGTATATTTTCTGAATTTATAGAAAAATTTGTGGAAGTTTTCATGGTTGACTTCACAATCCATGGAGGCACATTTGATGAATGTTTGAATCATCTTGCGTTAGTACTTAGGAGATGCATAAACACTAATCTCGTGCTAAACTCAGAAAAATGCCATTTTATGGTTGAACAAGGAATTGTGCTAGGTCATGTAGTGTCTGCAAAGGGTATCGAGGTAGATAAGGCTAAAATTGACATCATACAATCTTTACCCTATCCCACTAATGTTCGAGAAATACGATCTTTTCTTGGTCATGCAAGTTTCTATCGTAGGTTTATTAAAGGCTTCTCCAAGATTGCAGTTCCATTATGCAGGTTGTTGCAAAAGGAGGTAGAGTTTCACTTTTGATGAAAGTTGCAAGAAGGCATTTGATACGCTAAAGAATAAACTCATCTCAGCTCCAATCATTCAACCCCTAATTTGGTCACTTCCATTTGAGATCATGTGTGACGCAAGAGACTACGCTATTGGGGCTGTGCTAGGACAAAGAATAGGAAGGATTCCACATGCTATATACTACGCATCAATGACCTTGAGTGCTTAACACAACTATTCAACCACTGAAAAAGAGTTGTTGGCGGTAGTATTTTTGTTAGAAAAGTTTAGATCTTATTTGCTTGGTACAAAGGTTATTGTATACACTGATCATGCAGCCCTACGTCACTGATGACAAAGAAAGAGGCAAACCCAAGATTAATAAGATGGATTCTTTTGTTATGTGAGTTTGATTTGGAGGTAAAAGACAAAAAAAGACACAGAAAACGTGGTAGCAGATCATTTGAGCAGGATCACACCACATGAAAGCATGAGTTCAAACAAAGATGTCTCAATGAAATATAACATTCGTGAAGAAATTCCAGATGAGCAACTGTTCGCAGTCAAGGCTTATCATCCATGGTATGCTAATGTTGTAAATTTTCTTGTTTCTAGCAGGTTTCCCATAGATTTCACAAAATCTCAAAAAAGACAAGCTAAGAAGTGAAGCAAAACACTAGATTTGGGATGATCCATACCTATGAAAATAGTGTGTAGATCAAATCATACGGAGATGTATCCCTGATGGTGAGGTAATATCAATTTTAAAATTTTGTCATTCATATGCTTGTGGAGGCCATTTCGGACCTAGGAGAACAACAAGGAAAATTGTAGACTGTGGATTTTATTGGCCTAGTTTGAATAGAGATGCTTACTACTTTTGTAAGTCATGTGATAAGTGTCAAAGACTAGGGAATATTTCTCAAAGGAATGGGATGCCAAAACAACCTCTTTTATATTGTGAAATCTTTGAGGTTTGGGGCATCAATTTTATGGGACCATTTCCCAACTCTTTTAGTTTTATCTATATATTAGTAGCTATTGATTATGTCTCAAAATGGATGGAAGCAAAGGCCACCCGAACAGATGATTCTAGAGATGTTACAGATTTTATCAAAGCTAAAATCTTTTCTAGGTTTGGAATTTCAAGAGCTTTGATAAGTGATAAGGGAACTCATTTTGCAACCGAACCATTGGGGCTTTCTTAAAGAAATATCATGTGACACACAAGATATCCACCGCTTACCATCCACAAACAAATGGGCAAGCAGAAGTATCAAATATAGAAATCAAGTCCATCTTGGAAAAGACGGTCAATCCAAATAGAAAAGATTGGAGTTTAAGGTTGGATGATACACTATGGGCATACAGGACAGCCTACAAAACACCGATTGGAATGTCACCATACCGTCTTGTTTTTGGGAAAGCCTGTCACTTGCCTGTTGAGTTAGAACATAAGGCGTATAGGGCTATAAAGTGTGTCAACATGAGCTTAGAGGAGTCTGATTTGCATAGAAAATTACAGCTACAAGAGTTGGAAGAAATTAGAAATGAGGCTTATGAGAATGCTGAAATCTACAAGGCAAAGACTAAGGCTTGGCATGGTAAGATGATAAGTAGGAAGACCTTTGAAGTCGGTCAAAAGGTTCTTCTATTCCAATCCTGCCTTCATTTATTTCCAGGAAAGCTGAGGTCCCGTTGGATAGGACCATTTATAGTTGTCAAAGTGTTTCCACATGGAGCTGTGGAAATTCAAAGTGAAGAAACTCCTAAAGTCTTCAAGGTAAATGGGCAAAGATTGAAGCCATACTATGAAGGTTTTCAGCCAAAAGATATGGAAGAACAAAGCTTAGAGGATCCAGTGTACTGAGGCATCGAAACCACTAAGTCGTGCCAACGACATTAAATATATGAAGCTTCTCGGGAGGCAACCCAAGTTTATGTTTGTGTTAATTTTCATTATTGTGTTTAGTTTGATTTTCTTTACATTACACATTTTATTTTATTTTCTTTTCTTTTTTACAGGTAACCGATGCATTAGAGCTAGCTAGGAGACCTTTCGAATATAGGGTATGTTATTATTAAGAAAAAACTAAAGAAAAATATAAAAAAAAGTGAAGAATAAATTTGAAGGCAGATAGAACTAACTCCGTGCCTCGCCCAAATCTCCGCGGCACGCGGAGAACCTCCTGACTAAGATTCGCGCCACACGTAGAACTACGTGGCCCGCGGAGTACCTACTGCCCACCCATACATACCCGAAAAATTCCATCATCTTCCTCAATCTTTCATTTCCCTTTGCAAACCCAACTATTCCTACTCTCTCAAACCCTTCTTCCTCACTTAAATCCTCCTCACATTCCTTCATTTCCTACCGAAAAATCATCATTCCAAGAAGTAAAACTACAATCCAACAACAAAAAGTCCAAAAAAAATCAGAAATTCAACCTCTTTTCATGCTTTTTCTTAAACCCTAGAAAATTTAGGGATTTTTGTTTGATGAATCATTAGGTAAAATTGAAGATATAGCTATGAAATTTATTAACAAAGAAACTTTTGGATCACAACAAACATCAACAAGAAACTTATTTGGAGGAAATCTTCAACACATTGTGGTATAATCCATTTCCTACCTTGTTCTTTTGCATCTTTGTAATTTTTTGTTGATAATTGTTGTTATATTTTTGACAATTATTAGTAGTGGTGAGTAACATTGTGGTGATTGTTGAGATTCAATTGAGAATTGGTGATTGTTGTACTTAGAGAGGGAGTAGAAGTGAAATTTGTTGAATTATTGAAAACAATGGCTCCTAAAAGAAGAAAAGGTGCTTCAACATCAAACCCAAATGTCCCTAGAATCAACTCCTTAGGGCTTCCAAACCTTGATGACAATGCCAAAATACGATGGGGGAGACTTGATTCGGGGAATAGACAAATCTTAGAGACAAAGTTTGCTTGCATACAAAGTCTAGAAACCTTAGGTTTGATGGAACCTATAACAGATCCTTTTTCTTAATCTTAAATATTTTGACAAATTCAATAATCGTTTCGTTTTATTATTTTTATTGTCGTTTCGAATTTTATTCCAATCGTTCTTAAGTTCTTGATTTTCTTTTATATATAATTTATTTCTCTTAAAATAAATTAAATTACCTAACTATTAAGTCTAGCTAAATTACCTACAATAGCTTAACCTTTTTATTTCCTATATTAATTTATGATTAAAAATAAAAAAATATATAATAATAATAATAGAAAAAAAAAGGGAAATAAAATATCTATGTGTTGGCGGCAAGCTAAGATAGGTGGCAAAAATTTAATTAAGTCTTATCCTAAAGATAAACCCAAGAAGTAAAAATCTTGGAGTTAATTATTATTACTTGCCCATAAAGGAAAATTAAAATAATAAATACTTTTCAATCTTGGCCTACTTAAGTCCAATGCATACCGTGGGTAAAAAAAAATAACAGAAGGAAATCAGAAAATTAATTCACAAATATAAGCTAATTCCTAAAAAACTCTAAAAACCCTAGAAAAATTCCTAAAAATTCTCAAAAATTTCCTAAAAATAGTATTTAGTGTTAATAATTGAAATTCAAGGGGGGGAAAAGCTAATTTTATGGCTAGAAATTCTACAACAAAGGAAATTGATTAATAGTGAAATTATTAAAGGTATAAATTCATATATATATTTATTTACATAAAATTTTGCCCATAAAATTTATATATGTTTAGTATATATAAATTAAATTTTCTGCAAATTTTTCTAAATTAATTCGTTGTAATTTAATTTATATGATTTATTCTATAAACGAAAATTTTCTATACATATATATATATATATATATATATATATATATATATATATATATATATATATATATATATATATATATATATATATATATATGAGACATAAATTTTGTATTAATTTCGAGAATCATAGTTGAGTATAAACATTATTATTAATTTTTGCTAAAAAAACGCATAAAATAAGAAAATTCATAAATTGGGTTAAAAATATATAATTCTGGAAAAAAATAATTTATTTTATTATTACTGCATTTTCTTTTCATTTAAATAATTTTTGTGAAATTTTTTGATATTTAAATTTTAAAGAAATAAATTAATAATTTAAATTGTTATAATAGGCAAAAAGAAAGATAAATGAAAACAATAATTAAAATTATTTTATTTTGGTAAATAAGAATATACACCAACTCATTTAATAATAAGTTAATTTTTTAAAAAATATTTTTTGTAGATTTTAATCTTAAGGAAATTAATTATTCATGTACTAAATCTTAAAACTAAGGTATTAAGAAATTAATTATATAAAATAAATTTTTATTTTCTAAAAATTTGGATAAATGGGCAAGTATCTATTATAAACCCAATATGTCCTTTTTAAGACATTTTTAGTATTTATTTATGATGGAACTATTTATTTTATCATTAATAATAAATAGACATTTAAGAAATTGATTATTAAGAAATTAATAAAGCTTAATTGAAAACTTATCTATAAATAAATACTAAAGTCCTATTT
>NC_080058.1:13642764-13870264 GCF_026212465.1 Amaranthus tricolor
CCCAAAAATATCTAACAATTAGTTCTAGACAAAGGTGACTACCGTACACTAAGAAACTAACCCTAGGGAGCCCTAACCCTTGAACTAGTACAAGACAAGGACATCAGCGACCAGAAAACTCTGAGTATGCCATCCGATGCCAGGTTACTGACCACCACGCCCAGCAACCAATCATGAGTAGATAAACCAATCCACCACGCCAGACCATGATAACTTCGAGACGAGGGGACGACCAACACCAATAGATTAACGGTAATGAAAACCAATCTTGATTAACGTTCATGTAAACCAATTTTATTGATAAGGATCTTATGTAAACCAATAAATTTGGTGAATATGAAAACCAATTCATATGAATCGTTAGATTAACGTTAATGTAATCCTACTGTTGAAATTCGCACTTGCGAAATTAAATTTCTAGTTGGTTACAAATACACTGCTAAGATTATAAAAAACAAACTCATCAAATCAATTGAATTTTCAGGTAAGTAGATTAGCATCCTCATCTCTAATTTAATATTTACTATGAAAAATAATTAGATGCAATCTCACACTCTCTCAAGTTGGGTTCTTTTTACCTCTTCTTTACTGGATGAAGATGTTGAGGTAATTGGAGGTTTGAAAGCTGCTAAAATTACAAAAGAAAAGTGCAAGGTTACTGGTAGTTCAGATGTGGATGAAGGGAGTAAGGGAGAGTCAAGTGATTTAGATGACAATGAAGATTTATTGATAGGTCGTTTTACTACCAAAAATAATTCCTAATTCACCTAACTAGTATAGTTGGGAAAGTAGGGTCGAACCACTGTGGAAGGACAAATGAAGTTACAATTTAAATTAAGTTCACTATTGTTAACGATCAAATGTTGGATTTTTGGTTATCTAAGTGGAACGCAAAAATAAGAGATGAATAGAATTCAATAATTAAAAACCTAGGGCTAAAAGGATCCACTATGCATAGATCATGATTCATGAACAACAATTGGGATAGGAATGAATATAGGCGAAGGAAGATGTTGCTCTCGCAAACAAATTCGACAATTAAACAATAAAACAAGCTATCGCGATTAAAGCTTAATTGTTCAAAGAAGGAAATCGTTCACTCAAACTCGCAACTCTCGCTTATAGAATTGAGCGAATAAAACTTGCAAATTGGCCAAACATGCAATCAATCTAGAACCCATCAATTGAATCACCTAAACAAACCAAATTTAAATCCTAAAATCAAACAAGAATCATGACTTTTTGCATAGTTTCACCAAACCCTAGAAATAAAACTACTCACTAAGCATATTAAAACTAACAAGAGATTCAACAATTAAATTCATGGAGAAAATCAAATTCAAATTTAATGGAAAAACAAACATTCAAAAATAATAATGATAAACAAGAACAAGAGATTGGAATTGAAACTAATACCTTCAATATAATTAAAATTACAATGTTCAAGTGTTGATTAACAATCCCCCATGACAAGTAATGTGCTAAACTCTTCAATACCTAGCCCTCAAAACAGAGAAAAAAAACCTTCTTGAAATTTCCCCTCAAAAGCTATTTATATCCTCCTCAAAAGAGATCGGAGGATACGGGAAGTTACTAAAAAAATAACTGCAGCACCCGGCCGGGTATGTGGAAACCCGGGCGGGTGCGAAGCATAACTAAATCTCAAAGGTCAAAAATTTTCTAAGTCCAGGAGTAAACCCGGCCGGGTATGTGGAAACCCGCCCGGGTACGCAGCTGAGCATTTTAATCTTCAATAGAGGCCTGGCCGGGTATGTGGGAAACCCACCCGGGTATGACAGGCTCACCCGGTCGGGTATGTGGAAACCCGGCCGGGTGCGTGTGGCAACTTTTTCTTCCAAATAACATCTTCAAATTCTTCTAAGTATCAAGTGCAAACCCGGTCGGGTATGTGGAAACCCGGCCGGGTATGAGAGGCTCACCCGGCCGGGTATGAGGAAACCCACCCGGGTATGTGACCTGGTCAGCACAAAAATGACCTTTGAGTAGCTTATGACCTTCCAACTTGCAAATCTCGCTCCAAGAGTCGATTCCTAGCATAATTAGAGCTTTGTACCTACAAAATAGATAAGAAACAAACACTCCAACCAAGCATAAAAACCAATAGAAAATTGAGCAAAATACGCGAGAAATGCTATGAAAATACAATGGGGGCATGGTAGAAAATAATATATAAAATACACACATCAAACTCCCCCGAGCCGAACCTTTGCTTGTCCTCAAGCAAACAAGACAAGGTTCTAAGAATAAAAGTATGCTTCACCCTATAAAAGCAACATCGCAAAACGCTTGTGATCACATTCTCTCAATCAAAGCATTCAAATAGTTCAATACCAATCCAAGAGTAAAATATCATACAAGCGAATTCAAGCCTTATCACCAAGAAATAACGAGGAATCAAGAAAAGAGTTCTCACGAGTGACACTCCTCTATCTGTGGCGAGTATAAAATGTACTCGATCGCTCTCCGCCCACAAATATGCAAAAGATGTGCATATGAATCAATTTTTGTAGCCTAAAATGCTAATAAGGCACCCTCCCATCTCAACAACACTCATGTGTTTAAAGGGGAAATAATATCACTCGACCTATCGAAGTCGACTCGAAATGCAACACATACTCTCAGATCTTGGCAAGGTATTAAATCGAGGAAGCACATATAACTGCATGATTATCAAGAAGGTCTTTATTGGGCTTGTAATGGGGTTTGGGTCAAAGGTAGGATTCAATTTGAAAATATGCGAGCTAAAAGTCTATTTTGGGGGAGCATAATCTAAAAAGTAACGTAGCCAAAAAATGAGGCGAAAACAACTCCAAATAACTTCAACTCATAACTACTGAACCAACCCAACTAATGGAAAGCACCGTCATATCATCATCAAATTATAAGAGATTTACAACTTACAAAGGCGAAAATGTACAATAAAATAAAAGATGTGAGACAAATTTTTCTTTCTTTCTTTCTTTTTTTTTTTTTTTTTTTTTTTTAATTGAAACTACATAAATATGAATAATGAAAAGATGGTAACATATGACAAACCAAGAGGTTTTTTTTTTTTTTTTTTTTTTTTTTTTTTTTTTTTTTGAATGAATGAATGAATATGAACAATGAAGAAGATAAGCACACTCCAACAACGAGGAAATAATCAACCTAACTCAAGTACCCCATGCAACTAAATGTGAGCCAAAAGACAGAATATATATCGCCTACTAACCGATCAAATGCTCCCCCAAGCTAGACTTGGGTTGATAAAATAGGGTCAAAAAGGTTTACAATGTGGTTAGTTATGAAAGAAAATGTAGGGCTTAAAATAAAGGATCAAATGGCAAATAAAATAAAGAATCAAATGGCAAATAATGTCTTTGAAAACAATGTTACATGGCTTCTAGCAAATGAGGGCCTTCTATCATGCTCATCACGCAATTACATAGCTAACAAGACCAGTACCAAGCCAAAATGGAGATCAATGATACACCAGGAACTAATCACTCAAGAAGGAAATAGTGAGATAGAAATCAAAGTCCAAACCCTTACAAGGTAAACTCTTCCTTGTTCCATTCAATAGATAATAATGCTCAAAAACACAAGTTTCAATAATACAAATGAATCGGAAAAAGAACCCAAAAGTTTACAATGACCAGTCTCCGCAATCACAAGTGTTAAAAATTTCAACCATAGGGCACAGGGAAACATACTTTGTCAAAAAGATCCAAAGGCGCATCAAGGGAGAAAGAAATACATTACAACTAAGAAAGCAATACAATATTTTTGGTCACATGTAAACTCCCACTCCTAATGAGTGGTACAAACCATGCAACAATCCTAAGAAAGCAATAAAAATACTCAAAGCTAAATTATGAAAAGAGTTGGGAAGATCTCACCAATTAACTTCCTAATGCAAGCTGAAGTACAGAAAATCGTCACGTTATCCAAAGTGTGACTTGCAAAAGAACCTGCAAAAAGGAGAGAAGCAACCAACTCCGACCAAAAAAACTACACTAAAAGCAGTAGAATATATACAAGAGAGTAAGCTAAAGCAACAATCAAGACTCCCCCCCCCCCCCCAAGCCAAATCAAGCACTGTCCACAGAGTTTGAGAGGGGGGCAAGAGCCCACTAACCCATGGGGTCAAAGTCATTATCCTGCTGCTCATCATCATCGTCATCATCCTTACAAGCATCTCAACTTTGCATATAGGCCGAACTAACCTCTGCACTCTCTTGCTCTTGCTATGACTAAGCTCTTCATTACAAAGAGCTTGTTCAATAGCATTAATTTCAGTCTTCCAAATGATAGCATCACCTGTAGAAGATTCAAGACAAAGAACGGCCTCCAAAGGATCTTTCATAAGAGTTAGGGGCAAGTTATCATGACAAATCACATCAACTACATCAATAGCATAACATTTTTCCTCAAGCATGGGATCTTTCAAAGCATTGCTCAAATTGAAAGTTACATTGTCATCCCCCACAGAAAGTGTAAGTCTACCATTTTTCACATCAATTACTGCTCCTGCCGTATGAAGGAAAGGTCTTCCTAAAATAATAGGAATTTGTCGATCTTCCTCCACATCAAGAACAACAAAATCAACAGGGATATAAAACTTACCTACCCTAACAGGGACGTCCTCTAAAATACCCAAAGGATATTTAACAGAACGGTCGGCCATTTGTAAAGTAATATTGGTGACTTTTAGATCTCCCATTTTCAGTTTAGAATAGATAGAAAAAGGCATTACACTGACACTAGCTCCTAAATCACATAAAGCTTTATCAATAAACAGTGTCCCAATGTGACAGGGGATGGAGAAACTACCAGGATCTTTCAGTTTTGGAGGGGATTTGTTTTGTAGCAAAGCACTACATTGTTCAGTAAAAGCAACTGTATCCACCTCACTAAAAGCTCTTTTCCTAGTCAATATGTCCTTCATGAATTTAGCATAAGCAGGCACTTGTTTGATTAATTCAGTAAAAGGAACTGTTACCTGCAAATTCTTAACTACCTCCAAGAACTTACCGAATTGTTTGTCAAGCTTGCTCTTTACTTGGCGGTTGGGAAAAGGAAGTGTGATGGGAGGCACTTGCAATGCCTCTTCTTTTGCTTTCTCTTTCTCGTGCACTGCCTCAGAAGGTGCTTCATCAATAACCACTTCAGGAATGCCCACTTCTTTCGAATTTGACTCTTCATTGTGAGGCATGGGCGGCTCATCATAACTCAACCCGCTCCTTGTAGTGATTGCATTGGCGGTCTCCTTGCCATGTGGTTGAGTAGGTTGGCCGGGCAATGCTCCTGCTTGTCTAGAGGAGCTAGATGCAGCTAATTGAGCGACTTGAGTTTCAAGCATTTTATTGTGAGTACTGAGTTGCTCAAGCTGTTTGGCCATTTGAGCCATCATGGTTTTCAACTCCCCCAATTCGGATTGGGGTTGCTGGTTCTGAAATTGCTGTTGTTGATGGCCTTGAGGAGGCCTTTGGAAACCGGGTGGTCCTTGATTGGGCTGAAATTGCTGATGTTGCCCATATTGTTGTTGTGGTGCTTGTGGTGGAAAGTGTTGCTGTTGAGAATTTAACACATTGTTGCTGCGATATGACAAGTTAGGATTATTCCGAATTCCAGGATAGTAGCTATTGTTGTTGAAAAGAGGACGAGCTTGAAAAGCATTAACTTGCTCTGGCACTCCCATAGCTCCATTGGGATTAACAGAACACTCCATTAGAGAATGACCATGCATACCGCAATAATCACAAGCAACTCCACCTTGGCTAGAGGTAGCCATAGCATTGACGGGCATAGATGTACTAGCATTCATGCGCATCCCATCGATTTTCGCATTCAAAGCTGAGATTTGTGATGATAGAAGGGAATAAGTTTCAACTTCATGCTTCCCCTTCCTTGGTGCTTGAGCTGCGCGCCTAGATGAGCTATTCCATTGATTTTCAGCAAGAGTATCCAAGAGTGAAATAGCCTCAGAAGTTTGTTTGTTCATGAAAGAGCCGCCAGCCGCACCATCTACCATCCTCTTAGTCTCATTATCAAGACCATTATAAAAAGATTGCATAAGAAATTCCTTCTCAATACCGTGATGAGGGCACATATATTGGTAATCTTTGAATCTCTCCCACGCATCATGAAAAGTCTCCCCCGCATCTTGTGAGAAACTATAGAGTTTAACTCTGTAGTCATGAGTCTTATAACCGGGATAATACTTCACTAGAAAAGCATCAGACAGTTGCGCCCAAGTAGTGATGGTGTTGGGAAGAGAGTTATACCAACGTTGAGCCTTGCCTGCCAAAGAGAAACGAAAGAGGTACAAGTAGAGCTCGTCGTCAGTCATCCCAGTAATCTTTTGTAGAGAACATGCTTGAAGGAATTTCTGCAGATGATCGACGGGTTCTTCATTGTCAAGACCATAGAACTGATTTCCCGTGATCATATTCATAACATGGGATTTGATGTCAAAGTTTCCAGCATTAGTAGTCGGCATCCTAATCCCCGCGGTAACATTGCTAGCCTTGGGCTGTGTAGACTGCCTAAGAGTTCTCTCGGGAGCCTGACCTGCCATGTCAAGAGATTGAGAGGCTTGTTGAGCTTGTTTACGAGCCTCCGCCCTCCTTTTCTTTGCACTTGCGTGTGTTTTACGAGCAGTTGCCTCAACCTCAGGATCAAAAAACAAAGGTTGCTTGTTGGTACTCCTGGTCTTGCACAAAAAACACTAAAACAAACGTAAATACACTCGAAGAACAGTTGTTCTTCGAGTGGGTTAGCAAAAGCAAACGCTAAATTCAAAAAGTAAAATTGTTGCCCTTCCCCGGCAACGGCGCCAAATTTTGATAGGTCGTTTTACTACCAAAAATAATTCCTAATTCACCTAACTAGTATAGTTGGGAAAGTAGGGTCGAACCACTGTGGAAGGACAAATGAAGTTACAATTTAAATTAAGTTCACTATTGTTAACGATCAAATGTTGGATTTTTGGTTATCTAAGTAGAACGGAAAAATAAGAGATGAATAGAATTCAATAATTAAAAACCTAGGGCTAAAAGGATCCACTATGCATAGATCATGATTCATGAACAACAATTGGGATAGGAATGAATATAGGCGAAGGAAGATGTTGCTCTCGCAAACAAATTCGACAATTAAACAATAAAACAAGCTATCGCGATTAAAGCTTAATTGTTCAAAGAAGGAAATCGTTCACTCAAACTCGCAACTCTCGCTTATAGAATTGAGCGAATCAAACTTGCAAATTGGCCAAACATGCAATCAATCTAGAACCCATCAATTGAATCACCTAAACAAACCAAATTTAAATCCTAAAATCAAACAAGAATCATGACCTTTTGCATAGTTTCACCAAACCCTAGAAATAAAACTACTCACTAAGCATATTAAAACTAACAAGAGATTCAACAATTAAATTCATGGAGAAAATCAAATTCAAATTTAATGGAAAAACAAACATTCAAAAATAATAATGATAAACAAGAACAAGAGATTAGAATTGAAACTAATACCTTCAATATAATTAAAATTACAATGTTCAAGTGTTGATTAACAATCCCCCATGACAAGTAATGTGCTAAATCTCTTCAATACCTAGCCCTCAAAACAGAGAAAAAAAACCTTCTTGAAAATTCCCCTCAAAAGCTATTTATATCCTCCTCAAAAGAGATCGGAGGATACGGGAAATTACTAAAAAAATAACTGCAGCACCCGGCCGGGTATGTGGAAACCCGGGCGGGTGCGAAGCATAACTAAATCTCAAAGGTCAAAAATTTTCTAAGTCCAGGAGTAAACCCGGCCGGGTATGTGGAAACCCGCCCGGGTACGCAGCTGAGCATTTTAATCTTCAATAGAGGCCTGGCCGGGTATGTGGGAAACCCACCCGGATATGAGAGGCTCACCCGGCCGGGTATGTGGAAACCCGGCCGGGTGCGTGTGGCAACTTTTTCTTCCAAATAACATCTTCAAATTCTTCTAAGTATCAAGTGCAAACCCGGTCGGGTATGTGGAAACCCGGCCGGGTATGAGAGGCTCACCCGGCCGGGTATGAGGAAACCCACCCGGGTATGTGACCTGGTCAGCACAAAAATGACCTTTGAGTAGCTTATGACCTTCCAACTTGCAAATCTCGCTCCAAGAGTCGATTCCTAGCATAATTAGAGCTTTGTACCTACAAAATAGATAAGAAAAAAACACTCCAACCAAGCATAAAAACCAATAGAAAATTGAGCAAAATACGCGAGAAATGCTATGAAAATACAATGGGGGCATGGTAGAAAATAATATATAAAATACACACATCATTTATCTTATGAGTTAGTTGATGTAAATGATGAATGTGATGATGACTTATTAACTGAAAATGTGGATTTTAATTTAGATGATGTTGTGAATAATAAAGATCTACAAGATGAAATTGATACAAACTAAGGGAGGAAAGAGCAAGAGATGAGATTTAATTTGAGTGGTGTTGATCAATTTAGGGTTTCGAGCAAGAAATACCAGTGAGAAAAAATTCTTAAAAGGAGGAAATTAGCAAAAAAAGAGGGAAAAAGGGTGAGAACTGAGAAATGACCATTTTAAGGACTCACGTGCCCGATCAACCATAAAACTAGGGCTGGCAAAAGCTGACCCGACCTGCTAATCTGATCTGAAATCGACCCGAAATTAGCGGGTTTGGGTTTAGATTTTTGACCCAATTAATTAAATGAGTCAACCCGACCTGATCTGTTTATTAAATGGGTTATGTTCAGGTTGAATATTTAAACCCGAAAAAAACCTGTTTAACCCATTTATTAAATGGGTCAATCAGGTCAGGTCGACCCATATTAACCCATTTAATAACCCATTGAAATTTTCAGATTTTCTTAAATAAAGAGTAACTCATTGACTGAAAGACGGCAAAGACCAAAGACAATAAGATAAATAAAGCGGTAAACTCTAAATGCTAAACATTTCCCAATTTCCGCCTCCATTCGTCACTTCCTTTTCTCCTTCCTCTTCTCTCTTTTGTGCGATTCAGACCTTCTCCTTCTCTTCTCTCCGACAGCTTCTTCTGTTCTCCTTCATCTTCTCTGCGGCACCAAGGTAAGTATTATTAACACATTAAAGTCCGATTTTTCTGTTTTTTTTTTATCGATTTTATTGTTTTTAGATTTGGATTGTGTTCGATTTTTTTGTGTTTGATTTTGATGTTCATTGCTGGAACTGATTTTCTCTCTTTAATTCTTGGTTCGTGTTTGTGTTATTTAAGGTTCGATTTTTTCGAATTTGTTGGGGTTTCATTTTTACTAAACTGGTAATTTGCATCTTGTTTTTTATTTCATTTTTCTGTTTCATTTTTATCGATTTTTTCGATTTTTCTGTTTGTGTTATGTTTACTCCATTTTTCTTTATGTTTTGCAAGATTCATATTTTCTGTTTCATTTTCTAGGCTTGTTGCTTCATCGATTTTTATTTTACTGTAATCTTTGTGTAATCTGTGTTAATATTGTGTTGATTTTGATTTTGTTTTACTAAACTGGTAATATATTCTGTTTTGATTTTGATTTTACTCCATTTTTCTTTATTTACTCCATTTTTTGGTTTTCTGACCCAATTTTGATTTTGATGTGTAATTTACTAGTATATCAAAAACCCTAAAAATCTAAAACCTAAAAACTGCGGCGCCTTCCTCAAATCCTCTCCACTCTCCAGTCTCCTGCTTGCTGCTTCTCTGTGCGACTTCAGAGTGCGCCTTCTCCTTCCTCTTCTCTGTGGCGGAACCAAGGTAAGAATTATTGATTTATTTCTTTGTTTCCCTTTTTTCTGATTTTTTTTTGAACAATTTTTTCTGATTTGGATTGTGTTCGATTTTTTCTGATTTTTCAGATTTTTCAGTTCAATCTTCTTGATCTTCAATTCAAGCTTGTACTGTGTTCGATTTTCAACTCCATTAATGGATGAAAGTATGTTTACTATGTTCCATTAATGGATGAAGCTTGTAATGTTTTACAATGTTAGCCATAAATTAGTTTTTATGTTGTAATTTTGTAATATTGTAATATTGCAATATTGTAATTTTTGGGTCAATTGGGTCAAATGGGTCAAATGACCTGAATTATATGGGTTCAGTGACCTGAAAAAAAAAGCAGGTTAAATGGGTCATTAGCAGGTTGACCCGACCTGCAACAGATCAGGTCGGGGTTTCAATTTTTGACCCATTTAATTAAATGGGTCAGGTTCAGGTCAAGGGTCTGTTGACCCATTTATATATGACCCGAACCTGAAAACGACCCAACCCGACCTGTTTGACACCCCTACATAAAACTGACAGTCAACTGACGCCAAATGTTAGTTGGTAGTCTTTGGTAAAGAAAAATCTTATTAGTGTTGTGATTGATGTAACCACACAATGAATGCATTGAAATGTAGATTCATCTATCATTTCCAATAGTACTACATTTGTTCCTTTTCATGTTCCTTGTGCTATATATATGTGCAAGGTTGTGTAGTATTGATATATAACATATAATGAAATATAAGAAAACTGATATAAGCTTATCCCTTGTACTACTTTTCTTCTTATATTCTCCCTAACTTTTAACACGTTATCAGCACCATTTTTCGCTCTCAAAAACCCAAGAAGGTAATTTTTTTTTTCAAAACATCATAACATTTTTTTAGCCACAATATGGACCAACAATCAAACGGTATCAATATTATTATTCAAGGTGTTACTAACACCGTTCTATACTTTATCCTTGAAGAAAATTGTATATCTGTTACTACTAACCCAGCTTATAGTGGTTCAAACCAACTGCGAAGACATGATCCAAATAATACCCATATAAATGAAAACTCAATGCCAAGTCCCAATAATGCAGCTAATCCACTAGCACAACCACCTACTAATCAGCCACCACAATCTACTGATAACCCACCAGTCCAACCTACTAATGATCCTACAGTCCCACAAGAAAATAATAAAAGGAAAAATGACGACGGCGAAGAAAGTAGTAACAAACGTTTTCAAACTATTAACCCATAAAATAATTTATTTTAATAATGTCGTTTAATATTTATGTTCGTTTTTACTTTTTCAGCCGCTTATATGGACTGGCTAATATTATTTTGTAATGACCGCCTTTGTGGACTGGCTAATTTAGCATTGTTATCGCCTTTATGGACGGTTTTATCTCTATTTATCTGATCCTGTCATCATATTATGTGCATATGCATTTGGTTATTTTAGTCTATAAATTATATAATCACTTAATAAACTCATAAAATTTAATGTCACCTTCAAATAATAATAAATAACAATTTTATTTGATTCTATTTTGTTTGAACATTATAATAATAAATTGTCTTAATTTACCTATAACACAGATTATTAGCAGACATGACTACATTATTTCTACACAACATAAAATCCTTTTCTAATTGTAAAAATATCACCCTGGGATGAATGCCAGAGTGGTCCGAAAATTATAATTTAAGTAAATCGTCAAGGGTTCGATTCTGAAAAAAATAATAATAATAAATAAATAATAATAATAAAATTAATAAAAAAAATAAAATAAAATTTCTACCTTTTTACCCCCTAAAAATAGGGACTTCTACCCGTCACAAACACACACACACCACTCACACCTTATCCCAAACACAATAAATAATTTTTTTTTCTCTTCATCTTCTTCTTCCTTCAACCATCCATGGCAAACAATACATCTACAAACACCCACATCAATCCAATTGCCGACAATATAAGTAAAATACTAGACGCATTACTTATCATTATGGGTTTAATTGTATTACTCGTAGCATTAATGCTCTACCTAATTATCCAAAAATAAATTATAAATGTTGCATTTGTTTAGCAATATGTATTTATTTTTTTTGTTTGTTTTATTATCTATTAATACTATCTATTTTATTTTTATTTATGATTATATTGTGCTTATTATGTTTGAGATATTAAATCAGGGGGAGATAAGACTAATATGCTTTAATATCTCTGATGATACACAAAATCATTAAATAACCTTGTCATTTTCTCAATTGTAGAAAATAATGGCTGATCTCAAAAAGAGAGAATTCAATGCCCTGGAATTAACAGGAAACAATTTTATACAATGGGCTTCATATGTCAAATTATATCTAAAAGGAAAAAGTTTATTATGCACAATAATTGAACTTAATCCCACCGACAAAGGAAAGGGTATTGAAAGAGATCCCATAAAAATTGAGGAAGATAAGGCAAAAGCTACATCAATTTTGAGACATCATTTAACCGACAGTCTCAAACATGAATACACCAATTATGAGGACCCAAAATTACTTTGGTAAGAACTAAATGAAAGATTTGGCCATAATAAAAGTGTACTTCTCCCAAAGGCCATCGATGAATGGCGAGAGTTAAAATTTCAAGATTTCAAATCAATTAGTGATTATAATTCAGCCCTTCATCTGATAAAATCAAAATTAGTCTATTGTGGACAAATAATAACAGATGAAGAAATGATAGAAAAAACATTATCAACCTTTCACGTAAATATTATTTTGTTATAACAACAATATCGTGAAAGACATTTCAAGAAATATCATGAATTGCTGAAAACACTTCTTGTTGCAGAACAAAATAATGAACTATTATTGAAAAATCACAGCAGGAGACCTGTTGAAACTATACCCTTTAATGAGACAAATATGATTGAAAGGAATGTGCGCCATCGAGGTCGTGGAAACTATTTCATAAGAGGCAGAGTTCGTGGAAAATATCACGAAAAGAGCGGCATGAATACTTTTGAACAAGGAAATTTCTATGGCCGTAGTCGTGGTCGTGGTCATGGACTTAGTCGTGGCCGTGGACGTAGCCACGTTTATGAAAGAAATATAATTCCCCCCCGAAATGATAATTTTAAACAAGTCCAGAAATACAAAAGCACATGTAATAGATGTGGCATGACTGGACATTGGGGGCGAACTTGTCGTACTGCCAAACATTTAGTGGATTTATATCAAGCTTCCCAGAAAAACAAAGGAAAAGGGGCAGAAGCAAATTTTGTAAATAAAGCAAGTACATCTAGGCCCACCTTAGATGTCTCTGATTTCTTTACTGAGGATGTGAACCTCCACAAACTTGATCCCAAGAAGAAGATAATTACATCTTTTGAGATGACTAGATGCATTTTCTGTTTATCTAACTTGTTTTTCGTTTGTAATTCTCTACTTATGTTTTTGTATTGAGTATTCTAGCTTTATATTAATAATATAAAATTTTTTTTCTTCTTCTCTTGTCTTAGAAAAGGAAATGTCAGTAAATGAATCAACATTTCATTGCCTCCTGGACAGTGGAGCAACGCATACGATATTGAAAAATCGAGAATATTTTTCAAACCTAACATTGCTTGAGGCAAATGTCAATAGCATATCAGGAACAACAAAATTAATCGAAGGCACTGGAAAAGCATGCATCATACTCCCTATGGGGACAAAATTAGAAATAAATGATGCACTGTACTCGAGTAAATCTCGAAGAAATCTTATCAGTTTCAAGGCAATAAGGCAAAATGGTTATCATATGGAAACCAAAAGAATAAATGAAAAAGAATTCTTATGCCTTACAGCAGAAAGAAATGGAATGAAAATTATCCTTGAAAGGATGCCAGCATATTCATCGGGGTTGTATCTCACCCATATACGCCCGATTGAAATAAATATGATAAGATTAGACAATAAGGAGTTATTTACTTTATGGGCATGACCGCTTAGGTCATCCTGGCACTGGGATGATGTATAAAATAATAGAAAATTCAGTCGGGCATCCACTAAGAAATATTAAGATTCCCTAGTCGAATGAGCTCTTATGCACCTCTTGTTCTCTTGGAAAATTTATTACTAGACCATCAGTAAATAAGATTGTTACTGAATCTCCTACATTTCTTGAAAGAATTCAAGGAGATATATGTGGACCAATTAATCCACCATGTGGACCTTTTAGGTACTTTATGGTCTTAATAGATGCTTCCACAAGATGGTTACATGTAAGCCTTCTATCAAGTAGAAACAATGCATTTGCAAAACTACTTGCACAAATCATCAAATTGAAAAATTATTTTCCTGATTATACAATAAAAAGTATTAGATTGGACAATGCCGGCGAATTCACATCTCAAACTTTTAATGATTATTGCATGTCAATTGGAATTAAAGTGGAACACCCTGTGCCACATGTTCACACACAAAATGGTCTTGCTGAATCCTTAATTAAGAGATTGCAATTAATTGCAAGACCACTGCTAATGAAATCAAAATTACCATCATCGGCCTGGGGTTATGCAATATTACATGCAGCATCATTGATTAGCTAAGACCAACAGCTTATCATAAATATTCGCCAATGGAATTAGTAGCTGGTCATGAACCAAATATTTCACATTTGAAAATCTTTGGATGCGCTGTATATGTGCCCATTGCTCCCCCTCAACGTACAAAAATGGGTCCACAAAGAAGAATGGGAATATATGTCGGTTTTGAATCTCCATCAATCATTCGATATCTTGAACCATTAACTGGTGATCAATTTCAAGCTAGATTTGCTGATTACCACTTTAATGAGACAATATTCCCATCCTTAGGGGAAGAGAATGTAGACTTATAGAAAAGAAATATGGAACTTTTTTGGAAAGCAACACATTTAGAATATTTGGACCCAAAAACAAAATTATGTGAACAAGAAGTACAACGAATTGTTCACCTTCAAAGTGTAGCTAACCAATTACCTGATGCATTCACAGATACTAAGAGAGTTATAAAATCACATATACCAGCAGCAAATACTCCAACTCGAATAGAAATTCCTGATGAAAAAGGAAAAAATGATGAAATTGTTGTGCAAAGAAAGCGTGGAAGGCCACTTGGTTCAAAATATTTAAAACCAAGAAAATTGAGAAAACTAGAAGGTGCACCAAATAATATTCAAAATGAAAATGAAAATAAAGGAGAAAATCAAGACATTTCCGATAGTGAAAAGGATGAAAGTATGAAATCTCAATGAATTATATTTTCTCCAAGAAAATATGGAATCGAAAAGGGATCATTCCAAATGAATCCTTTGCTTATTCCATAGCTATTGAAATTATAAATGATGAAAATGATCTTGAGCCAATATCAATAAATGAATGCAGAAAAAGACCTGATTGGCCAAGATGAAAAGAAGCAATTGAGGCATAATTAAAATCATTAAAAAAGGGAAGTTTTTGGGCAAATTTTACAAACTTTAAAAGGCATAAAACTCGTAGGCTTCAAATGGGTATTTGTAAGAAAAAGAAATGAGAAAAATGAAATCGTTAGATACAAGGCAAGACTTGTAGCTCAAGGTTTTTCTCAAATGCCAGGAGTTGATTATGAGGAAACATATTCCCCAGTAGTTGATGCAACCACACTCAGATTTTTGGTAAGTTTAACGGTTTCTCAATCCCTACACATGAGATTGATGAATGTCGTAACTGCGTATTTATATGGGTCACTCGACACAGACATCTATATGAAGGTCCCTGAAGGGCTAAACTTACCAATAAAAAATGTACCCAGAGAAATGTTTTCTATAAAATTAAAGAAATCATTGTATGGGTTAAAGCAATCTGGGCGAATGTGGTATAATCGTTTGAGTGAATATCTTATGAAAGCAGGATTCAGAAACAAGCAAATTAGCCCATGTGTATTCATCAAACGATCTCAAGTCGGTTTCGTAATAATTGCTATGTATGTAGATGACTTAAATCTGATTGGAACCCCAAGAGAAATTGAGATAACAGCTTAATATTTGATGAGAGAATTTGAGATGAAGGATTTAGGAAAAACTAAATTCTGTCTTGGTCACAAATTGAACATTTGAAAAGTGGATTATTTGTCCATCAGAGCAATTATACTGAGAAAGTTTTGAAACGATTTTACATGGACAAGGCTCATCCACTAAGTTCCCCAATGGTGGTACGATCACTAAATATAAAAGATGACCCATTCCGCCCACAAGAAGAAGACGAAGAAATTTTAGGCCCGAAAGTGTCATACTTGAGTGTCATTGGTGCTTTAATGTACTTAGCAAATAAACAAGACCTGATATAGCATTTTCTGTAAATTTATTAGCTAGGTATAGCAATGCACCAACAGAAAGACATTGGAATGGGATAAAACATCTGTTTCGATACCTAAAGGGAACTATAGACTTTGGATTATTTTTCCAGTCAGGAAATGATGTCATACTCACTGGGTATGCTGATGCAGGGTATCTATCTGATCCACATACGGCCAAGTCATAAACTGGATATGTATTTACATATGCAGAAACCATAATATCTTGGAAATCAACAAAACAAACTCTAACGGCTATATCCTCAAATCATGCAGAACTGATAGCTTTATATGAAGCCAGCCGAGAGTGTGTATGGTTGAGGTCCATGATCGGCCAACTCCAAAAGGATTGTGGCTTAAACGATAAAACTAGGGCACCAACTACAGTTTATGAAGATAATGATGCATGTATCAACCAAGTCAGAGAAGGATACATCAGGGGAGACAGAACAAAACACTTGTCACCAAAATTATTCTTCGCACATGATCTACAGAGAGATAAAATGATGAAAGTCCAAGAAATTCAATCATCTGAAAACCCCGCTGATTTATTCACAAAGTCACTCCCGTCAAAGCAATTCGAGTATTTGGTACGCAAGATTGGGATGTGCCGATTTCGAGACACATGCTAACTTCAGGGGGAGAAATATGCTCACTGTACTCTTTTTTCCTTTAATCAGTTTGTTTTTCCCACTGGATTTTCCTGATAAAGGTTTTTAATGAGACAGTTTTAGGATTATGAATGTCATAATAAAATTTCCACATATATGTAATGCATTCAAGGGGGAGTGTTGTGATTGATGTAACCACACAATGAATGCATTGAAATGTGGATTCATCTATCATTTCCAATAGTACTACATTTGTTCCTTTTCATGTTCCTTGTGCTATATATATGTGCAAGGTTGTGTAGTACTGATATATAACATATAATGAAATAGAAGAAAACTGATATAAGCTTATCTCTTGTACTACTTTTCTCCTTATATTCTCCCTACCTTTTAACAGTTAGGTTTTTATTGGCAAAAAAATGTTTGATAGGTTCTTTCTGGGAAAAAAATTTAAAAGGTATTTTCTAATAATTTTTCTAATAAAATAATATACTATTTAAAAAATTGTATTTTTTTTTAATTCCTGTGACATTACTTTTGGGAGTTCCATTAAGGAGCACAAGGAGTATTTTTTAAAGTAAAAGAGAGATTGTAAAGGCAATATCATTTTATATGAATTATTATATTACTAGATAGAAACCTGTGTAAAACACGAATGCAATAAATATAAACCGATATAAATAATAATATTATTTTACAAAATTAATTCATTTATGACTTGAACTTAATTATTAAACCTTTGCATTTTTTATGATATTATCATTACCAAAGTGAATAATTAATTTATTATAACAATATTAAAACATATACTCATCGTAATTATTGATAATTAAGACAATTAAAATTTAAAAGTTTTAAACCATGATAGATAGGATGGAGGATTTAGTTGCAAAAATAGCCAAATTAATTAGTTTATTCATTATGTAATAATGATTTACTCTCTCCCTTTCTTTTTGTTTGTCCACTTTAAGTTTTTCTACTTTATGAGTTAGAAATTTAAATTTGGTTTTTGAAGTATATATTCAAAACAAAATATAATTATGTGGAATCTGTTAGATTCTTCTTGATCCAAAGAATTTTAATGTATAATTTTTACAATTTTTTATTATGCGTAGTATGAGATATCAAGGCTCAAAATTTGAGTTGAAAATACGTAAAAAAATAAAGTAGACAAACAAAAATAAACGAAAGAGAGTATTATCTAAGTTAAAATAAAGATTTACATGTATTTTTTTTTTGTTTATATAAGAAAAGTATTCCAATAGATCATCACATATAGTTATAGTCAATTTATAAATATTACATGTTTTAATGAGTTGATTATTTCCTAAAATATCAAGTCAAATATCAAAAGTTCTCTGTCACAATGATAGAAAAAAAGCGAAAAAATATTTAATGACAATTAATACGTGTTTTAAGTCGTTTCTTCATTAGTATATTTTATTAATTATTGATAAGAGAAATTTTTTAACTTGATAATGATGATATATATCATCATTTGAAAATCATATATCCTCTCTCATTCAGAATTAAAGTTTCATATATTTTTTTGATACTATTTACATTTCGCTCTTAATTTGTATTTAATTTTTAATATAAAGGTGTAAATATAGTCAAATGATATCTTGTTTGATTCGTCTCAATATGAAAGTTTATCAACTTTTTAATAATTACAATTATACACAATTATAGATACTATAATATGAATTGAATTAGTGTATTTGCAAAGGTAAAAAAAACAAATAAGACATTATTAACTTTTTTGAATTGGAGGTAGTATTTATATACTCCTTATGAATACTAATAGTTTTAATATAATAAGGGTTTTTTTTTTAAAGACATGGCAAAATTAAATAAGACCTCTTATACAAGTATAAAATTATAAGAGTATTTCAATAAAAACAACTAAAAACAAACAAAAAACAACCAAACTAGTGAGTGATAAAAAAATCCAAGTATTAATAGTGTATTAAAGCAGAAGATATGGACAAAATAAAGTATATGTGTGGGGGACTCATACACTTCATGCTAAGTGATTTGCACATCTGTAAATCATTTCTGTTTATGTTCGTTTTAATTTTTTAAGAAGTTTTTTGCTTTATTGCTATGGTGATTGATTGCATATTGACAATAGTCTATATAAATAATGATCATTAGCTCAATAAATTTTTGTTTCCATCTAAAATTAGTAAGTTATACTCCTTAGTTGGATTGAAATAAACCCCAACTGTGATTGGTATGCAAAATAACAAAAAGCAAATAAAAGTGGTAAAAAAGTTTTTAAACACATTTTTTATATTTGAATGTGTTTGTCACGTTATTTATATTTGAAGAAATAAAAATTTTTGAAAAATTTCATACTATAAAAATTAGCAGCGAGACGAATAAAACAATATCCTACATGGCATTTTTTTTGTATACTAGTCGTAGAGGTATTCATTCGCATCATCAATCGATTTTGGATTAGGTGTTTTAGGTTGGTACAAAGTTGAGTTTTGTGTCTATGTTTCTTTTTATATTAAAATAAATTCATTTTTGAGGTTGAGTCAAATTAGATTTGGTTATACAGTCGGATAAATATTGGGTCATTGAATCTATTTAGAATACCTATGCAATATGTAAAATACTATAGAATGATAAACAATGTAAAGATTGGTTTTGTGAGCAACTAAAAAATTGGAGGAATTATTAGCACTATATTTTATGAGAAAGTGAGATAAATGTACAAATGTGATGAAAAAGTAAGTTAAATACATAGAGAAACAAATAAAGATTAGAGATAATTGTCAAAAAGTACCTAATAAAATTTTTTTTTCCTAAAAGTACCTAATAAAAATTTTTTCTTTTCCAAAGAGTACCAAGTGACGTTTTTCTTTAGGTGACCGTTATATATAATGGTTGACTGCTCAAAATCGAAATTTTTTTTTTTCTCATATTCAATTTCTTTTCCAATTTAAATTCGATTTAGAGTAAAAAGTAGAGGAAAAAGAGGGTGAGGGAATTGAATTGGAAAAGAAATTGAAAATAAGGAAGAAGAATTTTTTATTTTGACCAGTCAACCGTTATATTGACGGTCAATTGAAGGAAAACGTTAATTGGTAATCTTTGGAAAAAAAAAATTTTGTTAATTATTTTTTAACAAAACTTTTTTTATTAGGAACTTTTTGGAATTTTTTTTTATTAGGTACTTTTAACACTTTTCCCTAAAAATTTATAAGTCATAACAAAAAAAAATGAGGAAATTTAATACTAAGAACTAAAATAAAAATATAAGGCTAATTGAAAGGAATAAATGGAGTAACTCGAAAATTATGTACCATGTCCTAAATATAACTCGTCTCAAAAAAAAGAAAACATAAATAAGTGAAACTTAATTGTAATCTCAACAAATTGTGAGTTGTGACTAAGCGTCATCGTTTTAAGTTTCACATGATCTTTTTTTATTAGAAATTCACAAGTAAATTAAAAATAATTGTTAATGGGGTATTTGATGAAAATATAAAAAGACATAGCAAAATAATTTAAAATTTCTTAACCCGTTATCAGGGGTGTTCAAAACCGGATATTGGGTCGACCCGGATCCGGAAATCCGGTTTTTCGGAAACCTAAAAACGTGATCCGGTTTTATTTTACAAAAAAAGTAAAAAAAAAATAAATAAATTATCCGATTTCATTTACGAAAAAAGTAAATAAAAGAAATAAATAAATAAATAAATAAAACCGGATACCGGATATCCGATTTCCAAAAATATGTGACCCAGATCCGGTATCCGGTTTAAAAACTTTAAACCCGATCTGAATTATTCGATTTGCGAAAACCGAGTAAATTATCCGTTTTGGAAACCCGTTACCGAATTATTCGGATCGGATTTTTTGCACACCCTACACGTTATGACCAAGATGACCGAAATTCAATCAAACTTAAAATTAACCAATTCAAAAATAATTAAGTTTAAAAATAATTCCAATCAAAATTCATTTATTGGTAAAATTGAAAAATCTTCCCAACTCTCTTATACTTCCACCGTTCTGAATTACTCGCACCGTTAGGAATATTGCACTATTCATTCATCATCCTTAGTTTGTGATTAGTGTTTAATCAATAAGTTAAAACATAATTAAGTAGGATCTCATTTGATTCATCTCAACGCAAACATTATTAATATCCTATTTTTATAATTTTTTATTATATATAATTTGATATATTAATGATTGAGTTAATCCACTATATTTCATTTTTAGTGATATCATAAATTTTACTCTATTTTAATGTTTTTTACTAAGATCCACTAAATCTTTTGGCTCGATTTTTGTTTTCCTATTAACTTGATTTAATTACTTTTTGAAGAAGATGAAATTATAGCACGAATGAATAATAAATAATGAAAAAAAGAAGACTGGGTAGTGAAGAGAGAGAAAGAGTGAAATTATGTGAGTGGTGGTGGTGGGGAGTTTGTTACGCCCATCAGTCTAGCTGTATTCTTCAATAGTGGGGAGTAGGACTATCTTCGTTTTCTTTCACTACTCCTTTTTCTTTAGGAAGTAGTAGTACCTCTATTCTTTAAATAAATTATTTATATCATGAATTTCAAATAAAATTATTCTTATTTATTTTTAATTTAATATTTTAAAAATTCTTATTTTTTCTACTAATTTTATTTTTACCTTTTTGTATATCTTATAACTTTATATATTTAACGTTAATTTTATAAAAATATTTTTTTATTAGTTATAGTTTTTGTATTTTCTCTATCAACTTTCATTTAATATTTTTTTAATATTTATAATCTTCACTTTTACTCTATTAAATCTACTAATCAATAAAATAATATTTTTTCCGTTACTCCCTTCTATTCATCTTAGGAGTCTCATTTGACTTTTCACGGATTTTAAAAAGAGTCAAAAGTGGGACCCTAACGGTAGGAAAGAAAGTGGTATTATGGGTTTTTAATGTAAGGGAGGAAAATTAGTATGGGTAATAGAGGGTATAATTGAAAATAGGATAAAGTTATTAAGGCCAGGCAAAAACCCATACCAAAAATAGAAATGGGACAATTAAAATGACTTGACCATAAAAGAAAATGGGACACATAAACTGAATAGGAGAGAGTATATATTTTAATATTAATATCTTTTGTTTCGGTAATGAAACGAGGAAGTGCAAAAGACACTTAAAATACCTGGAGATTGATGGAAGAGTGATCAAGTGAAACGGTTTATAAGAGAAAGCGACTTGAATTCCTGCAATACAACACGTTAGCCTTGTCCGGGGGGTGATCTCCCGGAAAACCCCTCCGACGCTCAAGTTAGAACGTAAATCGGAAATTAATGAATGATAGATTGTAGAATGAATGCAAGAAAGAAGGTCGGGATTGGGATTGCTAGTGCTAGTGCTAGAGTTTAGGAAGGCTAAGGAAGTAATGTAAGCATGGATACTAGGAAAGCTATTTCAGATGATCCTCCCTCCTTGATGGTAGCTTCTATTTATAATGGTGAAGAAGGGGAGTTATTTCTGAGGAGAAGTGGACTAACATGGGAGTAGTGGGAGTAATGGGAGGGGGACTGGTCAGGGGAAGAATGGACAGTTATTCATCTGAAGCAAGGTGAGCCAAGCATGTATGAAGAGTGGAAGGTGGTGGGTGGTTATTCTCCTTAAAAGGAGGATAGCCACAGGAGAGGGATGGCAAAGGATTTAAGTATTCTGGAGGTAAAAACCTATGGGCCTGCCAAAGAAGAAAAGAGGTCCAGCCAAAAAGCCTATTGACTAAAAGTCAAAGTCAAATCCCGAAAGGTCAAAGGGTATTTTAGGGATATGATTTTAGTTAAAAACAATACCATGACATTTAGCCCCACGCATGAAGGACAATATGAGGGGAGAGTCCCGACGCCCTGAAATATCTTCCTTTATGCGGATAAATATGCACCCATCGTAATTGATTTAGTGAAGGGACACGATCATAGAGAACATGCGAAAGCCCCATGAGGATGAACACATGCCCAATCAGGCGAATTTTCTGATGAATCATGAAAGTTGAGCTTGAAAGCTTTGAATCGACTGTTCATATGCCAAATTCCGAATTGTAACGAAAAAGATATGACCTTTTAAACTTGTCAGGCAAAAACACATTGAATACGGGGCAAACGGACATATGAAGCCGCGGCTTGAAGTATGCCGCGAAGTAGCCCCAGACGTGTTAATACATCAGCGAAATGGTGAATGCGGGATCTAGATTCCGCGACATCATATTTCGGCCCTTGCTTTCACTGATATTACAGAAATCAGGTTTTCAACAAAACACCCAAGGAGGGTCCGACTTATCGACTGTGCGGATCAACTGTCTGTTTTGAACTGATACCGCGTAACGTCAAGGGTATTCACGAATCAAATTCTTGGTAATGACGCGGCATTTCATTCTTCTCAACATTTTTACCCCTATGGTTGAACTATGCCGCGAACTAATAGTTTGCGTCTTCATTCGTAAGTTCAGCACGGGAATCCTCCTTCAATACTTAGAACATTTTGAGAAAGAGAAGGACCACCTGGGGGTCCGACTTATCGACCACACGGATATCTTTAAAAATATTCAGTACTTGGTCCAAGCAACCCTCTTTATTCCAGCATGATACGGAATGAGCCCCAGAACTCGCATCTTCGATCCCACGGACACACATGAGAGGTTCTATACTTAGAAAAATTTTTTCTCTTTTTTTTTTTTTTTTTTTTTTTTTTTTTTACTTGGATTAGGGTCATTTGGGGGTCCGACTTATCGACCATACGGAAATCCTCTTGAGAAATTTTTATGTTTATTTCATTTGTCGTGTCCATAAATCGGACAGCTGAACGTGTGACCTTCATTCTTCAAATGATTTCTCTTTCAGGAGATTCAATTTAGGGTCAGACTTATCGATCCTCCGGACATTGTCTGAAGGACTTAGAATAATTATACATATTCTACCCTTCCCTGGGAGTCCGACTTATCGACTCACCGGCTGGATGGTTTGATACTTAAACAAATTGATGATGTTTGCTCTTTAATTGAGGGTCCGACTTTTCGACCTCCCAGCTAAATTCAAGGATTTAACACTTAGACAAAATTTGCAAAATCACCCCTTCAACTAGGGTCCGACTAATAGACCTCACGGACATTTTTAAACACTTGAGAAGAAATCTGTTGGTTTCCCCTCATCGGGAGTCCGACTTATCGACTTCCCAGCTTTTATTTGGAATTTCAAGTTTTCTTTCAACTGTTCAAACCCAAAGTGAAGCATTTATTGCTGTTATAAATAGGTTAGTTGGAATAGTTCCATCTTACCTAATCTTCATTAACTCTTTTCAAATCTTCAAATTGCAAGAGAGAAAGTAGAGAGAAACGCTCAGACAATCCTCATCCCTCCTTCAAACTTCTGACAAATCCTTCGAAGATCTTCAAGGTTTCTGACAGATCTTCATCAAATTTCTGACGAATCTTCATATTTCTCTAAGGTATTCAAACTTTTCCCAGATTTTTCGAATTTCTTCAAGTTATTCTTCAAACTGTTCTCGAATTTCTTGAATATCTTCAATCTGTTCATGAATGCTAGCCTAGAACTTTGAATTTGTTTATGAATCTAGTCTCCATTCTTTACAAGTTTCGGCTTTTACTTTATTATTATCATGGATGTCGCGACTACTAACTCAGACACCAACCCTACTAACTTGCCGGAAACTCCTTTGATAGTACGTAGGCGTCTTAATAAAAAGGGTTTACCAATGGGTGACTCGGATGAAAGTAGTTCAGTGAGAATTACCCCCCATTATGAACCAATAAAAGCTGGGGATGAGTCGTTCGTATCTCCTATATACCCTCCGGAGATTATGAAAACTGCTCCTTGGGAAGTGAGCATTGCTTTCTTTCCAAATTACTTGCCGCGAATAAATCCTGACCTAGAAGGGTTATTGTATGTAGATATGGAAAACCTTGAAGGATCAGCCGAGTCTTCAGGAAGAGAGAGTGCGGCGCCAGCTCCTCCTCCATTCTACATTCCAGACGGCGGGCCTCTAAATTACTTTATTGACGTACAGACTAAGAGAGATCTAGACAACCGTCGGGAGGCCATCTCTCAAAAATGGGGTTTAAAAGATAACATAAATATTATTACCCCGGGGAATTATGACACCGTTAGGTTTCCCCCTCCACATTGTATAGCCGTATACTTCCCTTCTTTTGAATTAGGGCTTAGATTTCCTCTTCACCCGTTTTTTAGAGAGGTGTTAGAGTTTTTGGACGTCTCAGTGCCCGAGTTATACCCGAACGCCTGGGGTTGTATGGTGGCCTTTTTGATCTTGTGTAAAGTTTTGGCCGTGCCACCAACACTCACAGCTTTTAGATATATATTCAGAGCCCGCCTATGTAATTCCCAATCATACGGCTGTGGCTGGATTACTTTCACCCACCGTCGAGGACTGAAGATAGTCCAAGACCTCCCCGATAACCAGAAGGGGTATAGGACAAAATTCGCATACTTATACAACTCAGAGGGATGGAATATCAAGACCTCTTTTGATATAAAGCCCAATCTCTCGGGTTTTAATAATGGGATCCCGCAATGTTCCTTTAACGATGCGGTGATCATAGAATATGCAAAGATGGACGTTCAATTGGGAAGGAAACCAATGAACGTCCAACTTAATTGGATACCTGGTCGTCCTGAGCTGGAGAATGAGAACCTCCTCTCAGCCTTCGGCATTAGCTTGGCTATCGATCGGAGTAAGAGTTGCCGAGTTTCTTCCTTTCCTTTTCTATAGTACGTTTGACTGTTGCTAACTCATGCTTCTACAGGGATAGCCAAGCAAAATCTTCGAGCCAAGAGTCCTGAACTAATGAAGAAATTCAGCGTTCTGAGACTTGCTTCAGGGGCCATCCAGCGGGCCGAGGATAAGCCTCTTCCCCTTCCTCCAAAGGTATATCTCTATACAAAGTTCTGTTGAAAAAAGATTTTTGTTGATTCTTCCTAACTTCTTCTTTTGTAGGACTCGGCAACCGTGGAGAAGGGTCTGGAGGACGTGCCTTCGGAGCAAGAGGCTCTCCGACTTCTTGAAGAAAGAAAGCAGGTTCATATCCCCGATGAATCTGAGAGGGTGGTTCCTCCCCAGACGAGGGGTGCGACAAAAAAGAGTGGGAAGAAGAAGAGGAAGCGGGATTCTTCTTCCCACAAGGAGAAGTCGGCAAAGAGGCCCTCCGGGGGCGCGGTCCCTACCGCCCGGCCCCTCCAAATAAGGCCAGTTGAAGAGGAGACCTCGCCCCTTCAAGACTCTCCACGGCCATCTTCAGATAAAGGGAAGGAGAAAATGGGGGAATCTTCCGCGGCTCCCTCCTCTCAATATGCCGAGGTTTACCGTCGCCGGGAGGTTTCCCCTTTTCGACGCGACACACCCTTTCCGGAGCTGAGGCATAAGGGCTTAGTAGTCCGCTTTAACAGGGCGACGTCCAACTTAATCAGCAAAGTGGACGTCGACCTTTTAGAATCTATGCCCCCCCGTGATAGGGTGCGTCAAGCACAAGCTTCGGCGGCGGAGGTAATAACTTTTAAACTCAGTAATATGATTATTTTTGCTTCCAGATTTCTTTAATAATCGTTCCTTTGCAGGCGTTCATACGGTTGGCCTTTGAGCTCGACGATCGAAAATTTATAAAAATTACATATTAAAATCCTAAATTTTCTAGTATTAAAATGTAGAGTATTAGAAAGGGAGGAAGTAATTCACACTATATGAAAGATTTTGTTTTTTCTAAATTACCTTAAACAAATCCATGTGGGAAAGAACTCAGTGAGTATTTTTTACTCAATTTCTCTCTCCTCCAAGCGTATACGTGAGTGTACAGCTGTCTGGATTACTCTTTTTCTCTCTCTAAAACCTTTCACATTCTGTTCATCTTCTACTAGCTACTCACAAACCAGAGTACACTACTATTTTTAACCAAATTGCTCATTGCTGCTTAAGGCTAACTTTTTTCTCCGCCGTAATTTATTAACTTTTCTACAATTTAATATCAATTTCCATATTTGCCGCCATTGCATTAATCTCTAAACCTCAATTAGGGTTTACGTTCAATGAATAAAATACTGCTGCTGGGTCTCACTTTTGTTTGCAGCGTTTTGGAGTTACCTGCATTGTACGCTGTTTTTACTTTTATTCCCCATCTCCTTTAGAATTTTATCCCTCTTCTATTATTACTCCCATTGCCATTTCCATTACCATTTGGGTCTCTTTAATCTCAGGTACATACACTTTTTCCTTTCTTTTACATTTTTATTCAATCTGAATATGTTTTTTAATTTCTGGATAGAATGCATTTGATTGAGCAAATTATAATTCAATGTTGTAGTCTTGTAGACGTTTTCATCTGATATAGTAGTATTATTTTAGGGTTTTAAGCTGAGTATTACAATTATTCCTTATTATTCCCTTTTTGAAGGATTCTAAAGGAACAAGCGGAAAAAGTAAACCACGTTTCATTTTTTGCAACGTTATTATTTTGCAGTATGATATCAATCAAGAATTCGTCGCTTTTTTTTTTGTTTTTTTCCTTTTTACCGGATTCCCATTTGCGTAATTCCATTTTTCTGTCATTCCCATTTCGTGACCTGTTCAACTCATTGATTGGGATCTCAAGGAATGAAATTTTAAATGTTTCAGGTCATTGAAATGGTTAGTAGTTATCCTTTGGAGATCTTACCAACAAATTATTTGAGAATCTGACAAGTTGTTGTGAGTTTATATACCTTTCTGCATCAATGGGGCTTCTTCTTCGAAGTCTCATGATGCTTTTATTGTTATGGTTGGCTTGGCTATCGATTATTGCGGCGCAGAAATCTACGCAATCTGCTCGTGTTCTGGATGCAATTCTCCAAGATTATGCTTATAGGGCATTCATTCGTCCGAGGACTGGTATTGTATATGATGGGTCAGTACCTTCCAACATGACAGGGATCAAGGTTTCGGGTATAAGGCTGAGGAGTGGTAGCTTGAGAACTAGGGGTGTTCAATCGTACAAAGAGTTTGAGATTCCTAAAGGTGTTATTGTTCGGCCATATGTAGAGAGGCTTGTTTTGGTTTATCAGAATCTGGGAAACTGGTCTAATCTGTATTACCCTTTGCCTGGGCACACCTATTTATCTCCTATTCTTGGATTGCTTGCTTATGATGCTGTGAACTTATTAGCTACCAATTTATCTAATTTGGATATCAGGGCGTCAACAAATCCCATTAAAATTCACTTCTCAAATGTTAAATCCGTGCCACATGGGTCTGTCGCAATGTGTGCTTGGTTTGATCTTAGTGGTAATGTCAATTTCAGCAATGAGGTATCAAAGCATACTTGTTCAACCTCCCAACAGGGGCATTTTGCCTTGGTGGTTGGGAGTCTTGCTCCTTCCCCTGCTCCTTCAGAACCTACACCATCCCCAGGCTCTCATAAGAAAAAGAAAAATATGAAGAAGGTCTGGATAATTGTAGGATCAGTGTTGGGTGGAGTCTTGCTGTTGGTGTTATTGGCAATGTTGCTGGCATCGTTGAGAAAATGCCAGCAGAAGAAGAAAATGGAAAATATGGAGAAGGCCTCAGAGATTGGTGAAACCTTTAGAATGACGACAGTAGGCAGTGCTAAAGCACCTGCAGCTATGGTAACAAGGACAAAACCGACTCTTGAGGCTGAAAATGCACCGTAAACCTTTCCTTGTGCACTTCTACAAGCTCCCCCTCCTGCCATTCACATACATTTTCCAATTCCTGCATTCACATTCTTCTGATTCCACACTCTTTTTGGTTGGTGATTCTTCCTCCTTGTTGGGCAGGTTTCTCATTTTAGTGTGAACAATACAGAAATTACTGGTGTAGATAGTATTTTATTTAGATTGCTAGGCTTCCCCATAGTCTCTTCATTTGTTTGTGGTGTGCATTCAGGGTAAAAAGATTCTGTATGAGACTGAATTCGGTATTTAACCGTTAAAGAATAATATTCTTTGGTATTCTTTTATCTGCAGAATTGATTTTGAGTCACAGTAAATCCAATTTCTAGACTGATATTCTAATTTGTCCATGTAGTGAATGACGAATCCAGAGCTCCATGGTGCAAGAGCTATCATTATTCTTAGTTAATAATCCGATACCAATTTTGGTTTTATTTTCCCATGTTATTCATTTACTTTGTCTGATGGAACATAGATTCTAGTTTTGGATCAGCAGTACCATTAGTCCACTACCATCCAAACACTTGTCACTGTCATAAGGCAGAGGAAACAGTTTTGACAGAGATGATTAGAGCAGGATTTTTTTTCTACTTCTATTAAGCAATTACTGTCATAGAAGTTGACTATCTGGAGTTGGCAGTTGAGTCAAATACAGTAGAGTAGTATTTAATTCTAGTCCGCCATAGAAAGTTGAACTTGTGCTAGTGCAAAATTATAGATAACTGATATCTTCTTTCATGGTGACCTTCTCATGATGAGGGTATGGGTTACATTCTTTCCGACCCTCCCTAAATCTTGTCTCAGAGCGGGACTCATTGGAATGATGATGATCTCTTCTTCCAGGTAGAAATAGATATTTTGGCTGGCGGCATGAAAATACAGCTAGCGCTGATAAGTGTGCAAAAATCAGTTGGGTTGCTAAGTAGTCGAAAGAAGTGGACTTTGCACTTATCTTTTGGTATAATCTCTGTGGACTGGAGATGGTTTTGATGATTTACATTGTTAAAATCATTCCATCACCTGGAAGAATAATCGGAAGCACAATTTTTGTTGCAGGGGAAGGTGTTGGATGAGTAAAAGTGAGTGGGAATTTGTATTGATAGTTGGCTAAAATCCTTGTAGTGTTCAACTGTTCATTGTCTTAGGATTCTTTGGTGATATTCACTGAAGTATTAGTTGGAATATTTGACACCTTTGTTGTCACGTGATTATCAACTTTAACCAATCCACACTTTTTTCTTTTATTTTGTGTTCGGTATTGTTTTCCAAATTCATAAATTTGATGGAATGTGCTCATAAAAGGGGAGCATGGAAAACAAATACTCCCTCCTATTTATTTTAGGTGTCCTATTTACTTTTACAATGTTATTCAACTATCACTTTTAAATTGTATTTTGTTATTAATCTATATGATATAGTCATGTGTGATCTTATTTGAATCGTTTGAATGTAAAGTTTATTAATATTAATTTTGTATATTTTTTAGTTATATATAATTAAATATTTTAAAACTGTATAAGTGCATTGGATAGAATATATAAAGTAAATGAGACACTTAAATAAATATCGGGAGTAGTAGGTAGTTTGTTTCGCAAATTGATGTCGACTTGTCGATTGTTGATTTATTTATTTGATTTTTTTTACAAGTTTGAAATGTTTTTTTTGATTTGAAAGCAATTCAGAGACTTTTGGCAAAAGTTAACTATTGTTCATTGGATGTACTTCTCTTCTATATTTTGATTATTAATATTTATATATTGTGGCTAATGTGTAAGTAAAAATATAGTCATATTGGATCTTGTTTGAATCGTATAATCATGTATTTTCATAATATTAACTTTTTATAATTTTTAAATGTATACAATTAAACATATAAATTAACAAAATAACACATTAGATTGTGTAAAAAGTCAAATATAGCAAATAATGGAACGAGGGAAGTATAATATTGAAAAATGGTTGCCAACAAGCAAAATTCACTAAAAACCTATCTAACGCCAAATTTTAATTTTAGTCTAATAGTTAATTTTGTTTAAAATTACAACAATAATTTTTTATTATTTCGATGTCATTAAATAACTCTTATTTAAATAGGTTGAACATTTGTTTATTGTTGAACATGATCTAGATGCCTTGAAATCGATCCACTACGACATGACATTCAAATTAGAATCTATTGAAAAACAATCTAAAGTTTATTCAAAATTACAAGATCACTTTTAGTAGGAGTACCTTTGTTTGTAGAAGCATGACCTTTTGCCTTCTTTTCTAAACACTCAATTCCTAAAAAAACCAGTGTTATTAGACATTTTGTTGTAATTGGATTTGCCTTTAAAACCACCGTGTTTCTTTCTCTTGTCTCTGCTTGATGATGCTTATTCTTCATCTTTCACCATGTTAATGGTTGATAAGTTGGAATTTTGTACCTTAGAACTTTCTTGTTCTCTTATATATATAATCCTCAACAATCAACATAAAAAGATGTTAAGCAAGATCAAAAAAAGTTATCTCTTCCTTCTTATGCTTTAAGGACATCCATGTTTATATAATGCATTTTCATGTTAGTAAACATACGTTTGAGTAGAATGAGATCCAGATTATTTAGAGAAGGAGGAAGTGAAATGAATCATTCAATTAGACAAAATTACAAATAAATATATAAAATAAATTAAACGGGAGAGGTCAGAAGGGTTAATAGCTCAACTGGCCCAATAAATTTATGGTTCGACCCGGTCCAACCTAATTGGGCTCAAGCCCGGTTAGAGAGAGGAGCTCCCTGAGCAACTAGAAAATTTGAAATTGTTAAGCAAAAAAAAAAAAAAAAAATTAAATAAACCTACTTTTAAAAAAATCCCAAAAGTAAGCGTGAAAATCTCAAACTATAGGTTTGGGTCTGTTCGCAGTTAGTAACTGCGAACAGCAAATAAGACAAACTAGTTGTTCGCAGTTAGTAACTGCGAACAGCTTATTTGTCTTATTTGCTGTTCGCAGTTACTAACTGCGAACAGACCTGCTCTACAAAAACAGAAATCGGTTTCTGTTTTTCTCAAATTTCCCATTTCACAAACCCTAAATTCATTCGACATTCTCCCTCTAAAATCATTGATTCATTCCTTCAAATCTTGCATTCCTCTTTCAATTTGGCACTTCAAAATTAGTGTTGGATTCTCTAGTTTGTTCAAAGATAAATTTTTTTTGTGTTTTTTGTGTATATTTTTGTTTTTAGGGTTTTAACTAAATTTGTTTATTTTTTCAAATGTAAGTTTGTAGTTGTTAAATCAAGACTATTCTTAATCATCAATAAGCATTGAAGGTAATTTTTAATTGTTTTTATAGCTTTATGTTGGATTTTGAAGTAATGTTGTTGAATTAGTTGAATATTATTAGAAATGTTGATGTTGATGTTGGTATTAGAAATATTATTTGTGAACTTATGAATTGATTTATTATTTGGATTTTATGTGTATTATATATGTATGAACTTAGCTACATTATGGATTTGAATAATTTTTAGACCAAAAAAGATTATAATCAAATGAATATAATGTACTTGTATGGGCATGAGTTGATGTTGATGTTGATTTTCTTTGTATTAATGTAGAAAATGGCATCATTTCGCGTGATTATAGTATGTTTTTGGAATGGTTGTATTCAAGAAAATAGTGGCAAAGTTCATTATGTTGGGGGAAGACGTAAGTTGTTTGCTTGCAATTCGAACATGGATTTGAACCACTTTAAACGTTTTCAGCACTCATTAACATTGGTACAATTTAATTAACATATTACTTACATTTTCATAACATGTATTTTAGTTTTAGTGGGACCCATACCCTGCGGAAGCCTATGCAGTTGTACCCGAACACTCGGGGATTCATTCAGGGGCGTGGAGGGCTTCTATGCCACTCATATGCTTCGACATTGTCGAAGTACATCTACCAAAGCGCGTAATGCGCCAATATGGGTTGGTACAAAGCATTCCACCGCCTTGTGAAACAGAACCCCAGCTGCACCTGATTTCGCGGAAAAATCAGGCTGGGGCGAACTGGATGGAGATCAACTAGCATCACATTGCTCGTTGGGATCGAAGACTTGAGCTGCTGGCACAAGGTGTGCCAATCGATGTTCATGGTGCACCTACTACACCAGACTACATGCCGTGGTTCCTCTCCATCACGCGTCGATGGATGACACCACGTGCCATCTTCGCAGCAGCACATTACGCACCTGCTACGCCTACGATGATCCAATTTGTAAGTCTTCATTTGCATTTATATGATTAAGTTGCCAATTAAATAATATAATGTTACATTAACTAAATATTAATTGCAGGCACAAGGTGCGGCAGACGTGATGCGGTACAGCCACGAGGAGCTCGTGAGGGAGATTGCGCATGGTATGCTCGTCGGCTCGCAGTTCCAGCACTTCATACTGGAAGTCGCTGCAGAGTCCTCAACGACTACAGCCCATACGCACGTCTCATCTCTTGCTTATGACTACCATTTGGAGGAGATGGATCACTCATACCCCGTTGACGCTGCGGGGACCTCGCAGACTGGGCCATCACAGTACCAGTCCCCTTCACTGCCAGAGCGACACCTGAACGCCTCTTACTATCGTAGGAGGCGAAGGAGACCAACTCAGTTGGATAGGGTAGATGAGGGTTCGTGAGCGTTGACGTTTATCTTTTGTGTATTTGAATCGACTATGTACATATATATATTTTTTACTTGAGTTGTATATTTCAAACATGTGTATATATTTTATTGTATATATATGCTTAATTACTTTATCATAGCCTCCAAACTTTGACTTATGAATGATCGGAGTTTTGGCGATGAATCATGCCGCCTTAAAGATACATCGACTTATAATTACCTATTTTAATATCTCTAGTGCAACAAACAACAACTCAAAAATAAAGGAAAAACAAAATATTAACTAGCTGTCGCAGTTACTAACTGCGAACAGCAAATAAGACAAACTAGCTGTTCGCAGTTAGTAACTGCGAACGTCTATT
The DNA here is from genome assembly GCF_026212465.1 of Amaranthus tricolor. Classification (NCBI taxonomy): domain Eukaryota; kingdom Viridiplantae; phylum Streptophyta; class Magnoliopsida; order Caryophyllales; family Amaranthaceae; genus Amaranthus; species Amaranthus tricolor. The sequence goes on from NC_080058.1 coordinate 13,676,263, forward strand.
TTGTCTTTCATGGCTGTTCGCAGTTATTAACTATGAACAGCTCCAAACCATAGGTTTAGAATTTTCACGCTTAGTTTTGGAAATAGTTTGATTTTGAGTTTATTTAATTAATTTTTTTTTAGCCTATGTATTTCAAAATTTCGGGCAACTCCTCAGGGCATAAATATTTAAAGGGCCTCTCCTTCTTCCTCATTGTTCAAAGCTCATATTTCTTCATCTTGCTTCTTTCCCAAATCACCAAACCACCAATATATATCTCAATCTTTTCATCATCAAGCTCCTTAATTTTTCTTCAATTACTCAACATTATCATTAAGTTGTGATCCCATTCTTAATGAATTGATTTGAGAGGGGGTTGACAAAAAATTGATTAATCCTTAATCAAGCTACCAATAGAAAGAATTTAGAAATTAAAAGCATAAAGAAGAGGAGCCATGGAAATAGATAAATATTTTGTGATTAATGCTTGCTATTGCTTTGTTTTTCTAAAATTGATGATAGAAAAAGGTTAGAAGAGAAACAATATCTTGGTTCTTTGCAATTGTTAACTTATGATTAATAATTGTTGATTTAGTGTAATTTTAAAGTTTAATAATTTTTTAACTATTCTGTTTAATATATACTTCATTATTTTTTTATTGAGGTAGTCTCACCGTGAGATAACTTTACTTGGGTTAGTCCAAAATATGTTTTAAAAAATTGTTGTTTGTATAAATAGTTATTCAATTTTCATTATGTTTTTATGATTAATAGACCTTTAGTATAGATCCGTCTCATAATGAAACAGTATTATCCAAGACGAGTTGTTAATACTTTTATTATTTTATGTATTTGAAAAATTTTCAACTTTTAGAGACCTCTAATCCTTATTTTCCTGAGAATATTTAAAATGTTAAAAACCGTCTTAATTAGACTTAAACGCTTCATAATGTTGAATAATTTGCAGACATGTGAATCATCACTTTTACTTTTCAAATGTTAATTTTAAAGATTTTTTTTTTGTTTTTTTGATTTGATGGTTGATCGGAAATTGACAATAGGACAGGGACTCAAATTAGCATAATAACCCAGTAGATTAATTAAGATTTAAGATTAGCTTGGGACTGTCTAGTGGTGTTGTACAGTGTGGGTGGTGGGGAGTTTGTTAAGCCAAACAGTCTAGCTGTACTACCCATCTTCTCTTTCCTCCATTTCCCTTTTTCTCACTCACTTTCTCTCTCCTTTTATCGTGAATTGCTGCCTCAATTACTCTTTTTCTCTCTCTAAAATCTTCCACATTGTGTTCATCTTCTACAATCTCTACTCAGGCTACGCTACTCCTTCTAATCAAATTCTTGGGAAACTATTTGTCGTCGCCGTAATTGATTCCCTTTTAAGACAATTATTATCAAACGATTTCAATATTTCCATATTGTCGCCATTACATTAATCACTCAAACCTCAATTAGGGTTTTACATTCAGTGAATAAAATCTGCTGCTGGGTTTTACTTTTGTTTGCATTATTTTGGAGTTACCTGCATTATACGGTGTCCTTATTCCCCACTTTCTTTAGATTCTTGTCACTCGTCTATTATAATCCTGTATCGTTATCTGTTTTATTGCTTTTGGAATTTCAGTGTACAGAATCCTTATGTTCTTCCGCCATTTAGGTTTATCTTTAACCCCAGGTACATACATTTCTTGCTTTCTTTTTTTATGATTTCTATTCAATCTGAGTTTGGTGTTTCACGTTCATAAATTTATGGGAAGACTGCATTTGATTGAGCGAAATAATAACTGATTGTTGAAGATGTTTTCATCTGATATCGCAGTATTATTTTAGGGTTTTAAGAATAGAGTATTACAATTATTTCTCAAACCATGCCCTTTTTGAAGGATTCCAAAGGAACAAAAAGTAATAAGTAAACGAATTTTCTTTTTTTTCGCAACGTCAACAATTAGACAAAATGTATGCCATTGTTAATCCAGAATAGTATTTATTTTTGTTATTTCAGCCAAATGCCCAGTTCTGGGTTATCCTTTTTCTGCATTTCCTTGCTGCGAATGCCTTTTTTATTCTAGAATTTGGTGACTTGTTCAACTCATTGATTGGGATCTCAAGGATTAAAATTTTCAATGTTTCAGGTGTTTGACATGGTTAATAGGTATCATTTGCAGATTATAATAGCAAATTATTTGAGCATCTGACAAATTGTTGTGAGCTTTTAATCTTTCTGCATCAATGGGGCTTCTACTTCGAAGTCTCATGGTGCTTTTATTATTGTGGTCACCTTGCCTACTGATTATTGCGGCACAAAAACCTATGCATTCTGCTCGTGTTCTTGATGCAATCCTCCAAGATTATGCTTACAGGGCATTTGTTCATCCGAAAACTGGTGTTGTATTTGATGGGACAGTTCCTTCCAATTTGACAGGGATTAAGATTTCAGGTATGAGGCTGAGGAGTGGTAGCCTGAGGACTCATGGTGTTCCATCTTACAAGGAGTTTGAGATTCCTACAGGTGTTATTGTTCGGCCGTATGTGAAGAGGCTTGTTTTGATTTATCAGAATTTGGGTAACTGGTCTAATCTGTACTACCCTTTGCCTGGGCATACTTATTTATCTCCTATTCTTGGATTGCTTGCTTATGATGCTGTGAACTTATCAGCTACCAATTTATCTAATTTGGGTATCAGGGCATCGGTAAATCCCATTGAAATTCACTTCTCAAATGTTAAATCTGTGCCAGATGGGTCTGTGCCAATGTGTGTTTGGTTTGATCTCAATGGTAATGTCAATTTCAGCAATGAGTTATCAAAGCATACTTGTTCGACTACTCAACAGGGGCATTTTGCCTTGGTGGTTGAGAGTCCTGCTCCTTCCCCTGCCCCTTCAGCTCCTACTCCATCCCCAGGCTCTCATAAGAAAAAGAAAAAGAAAAATATGAAGAAGGTCTGGATAATTGTAGGATCAGTGATGGGTGGAGTCTTGCTGCTGGTATTATCGGCAATTTTGCTGGCATGGTTGAGAAAATGCCAGCAGAAGAAAATGGAGCATATGGAGAAGGCTTCCGAGGTTGGTGAAACCCTAAGAATGACTTCAGTAGGAAGTGCTAAAGCACCGGCAGCTACAGTAACAAGGACACAACCGATTCTTGAGACTGAATATGCTCCTTAAACCCTTCCTTTTGCAATTGTACAAGCTTTTCCCTCCTTCCATTTACATACATATATCCCAATTTCTGCAGTCACATTCTTCTGATTCCACACCTCTTTTTGGTTGGTGTTTCTTCCTCCTAGTCGTTACATTCTAGAATTGCTTGTTGGACAGGTTTCTGATTCCAGTTTGAACAATACAGAAAGTACTGGTGTAGATAGCATTTTGTTTAGATTGCTAGACTTCCTCATTATCTCTTTATTCGTTTGTGGTGTGCATTTAAGGCAAAGCTATTCTGTATGAGACTCAATTCGATGTTTGACCGATAAGGAATAAGATTCTTTGGTATCATTTTATCTGTAGAATTGATGGAATCGCATTACGTTTTAAACTGTCAACATAATGCATCCAGAGCTTAATGGTGCATGAGTTATCATCGTTCTAAGTTCTCATTAATCTCATTCCTGATATTGGTTCGTTTTGATTTCAACTTGATAAAACCTCCCTTGTTATTCACAGAATTCAATTTGATGGAACATAGATTCTAGATCTGAATCATTAGTACCATCCACACACTTGTCTATGTCACAAGATAGAGGACAAAGTTTTGACAGATATTATCAGAGCAGGATGTTTTTTTTTTTTATTTATTTCTATTGAACTGGACCACCATCTTTATCAACTGGAGTTGGCGGTTGGGTCAAATTCAGTAGAATAGCATTTAAGTCTAGTCTTTGATAGAAAATTGAAGTTGGGCAAGTGCAATATTATAGCTTGCTGGTCTCTTCTTCTAGATCGAAGTAGATATTTGGGCGGTGAATGGCATGGGAATATTGCCTGCTATAATATATATGTTCAAACTTTTTAGTTGGGTTGCTAAGTTGAAAAAAAATATATTTTGCACTGTTCTTATCATAATCTTTGTGGACTAAAGAGATTTACTGGATGTGTTTTGTTCGTATGTTACACATGCAGACATGCTTAGTTTGAGGCTTTGCATTTTCTCTTTGGTCCGTCCAATGTATACAAGTACTTCTTGGTCCTTTAGTCTCATATATGTTTTTTCATTATGTTTGTATACTTTAATGGGCCGAGGGGGGGCGAGCAATTTTTAATGGGGCGGGTTGTGCTAAGCCATTTAAAAAACATAATGAGCCATGCCATTTAAAAATTGAATTTTAGAAAAATTTGAGCGAAAAAATTAAAAAAATTAAGCAAATAAGCGAAATTCTAAACATTTCCCAAAAGTAAGCGTCCGAACCCCAAAGCTGTGCTTTGGAGCTGTTCGCAGTTACTAACTGCGAACAGCTATAAAAGACAAAAGAGCTGTTCGCAGTTAGTAACTGCGAACAGTTCAAAAAACACAAAATAGCTGTTCGCAGTTAGACTGCGAACAGCAAAAAGACAAAATAGCTGTTCGCAGTTACTAACTGCGAACAGAAAAAAAAAAAAAAAAAAAAAAAAAAAAAAAAAAAATTTCTATTCGCAGTTAGTAACTGCGAACAGCTATTTTGTCTTTTTTTGACTTGTTCGCAGTTAGTAACTGCGAACAGCTCCAAAGCACAGCTTTGGGGTTCGGACGCTTACTTTTGGGAAATGTTTAGAATTTCGCTTATTTGCTTAATTTTTTTTAATTTTTTTGCTCAAATTTTTCTAAAATTCTTAAAAATTTTAATGTGTCGCTCTATGTAAATTGACCCGATGGACAAAATCTGTTAAAATGAGTAATTCAGCCATCAAAAACTAATAATGAATACAGTTGTGTAAGGTGTTTATTAGGGTCAAGTCTTTTGATTTGGGTTAAAATTGGATTTTGTTATTTACATTATTTTTTATATTATGTAAATGAATTTTTGAAGTTGGGTTAATGTTTGTATACGAAATCGGGTATTATTTCGTATCAAATCTTTTTTAAACACCTTTTGTTATATTGTTACCAATTGAATGATGATGAATTTGTTTATTCGTCACTTAAAACATGGATACTCCATATGCTAGGGAGTGTAGCGGCCTAGGAGGTGTTAATGAAATACACATAACATGTTGAAAATTTATGGCTTTTCCCATATTATGGCTAAAAAAAAATAATTTCCACTTTGCATTATGTGGGAAAGTATTTCCCACAATACCATCCACGTGGAAATTTGTTTTTTTTTTTCCAGACAAAACCGCCACTTGAAATGGCGGTTTGCCTTAAGCACCAAACCGCCACATGAAGTGGCGGTTTGGTCAAGGAAAACCGCCATCTCAAGTGGCGGTTTGGTCCCTGGTAAACCGCCACTTCATGTGGCGGTTTGCTTGTGGCCTGAAATTTTTTTTTTCTTTCATTTTAAAATAGTGAACGCAACATGCATTAAATTAGTTCAATACCATCTATTCCATAATAATCAATTACGAACCGGCTTGATTTGAAAACATTAATTATGAAAATAATGCAAAGATATATTATAATTATGGAAAGTCATACAAGAAGTTCAAGTCATATAAGAATATACAAAGTATAATACCTTGTCATCCACCTCCCACTGTAACGTACTCGTCTGGTAGTGCTAACGAGTAACCAATTGGGCAGTGGAGCCCTCCCACGCAGCTACGCTCCTGTGTGTCGCCTGAAGCGTAAGCACTGATGAATCAACTGGGCCCGGCATCGCCATGATCGCTGTTACATACATAAGTGTTATAAAAATCATATAAATATTATCAGACTCAACATGTTATTACAAAATTATAAAAAAAAAACATACTTTGTTGACCTTCGAGGGCATGTTTTCTTATTATGACCATTAAATCCACAAAAGCTACACGTGTTACGAGGACGCGTCAACTGTGCATCCATTGCGTTCCGTATACGAGTTGATCGCAGACGACCCTTTCCACGCTTCGTTGAGGGATCTGGAACAACTGTAGGACCGTTCCAAGGATCGCAGGTGAACATGTCTGGAACGGGCATGAAAGTCTTCTTATATGTCGATACGTATTTTGTAGTGCAAAATGAAGGGTCCACAAAAGCATCCTATGATATGTTATGAGCTCATCAAACAATCAATCAATGTATTCATTGAAGCATTTCATCAAACACTTTATATTCATACAAACCAAATCATAAAATTCAATTACACATGTGTAAAACGTAAGCTTAAATCATGAAATCAATAGAATGTAACAAACAATCAATGTATTTATAACTTCAAATGACAACAATAATGAACACAATATTCATTTTGCAAATTGAAATAAATTAGGGTTTATATTAATACCTTAAATGATGATGAAAATGAACAAGTAAAGAAGGAGAATATGAGAATGTAGTTGATTAATTTAGTTGAATGAGAGGAATTGTGAATATGGAGTAAATGAGGATTGAAGAAAATTTTTTTTTTAAATCAGAACCGGCAGCAAGGAGGAAGGAAGAACAAGTGAGATGAAGTGACCAAATAAAAACAGAAGCAGCCGTTTTGTACAGCTACAAAACCGCCACTTCAAGTGGCGGTTTGCTATATTATTTATTTATTTATTTTTTTATAAATTGAAATTCATGTAAACCGCCATTTCATATAGCGGTTTACTTAAGATTCCTAAACAAAACCGCTATTTCAACTAGCGGTTATGTTAAAAAAAAAAAAATTCCAAACCTATCCTACGTGGACGGTATTGTGGGAAATATTTTCCCAATTAATGCAAAGTGGGAATTAGTTTGTTTTTGGGCAATATTTTGGGAAAAGACTCAAATTTATGGTATGCAGTAGCAGCCTAGCTAGAAAATTGAAAAGGTGGTGTAATCATTTTATTTCCTAAAATAAGCGTCTTTCAGTCCGAATTTGAGGATTAATATTATTCGTTGTTACTAATAGCGAACAATTAGTAAACTAAGTCAAAAAGTTAGCCCAATAATCGTATGATGTTACTAATGACAGGCGATTACTAAATTGAGTCAAAAAGTCAGTCCAACAATCGTTCGTTGTTATTAGCAATGAGCAACTATAAACTTGGAAGAACAACTATAAACTTGTCTCGTTGTAACACGATCTCATATAAGAGTTGTTCACTTTAATATTCATCAAAAGCTATCTAGTTATAGAGTTGCTCACTAATTTTCTTTATAGGTCGACCGAAAATTCTTAATTATTTAAGACGGTCTTACTGTGAGATAGTTCTAAATTAGACTAAGTAAGACTTTGAATATTAAAACACTTACTTTTTTTATTTGGGCTCCTTGTATGGATGATGAGTTTGTCCATGAGTCGGTTGAAGGAAACGAGTGTCCTTTGTCCGAGTGCACTCACTATATATAAATGGGATGAATTATGGAGATAAAAGACATTTGATTAATTTAAAATCTATTACATGAATTATTGTATGTGTTAATTAGTAAATTAAAAACATCATCATATCATCATCAAACAATCTACTAATTCATAAGCATTTGTGTCATTTGTCACTTCATATAAACATTTGTTCCAAGTGTCACTTTATACTAGCATTTGTGCTGTCAAGTGTCATTTCATATAACTATTTGTATCAAGTGTAAATTCATATAAGCATTTGTGATGCCAAATGTCATGTCACTCCTTTTAATAAGACCTTCACATGCTTAAATGTACAAATTTATGTATTCTTGCATTTACTCACTCAGTATTCTTGCATTTCTAAATTAAATTGCAACTACTTAACTCATCCATTTAGTCAAACAATAACAATTCATCATCAACATAATAGACGACCCTGTGTATTTTTGCATTTTCTTCTTATTATTATTAAACTACTCTTCTCCTTCACCTACTTTATGTACATCATATATATATATATAGCATCCACATTAATAATATTAGAACTACCCTTTGAAGTACTCCTTTCATTTTTTCTTTTTAATTTTAATTCTTTTCCTCTTCACAACGCAATATTACTATAATATAATTCTTATTCATACCAACATTTAGTATTATTGATACTAACATTTAGTACTATTATTATGAAGTGCAACAATGAATGATTATACCACTATAAATATACACTCATTACATGATAATATTATATACTAGTAACCACTTAAAATATTGCTCAAATCACAACTCAAAATTTATATATTGATGCAAAAATGACTTTACCATTTAAAAAACTTTATGAGATTAAAGAATCAAAGGGTTTATTTGAAATTAAGGCTAAGTTCACATATACATGGAAATTAATGGAAGATATAGATAAGGGACAAGATAAAGGAACTGCGTTATACATGATCATGATGGATGATGAGATAAATTAATTTGTTATTTAACAAAATGAATTATGTAATTTATCAACCAATTAACAAGATTTACTCTCACTATTAATGCTATAATATTTTGTTTATCTTTTTTTTTTCTAATCTCAGAGAATTACAATTCAAGCCTCAATTTCTTACTACAATGTATCATGGTTTAGTAAATTTCACAGGGTTTGTACACATGGTCATCTTGATATGTAATTCAACAAATAAAAATTTTTGGAGCTCAATATATGATAATGTTACAATTTAAAAAATATTAAATTGCAATTTCACACCTCTCATTTTTTCTGGAACACAATAATATTAATATAACTTTAAAATTAACATTATATATATATATATATATATATATATATATATATATATATATATATATATATATATATATATATATATATATAATCAATTAATAAATATTGATTATATATATATTTTAATCATTGGAATTTAAAGAATTGAAATTAGATTCTAAATATATAACATTTAGTTATCAAGCATATGTACAATGTTTATAGCCTGGTATACTGATAATGTCTTCTTTATGGGTTATCAAAGTGACCAAGGATATTACTTCTACAATCCTAGCAAGCAAAAATATTTTGGTTTAATTGTGAAGGTGTATTTTGGAAAGAAAGTGTATTTCTCAGGAGTAAAGATACATTTTGAAGAAGTTGAAGATGATCAATCACAAAATACTCCTTTATTGGGAGTATTGCTTCTCTAGTGGGAGCTTATGAATAATATTGCCTCTGGTTGTAAATAATGATGAGATTGTCCTAGTTGTAGGACTTGTAGGAATAATAAAACCTACCATGGAAGCCTATGGATGGTTAACACATTCATGAAAGTCATGAAATCCTTTCATTAAATAAAGAGGAAACTACGATTTATGTAACAACAATGGCTAATCTTACTTCGACATAGTGGCTTGGAGCTACCAAATCTAAACTAGAGCCATAAAAAACGAAAAACAGACTGAGATATTCATATCGGGGCAAAATATGTACATATTTTCTTATAGGGTGTACATATTTTTGTGAATGAAAAAGTTCATATTATTCATAGAAATTCTATCCGAATATATACACCTTTTAAACATGTATGTACACCTTTTAGCAAATTCCAATTATTTACAAAATTGTTATCCAAATATGTACATAATTTAAGTTTTTATGTACCCTTATTTTCAGTTTTTACCACTTTAATGAGCTTTCACATTATCTAAATCCTATAAATATATATAGGCTAGAGATGAGTTAGATAGGAAAGAACACAAAGATGGGTTGGACTAACTAGGTTGGAATAAGGGTCAAAAGTAAATTGATTTGGTCAAAGGTCATTTTACAGATTAGCAAATTATTTTATTTCCATGTGATTAAAAGATGATTACAATGCTTGTCAATTTTAATTTAATAAATGACCTAAACCTCAAAGCTTATTTTAATGAGTGATTCATTAATATACATTACATGTTTTCATATCAATTTAATTCGTAATTATGAAAACAAAGCTTGAATTCAAAAGAAATATAATTCTATGAATCTTAATTAATATAATATCACATCTAGTCATATCAATTTATTGCATAATTAAAGCAATGATTTAGGTAATAGTGTGCTAATTTTATGAAAGATTATCTTAATTGTGATGATATCACAATCATAATAAATGACTATGTAACATTGATATCACTATCTATTTTTTGCACCCAAAAAACAATATAAGTAGTAAGTTAGACATGAATCATAAATAAAAAAGGTGTTGTTTAGTAATCTTTTGAAATTTAAAATTGGTTGAATATTTGTTTGGAATTTAATTAGATTAATAAAAAGAGTTGATTGCATTAATGTATAGGTCTACTTATATTCTTCTACACATCTGAATCCCTAAGCTCAAATTAATTAATACATTATTATTAAAGAAATTATCACATTTTTATGAATAAAATTTAAACTTGATAAATATAACTTATATATTTGAATTTGAATTATTATTCTCTTAAAAGTTAAAATCACACACATCTTTATATGATCTAGGGTTTTATTCGTTTCATTTGAATTATACACAAATTTTTATTTTTGATAAAATTGTGCGTTGTTCACTTTGAATTTTTGGGGTTTTATAATTTTTAATTTCTTCTTGCTAAATGGCGATGTAGTAATACTATGGTTTTCATATAAAACACATAGATTTATTTGTGGAGTTTATTTTTACTGGATTATACCCGTGCCTGTCATGTACGGTGTAGGTTTACTTTTGATTTTTATAAATTGTTTGGGTTAATCATAGGTAGGATCTTTTACAAATTTCAACAAAATCCACATATAGAATTTTTCACCACTTCCTCATAATGCATGATAATTATCAATTAAATTAATTTTATAGAATTTTATTCGTTTCTTGGGGTTTGAAGAGAAAAGTCTGAAAGACTAATATTCTACTTTTCCTTTAAATTAATTTTATAGGCTTTTTTTTTTTTTTTTAAATTTTTGGTGGAAAAACATGCATTTCACATGGGGCCCCTCTTCACAGCATAATTCTACCTATAAATCTTGGGCCCTGGGCGGTTGCCCTTTAGACATACCCCCAGGGCCGGCCCTGAGTGTTAAGGAGAGAAAGGGAGAGGGAGAGAAATTAATTTCCTTTAATTAATTTTCACTTTTGAAGAGATAGGTCGTCAACAAAATTAAGAGAATTAATCTCTTCTTTCCAAATCCGTCTCTTCCAAATTTATTATTAAAACAAAGAAAATGGTATGTCTTCGAATCCTTTCCTTCCGTCCAATTCTTTCAATTGAGAAAAAGTGGAAGCAATAAAATGGATTAAGTGAATCCCTTGAACCTAAAAAGCTCATGCAAAATACAAGTGCCAATAATAAAGAATCAAACTTAGTGTAAGATCACTTATGCATATAGGAAATTCACATAAACAATAACAAATCTTTGAAACAAATTTAACCATAACAACTTGAAGTTCCCCAATAAATAACACCAGACAAGTGCAGGTGAATCTCTAAGGTAAATCATAAAGTAGATTTTCCCTGACAGTTTACCTTAGAGATTAGTCCACCCAAAACCTTGGTTTTGCAAGAAAGGTTCTTCTAACCTAAGATCAACCATAGAAAAGCCATACCAGTGTTATATGCTCTCCACCTTTGCTTAACTGTGCTATATGCGATCTTGGCGAGCAACGTACAATAGCATAACAAAGCAATTCTACCCATACTTTGCTCGTTATCATCCATTTATCTTCCCTAAACATCTCCAATTGTTTCGCAAAACGAAAGGCATCAAACAACATTGATTTACACTTATCCCTTTTTGCTATTATAGGCTGTACATCTGCTTTTACATCTAGAACCTTCTTACTAAACTGCTTGAAGAACTGGTCCTCCACACTTTTAGAATGAGCCTCATTATATGTATGACAACAACCACAGATGAAGTTCTTCGTATTAGACCAACATTCTGACATCCAACGGATGTTGATTCTTTTATGGTTCATGAACTTCTCCGCATCCGCACAAGTATCTTTAAATTGATTATCTGCCATACCCGCAACGAAAGACATTAATGTTTTTCGCCTCAGTAAAAGATATGACATGTAATCTGTAATCGACTTGCTTATACTTTGATAATCAACTGGTGTTGTATTCTTAGTTTGATAGGTAGTCCAATAGCAAATGTCGGTAGCAAGGTGCCATATTAAAAGAATTTCATTATAATCAATATCTAATGTCCAAAGACTTTGGTAAAATTTTGTTCAATATGACAATTTACGATGAGAATTTCATATGAACTATTCCATTGTTTCTAAGAGACTGTATGATATGATATGATTTTTTGAAAAAAAAAATTGTAGACGCTTTAATTTTGCACTACCCTTCTATGATTTTTATTCTTTTTCGCAAAGAAAGTGTTGAGTTTTCTTGTGAAACTCGAGGATTCTTTTCCTTTATTGATTTCTCCATACAACAAAGTAAAGAAAAATCCAAAAAGACAAAAAAACTTTAAGAAAGAAGAGAGAAAATCTAATTTACTGAAAATTAATTCAAAAAAAAAAAGAAAGAAAAAACGTTTTGATAAGTCTAATAAGAGTGTGAAATTCTACACTAAGAATTAAATGTAATTTTAACTTTATATTGGGCACAATTTATACATATTGTGGTAAACTGAGTATATATTGTGATAAACATGGTACACACTTTATCAAATTCTACATTATGTGTAAAATGTATTTTTTGCTTTTACATCATCATCATTATAACCTTTACATCATTATTTGCATTTACACCAAGAGTTCCATTATTTGTGTACATATTGCGGCAAACTTTGTATATATTGTGGAAAATTGTGTACATATTGTGGTAAGTATCAAACATATTTGTTTTAAAGAGTTTTTTGCAAAATCATATATGGACAATAATTTATGGACAATAATCAAATAAATGTATGATTATAAAATATTTTTAAAAGAATAATAAAATATAGAAACTGAATATAAAATATAATATAATATATAAATGAGAATATGACACGTGTCTGAAGTTGTTTCTTCAACAGTATATTTTATTGATTGATGATTATTGATAATTGATTATTTATCATTGATAATTGATTATTTATTGATTATTGATTGGTGATTGGTGATTTCTTCCTTCCCTGAAGGCTGCTGTTGAGTTGCCTTACAACTTTGCGGTGTCTGGAGTCTCAGCGAGATGGTCATGGAGTTGTTAAAACTTCCCCCAAATCTGCACTTTTACCCCGCAAAATTGAAGTTAAACCCACAATTTCTCTGTAGAACAACTCAACGTCTCTCTGTACAGTCTGCACTCAAGAAATTAAGGGTTCGTTCTGAATTCAATGGAAAATTCAATGGGGCTCTTTCTGGTGATACTGACCCTCGTTTAATGGACCGTGTACGGTGTACCTCTCTCTCTGTCCCTCTCTAATTTTCCTGCGTTTCCATTATTATAAGTTGACATTTTTGAGATTGTGAATTGTTATTTTGCAATGTTATTAGCTCATTGATTATGTATTTTTTATATTGTGAATTGTCATTTTGAAATGTTGTCTTTGAGCTTGTTATTATTTCAAATATTCATTACATGAACATATTTATACACTGTCACTTACGGGGATCATTATGTTTAAGTTGAAAATCTCATTGACATTCAAGATTTTAGGTGTGTGTGTGTGTATATATATATATATATATATATATATATATATATATATATATATATATTTATTTATTTATTTATTTATTTATTTATTCTTTGATTATAATCTTACATGATTCATTAAGTGCTGTGCAGTTCTTAGTGAAGTAGGAGATGTTTGGTATAGGCAGCCTCTTTGTTATGACAAGGTAAGGTTAACTACATTCAACCCCTAAACCCCTATTTGGGTATGAGCCGTTTAATTGTATTAGGAAGATAGAATGTAAAATGTTGTGATTTTAACCTAACAATTGGACTAAGTTTTGTAATTTTAATTTCACTTGTAATTCTTGCGGGACGAACTCAACATCTATGTGGAACGTACATGAGCTTCTCTGACGTGCTTGATTACAATGCTTTAAGAGCAATTTCTCTATGTGGTAGAATCCATATTTCTCTTAATTGTGGACTTAATTGAGAGTTTAAAGATACACAATTTTCCAAGATACACGGAGAAGCCAATAATGGTTACAATGGCAAAGAGGAACCATATCTTGAAAGTTGAAACCACCATTTAAAAGCTTTCAAATTGATAGACAAAAATGGACAAGTCAAAATATAGGGAGACAAAATCTAGTGATTTGTGTAAGTGGTGCAAATCACTCTTACCATGGAAATTGCCTTCGCTTTTTCATATTTACTTACTTCAGATTGGCCCAGTATTTCTTAATTTTACTCGTACAACTATTCAAAGACTAGCTCGAAATATTATGCGGATTAGCTATGTGCTAATAGTGAAGCTTTTGATTCATCGCCTTTCTTTGATGGTGGTATTCCTATCTTTATAGGACTTTGAAGTCCTAATGTAATGAAGTTCCGCCTTATAATTTTTGTACTATTTAGAGGAAAATGCTTTAATTTCCTTGCCTAGTAGCTTAAAATGCTATCATGTTTTTTGTTTCACCTATGTCACAGAATGGCTTTGTGGTTATCTCTGCGTACTTAGATTGCAGTAACTTCGAAAACCTTTACAATGTGGTTGTAATAGCTGATATCGTGTGATATATAAATATAGTAAAAAAAATATTCTCTAGATACTCTACAGTTTGGGGAGATGTTGGAAGAAATAGTTTGTAAATGCTTTTCCATAAATGAAATTTTAACGTGAAATATTGGGTGCTACACGTCATGTAATTGCAAACTTGACATTTTGACCGTGAAATTTATGCACCATTATATACCAAGGTTCAATGTCGCAACAACTCTCTAATAAGTTACATGACAGTCGTAACTGGCGAGTTTTGTTCTATGATTTAGAGTCATTCTCGGTAACCTTTTTGTTATTACAAGGGTATCGTTGCGTACATCTAATAATGTTTAACCTAGGTGGGAGCTACTATGTGGCAATGGAATAATAGAATGGTATTGTTGCTTATGATGAAAACAAAGTGGTTTATGAATATTAAGGTTTGGAACAAGCCAATTGTCACCTATTAGCGCTTCAACTTTGAAGGCTCATACTTTTGACCTAGAGATCCTTTTTGGGGGCTTATAGTATGCTCTTGGAAAGCTCTTAAAAAAATGCCTTTGTTTATAGCTGACACGGACTAAGGAGTACAACGTTTTATTCAAGTGTGTTAGGGTGTATTTCTCATGTATTTAATTTTTTTTCTTGTTGCTTTAGCCTTTAGAACTTGAGATTGTACACATATATAGAAAAATAAAAACTGAAGATTTAGGAAATTATAGGTTGTTGATCATTTAGGGGAAAGTTTATTGTCTAGTAGTTGTAGAGATTATTGTGAATAATTGGGTTATTTATTATTTCATATTGTTGTCATTTGTTTTCTAGAAAAGGGTGCTAATTATGTGTTTGAATGTGCTGGAATGTGAGGTTCCTACTTTTGATCTCAATTCCAGCCTAGTTGTTACTCGTGTAGGCCTTATGTATAGGAGGGCCTTTATAGTTGGTGGTCACTTGATTTCGACTCTTGACTTATGTATTAAAGAGTTTTTGGTTGTGATCTACCTAATATGTTGAATGTTAGGCTTGGAAACGCATATTTATATTTTTTTGTAGGCTTTATTGGAGGATAGTGTGAAATTCACACCGAGAAATAGTTTTCTAAGAAAAAAAGTAAAATGACCAGATGTGAAAGTGAAAGTGAGAGCATATAGGTTAAGAAGGATAAATTTGTTAACTTTGTTGAGACTATACCTTGTCAAACTCATATTTTATATTTGAGTTTTCAACTCTTGTCTACTTGAGCATTACATTTTTGGCATCTTTTATTTACTTGAAAAGCTAAAAACATTTTTTCCTACTGAGCTTTCTTATGTTTTGGCTGCACATTGTCTGATGTCTGCTCAATAAGCTAGACTTTCCATGATAGAAAAATGTCTTGAGTGTAAGGGAGGTGTGATGAAATATTATTTTGTGCATTGCTTTTGAAATGCATTGGAGTATAATTTGCTTTTTTACTTATTAATTTACAACATAATTATAGCTATTGCCAAGCTTCAATTTCTAAATGTGTTAGTTACTTTCAGCAAAAGGCACTAGAAGCAGCAATGCATGACATAAACTGTTCTTTTGGTAAAGGAAGTGTCACGAGATTGGGCAGTGCTGGTGGAGCTTTGGTGTATGTAACTTATTTCGGTGTCACTTTTACCTCTTTTAATTTATTGAAAATCATGTTCGATACTTGTTCCAATCTATGTGAAAGAATTAACTATGTAGGGAAGTGTCCAACTCATGAATATGTAGGGGCTCACCGTTAAAGTTCTTCAAATTAAACTTGATTGTCATCTTTTAACTAATCCTTGCTTGCTGCAATATCTTTGTAAATCTATTGACTTCTTCCTTTTCTTGATGTAGTGAAACTTTTCCTAGTGGGTGCTTGACATTGGACTTTGCTCTTGGTGGAGGTCTTCCAAAAGGAAGAATTGTAGAGGTATCAAATACTTGTATTTTTCATTCATCGCGATCTTCAATTGAAGTTTGTTTGATGATTTTTTAATAAATTATTTCTTTAATCGAACATTTTATTGTAAGTGGATAATTTTGTTTTATGAACAAAGTTGAATGGGATCAACATTTGTCTACTTTGTTTGCGATGCCTGAAATGTTTTTATTTATTTCTGAATTGGATGGTTCATTAAGGCATTGCTTTTTAGTCAAACAATGCAGCACAATCTTGTGTTTACAACCTCGAAGGATAAAGGCTATGCCCATTGGACCCTCTCCATATCATGAAAACCTAAAGGGAGACTTAATAGAGGCGTTGTATTGATATGATTTTTTTTGGGCCACCCTTTATTTACTCTTTTTAATTAGATGGTGATCTCATTATGTTGCTTTTTTTTTTTTTCACATCTCCTTGAGATAGCCTTTTCAATAATTACAGCTTTAGATATATGCGATATTCTGGGTAAGGCTAGTTTATGTTCCGTGAATACATTGATGGGAAAAAATTCAAATGGGGCAAGGGTAGCAAAGCAAATTTCAAAATTTTAATTCACACTCTATATCTAAATTTTCAAATTATCAAATACTTGTATGTTGTAATTTAACTAAATAACTTTTCCCATTTTATAATTCATAAACAAGTGGAGATTATGTAACACAAATTGATAGCATAAGAAAGGGTCTTGATAGAAAAAGCTGTTTATGTCAAATAAGATCTAAAAATCCATTAGTTAAAAGTGAATAGTTAAAACTTTGAGGAGTTTAGAAAGAGGAATAGGCAGGCCTTGATAGTAGGAGTGAAGAATTAACATGAAGAGTTGCGATTTGCAGCAGTATATGACAATTGATTGGAATGGTTGTAGGAGGAATAGTGTATGGTGGATCATTGAAATTAATTTTCTTAGTTGTAGATTATTATAATATAGGGTTCGAATAAAGTATAATTTTTGTAATTGATGATCTGTCAGATTAATTGTTTTGTTAAATGTGCGCAACCCCATATGTTGGGATTAAGGCTTCGACATTGTTGTTTTTAGATTTATAAGAACATTTTGATGAAAGCAGCTCTCAAAACCCAATTTAGAAGTATCTCCATCCTGATTCCTCAGTAACAATTTAAACTCTTCTAAATGGGCTATACTAAGAAAGGACATTTTAATATTTCAATAATGTTTTCTTACTCATTATTCTGTCATTCTTGTTTCATTATCGAAACATATTTTTCAGAATTATACATTTGTTTTAGTTTATGTGGAGTCCAACATGTGGCAAGGAAGAATGCATGAAACTAAGAAACTGAGAGCAAGAGACTATTATTTGTATACTGGAATCCTTTTAACATTATTGGAATGTTTCCCAGATATATGGACCAGAAAGTAGTGGGAAGACAACTCTTGCTTTACATGCAATTGCAGAAATCCAGGTTGTTTACGAGTGTCTAATCATTTTCAATTTCAGATTTTAACTTGTGGGAAGTACACTAGTTACTTTCATATTGAGAATATTATAAAATTTTGTTTTTTGTTTATATTCAGCAATTGGGAGGAAATGCAATGCTTGTTGATGCAGAACATGCATTTGATGCAGCATATTCAAAATCTCTGGGAGTGGATGTAGAGAATTTAATTGTTTGCCAACCGGATAATGGGGAAATGGCATTAGAGAGTAAGAAAATTATATCGCTAATCGTCAAATCGCCACTCTATTTTACTTGTTTTGGCTAAGACTATGAATGTGTTCAGAATATGCTTATAAGTTTGTTTCTCATGCTTAGAAAATGCTGAATGATTTTCTTTAGTAATTTGTATTGATTTTCAAATCTAGCCAACATCTTACCCTGATTTTCTACTTCCTAAAATTCTTGCGTATATTAAGTTATTTGTCTGTGAAAAAGTAAAATACAAGAATTTGAACTGAGAGAACGTGCGTGATAGAGCGTCATTAAGTCCAATTTCTTGTTAACATATTTAAAAATCGTAAAATTAATGAATTGTTTTGGTTTTTGTTTCTAGTAATACCCAAGCTATGGCAAAATTGTTGTTTTATTCAGTTTGCATTCTTAAGGAAGGGAAAGTGTCCTATTCCAACTTGGTTACCATAGATTCCTTCGTATAAGAAGTTGCTTTCCTTAGGATTCTTTCAAGTGATAATTGTCCTTGAGTTTTGTCCATTAGATTCATAGTGCAAAAATACGTTTTCATTTGCGGTAATGGTCGAGAAACGGATTTCACGGCCAATACAAATGATGTCGGCGTCAATGCGGCTCGGTTGTGGTAAACTCAAAAACCTTTACAATACGACGGTGATGCAGCCACTATTTAGAGCTTTTAATGTTTTGCAATAGCCTCGACATTTGTTGAGGTTTGGTGCTCTCTCTGCTATGCATTACCTGGTTGTGTAGATTGAAGCCATGTTACTGCATTGAAGGATATTATGTGACTTTTGGTATTAAGAAAGGAGTTTCTTAATGCAATTGATCCATTTCTTGAGCATTGGGGATATGGAGTTGATGAACTATTTAAAGCGGTGTGGACTAGCTTGCCATTTACATGAATCTTCTGCTGGATTCATGTATCGGTCTTATTAAGATAAAGAACAATGGCTGTGGTGTGATGCAATTTTGCAATATGTTGGTATTTTTTTTCCTGGGATAAAGCTCTTATAATTTCAGACTATACCAAAAACTTAATTTGGGAAGGTCGATGTTCTTTGTTTTAATTTAAGTCTTTCAGCAAACCCATGGAGGTTATATTTCTGCTATACTTATACTACAACATAATTGCAATAATCTATGATTTTTCTTTCCCTTTTTTTGGGGATATTTTGTCGTCTGTAGCTGTAATAATTATCTTTACTCGAGCGGTTTTATCATTTTATCATCTAGATACTTTAAGATGGTATGCAAACACCCAAAAATTCTGGAAAATGAAATTCTATGGATATGGAATCAATATGTAAGTCTTTACTTGAGGAATCAGTTTCTTCATTCACGCTAATGGGAAAGTTATTATGGATACACTTATTGAGTGGTTTAGAGCTAGAAAGAAAAGACCTGAATCTGATGTTGAGGGTAGTTAATATGTAATAGGTGGGGGATATATTACAGAAGACAACGGAGAAAACATATCCATGTGGCATATTGTAGTTTTTGAGAGTCTTCTTATTGGTGTTTACACCTTTTGAGATCTGAGTGAGTGTGGCACAGAGAGACATGAGAAGTTTATTAGGGATCTTTGGGGATAAGGTAGGGAGAAATAGTAGAAGTCTCCACTTGATGCACTGCTGCTTAGTATGTGGTCCAAAGATAGAACATTGTTATTTTTCGGTATCATGTTGTTTAAAAATATATTCAGGCCTTTTGGGTGAGAATATTATCCACAATGCTTCTTTACGTCAATCTCCATTTATAAACTATTAGTCTATGGCCTGCAACTTGAATGATAATAATACTAAGCTTGGTGGCGTTGTAGTTTTGTTGGTCTACAAAAGTGATAATGCAGATTACAAGTTCTTTTGAGTATCCCCTGTCATTTAAATCCTGACAAGGAAACAAAGCATTTATATTCCTGCTTATACGAATAAGGAAGAGGTGGGTAAAATCTTGCTAGTATTGCCAAGGTGATAATGTCTTCTAGCCAATTAAAATGAAAATATGACATGGCCAGTTATGAAGAGTCTTAGATGAAAATTGACATGTTATATGTTCTATGGAAGTTGGAGGGACATGTTAATTATCAATCAACTAACACAATAGTTTGCGTATTATCAATAATCTGCTGGAATTTGTTCTACATCACTGTAAAGAACATATTATAGATAACAGAGAGGTCTTGGGGGAGGAATAGATTTTCCGGGAAAACAAAGCAACTTGTTGCATTGGAACTACTGGTCCTCAATGTATCCCTCCCTTCTTCTCTCTCTCTCTCTCCTTGAAAGCATAAGTCTTGGAATCAACCAAACCCACCTTCGTTTGCGTTTATAAACCCATTTTGAGGACTTTTGTTATTTTCATTTACAAGTTGTAAAACCATTATTAATATTGGAATTTTTTGAACCACATGCTCCTAAGTTGGAAAATCCTCCTACAATGGTGTTAACACTATTGTAGCTGCAATAACAAATGAAATGAAAGACAAGCCTTAAGGTGTTCCAAATCTTAAGAGGTGAAGCATATTCAATGACAATAGGAGTGGGGAAGTGAGCGTTTTGGGCAGCATAAAATAGTGGATTTTATTAGGCTAGATGTCCAAAGAATGAACGCAGAGTTTCCAAAACCTTAGCGCTTTACAAGTTTGAAAAGAAGAAAGGTGCTGAGTTGGAAGTTAATTGCTTGAGTGCTCTAAGTGTTGAGTTCTAGATTATTGATAGAGTTGTCTCCAACTCTTTTTTCTCATGCCAATACACTCATAATATTTATTCCCCACTGAAATCTATGCCTATTTCATAGTCATTGTGGATGCAATTTGTAGAACACTATTGGAAAACTAATAGGTATGGAAGCATGGTTTGACCAGCTCTTCTATGGAGGTGTATATTTAATTAGGCTTAGATAGGTAAGAAGATCCTTCTTGATGCAGTTGTTTATATGCTATCTTTTCATGTACTTGGCTAGATAGTTTTTGAGAGCTTTACGTGCCGATAGTTTTTGAGAGCTTTACGTGCCCAGTTCTTTATAATGGGTTGTCTACGAAGATTTTTTTTTTATTTTTATTTTTTTTCTAGTATATGATTCATAAAGGTTTAGCAAGAGTCTCTTTATGCCACTACATTGACATGATTCATTATGGTTTTACTTTTGGATATTGTTGGATTGGGGAAATCTGCGAGTCCCTTCGTTTCCTTGTATAAATGGCATCTTGTCGTAAACTTATTACTCTTCTATCTTTATCTATCTTAAGATATGTTCTGAATGTTTTGGTCTTTGATATGTGTTTCTGTAATATCGCGAATGTATATAGGTTATATATTTTTTGGTTCATTTCTCATGTCAATGATTGACTTTTCTTTGTTGCAGTTGCAGATCGCATGTGTAGATCTGGTGCAGTAGATCTGATATGTATAGATTCTGTATCTGCTCTTACCCCTCGGGCCGAGATAGAGGTCACCATTTATTTATTTGTTTTTTTGTTGCCCTTGTTTCTGATAGAGTCGTATGCAAACAATCATTTTGATATGATTAACAAGTGTAAGGTGGTACTTCTGATTCCCTAAAACTCCACCTAGGTGGGAGAGAGTTAATCGCATTGGGGTAATGCCATGATCTCTTATGTGTCTGACTAAACTACAGAACATGGAATTGACAAATTGCTGACTCATTATCATGCTACTGTATAGGGCGAGATTGGAATGCAGCAAATGGGCTTGCAAGCACGTCTAATGAGCCAAGCTTTACGTAAAATGTCTGGAAATGCGTCGAAGGCTGGCTGTACTCTCATGTTTCTGAATCAGATAAGACATAAGGTATACAATATGAAAGTGTTTTGTTACTACTTACTCCTATTTCCTAGTTTTTGCTCAACTACATATTTTACTATATCATGGGGAAGGTGAGAGATAGAGATAAAGAAGGTGGGGCAAGCATTTGGGAAGGAGAGAAATGAGGTGGGCTGATTGGCTACTTTACCAAGAATACCTATGGGACAAAAACTTACGAAGACTTCTCAAGAAGGAGAATGGAACCAACTTATCAGCAGAGGGAGTACTTAAATGATTCCTGTAGAAACTTTTTTATTTCCCATTGAATGGTTACCGTAGGAAATAAATCATTTATTTTAATGGATTGAGTTTTTCTTTTTCTTTGATTTTTATAAATTACCCTTTGATTTAGCACAATGAATACTTTTTGGGTGTAATAGTCAATTAAAAGCTTATGGGTCGGATAATTGGGTAATCATTTTCTCATAAAATTGTATTCTATCCTTTTTTTTTCCTGAATTTGTTTGTTTCTGATCTATGGCCTGATGGAAATAGTCTTTGCTATTAATTTGCATCACCAGGTAAAGTTTCAGGATTTGATCCTTATACAATCCTTTAGGTTACACTTCCACCACAATAACCTTTATGGATCCTCCGATGGTTGTAACATTGTGCATAATATGATGTTATTTTTTTGCATGTGCTATTGTGGTTGATTTTCCCAGCTTTCTCTTGCTAATTTAGTGATACTTTCTTCCAAATTTTGAAGATTGGCGTGTATTATGGAAATCCTGAAGTCACTAGTGGAGGGATTGCTTTGAAATTTTTTGCATCACTACGCCTTGAGATACGTCCTATTGGGAAAGTTAAATCTGTAAGAATCTCACATCTATGTCCTTTCGACTATGTTTTTATCTAATGTTGATTGTTGACAAGAAAATAACCTTTCTTACATATTCCTTTTACAGGTTAAAGGTGATGAAGATATTGGATTGCGGGTCCGTGTTAGAGTGCAAAAGAGTAAAGTAAGATGCTAATGTCTATGATAAGCTATATAAATCGAAAATTATTCAATAAAAGGGAATATAATCGAAGTCAAGAGGAAACAAATTTATCAAGTGTTAATATTTTCAGGATGGAGGAGAATAAAGTAATAAATTGCAAACACCACAAAACTTTTTGTGTTGCTATCAAAGTTATTAGGATCGCGATTCTACCTAAGATCATTGAGGGGGCAGGATCAAAATTGGTAGAATCGGATCGTAGGATCGTGTGATCCTTCAAATATGCATTAATGTGCTTTGAATTACTTATTTTCAATTACATTTGTTCTCTTTTTATGTTTTAAGGTGTAAGTAAAAACTTATTTGACTTCATCTATTAAGTTTTGAAAGAAAGATACTTTTAATAATCATTTTTAAACAACAAATCAAGAAAAGCTTGAAATTTATAAAGGTATTGATATAATTATTTTAAATATATATTTATATGTAAGTGAAATTTGTATCATATGAAAGTATTTTACGTTTGAAACTACTCATATAGGATCGGATTGTTAGATCGTAGGATCGTAGAATCGTGTTATGATCCTACCACCTAAATTCTTGAGCTAAATAGGACCGCACGATTCTATCACATTAAGATCCTAACTACGATCTGGATCGTTCGCCTATTTTTGGATCGTAAGATCGTAGAATCGTAGATCAGAATCGGGATTCTGATAACTATGGTTGCTATTTAATATCCCCCACCCCTCTCCCCAAACGTGGCGTCTTCTGTGAGCGATTGTTTCCAGAAGGTCAAAGTGTCAAAAGGTGATTGTTTATTCAACATAGCCATCCATTTGCGAGGGTGTTGAGTTGCATTTCTTAAGCTAACTCTTACAAGGTGAGAGATGCATTGTCGTTTGGCTTTTATTGTGTCCTGGAGGCACGTAAACCAATTTGTAATATTGGGGGGAGGGGGGGGTGGTGGTTCTTTGATGTTATATAAAAAATCAAAAATTAAGAGAAAGAAAACTATCAAGGTCTAGGATACTTGACCCTTCTCCTTCCTTTTATAAATTAGTTGATAAATATCTTCCTTCATTTCCACAAGTGATGAACCTTTTCTTCAAATCCTTTTTTCTTTTGCACTTATGGTCTCTCCCTACTAATATACTACTGCGTATACAAATTGGGTGCTATATGTAAGTTTAGATGCATAGTTGTTGGAATCGTAAACCGGATCGTAGGATTGTACACTCTTAGGATCTTGAAATCCCGAAACAATCTAATTCGATCATAGATTCGAGGCAAGCATAGACTAAGTCAGAGTCAAAATAGGAACATGACCTGTCAAAATCGATATAGGATCCCCCAGGATCCGCGGTTTCTACAAACAACTTTTTTTTGCTTTTTTTTTTGTTTCTTTTTTCCTTTTGAACTTGTATTAAGTAAGCAAAATATGATTACAATGTAATAACATTGATAATCATAAGCATAAAATATTAAATTCTTATCTATTTTTATATATTTATTATTTATTATTATTATCCTATACATTTGAAGAATATAATAACTTAATTACTAATGTATTAATGTCAATGAATATGTTATACCTATTATTATCTTTATAATTCAACATTATTATAATTAATTTATTTTTCATATCTAGATTTCTTAATCTCACAATATGAATTAATTTTAACATATATACATTATATACTTTTTTTTAAATTACAATTAATTCGTAGGTCTACGATCCGATCCAACGATTCAATGATACGACCCCTCATCGATCCAAAGTAGAATCCAATTTAGATAACCTTGTTTAGATGAATCCAAATTAGAGTAGCATTATGATTTGGATTAGAGGCCAAGGAATCTTGGAGTTTGTTGATTTAGCTGAAAGGATAGAATTTTTTTTTTTTTTTTTTTTTTTTAAAACTTGACTTGACCAAATCATAAACATTTTAATATAGTGCTTCATTATATTATGTGTACCTTTTTTATGTGAAGTTGGAGAATTGTTTGTAATCAAGGATCAATAAGAAACAACTCTTTTTTATTAGAGAGTTTAGGTTGTGTTCATTTTCACCCCAATTCCTGATCAGTGGAAGCAACTTAATGACAATTGTAAAAATGAGTAAAAACTTGGCTGCATGGCATTTAGTGAAACTCATAACTAAACATTTGTTCTTCCTCTTAACCACTTGATAGCACCTCATTAGTGGTGAATGATGGTTGTATTTTTACAATGAACAAGAAGGTTTTGAGGAACTTGCTTTGTAGAGGTCTAAGGTTGAATCGTATAGTTTACCACTGAGCAATACAGTGACAAGTATTCATGCTAATTATGCCATAAATTATGTATATTTGTTTACCTTTTCATAATCTTCCTCCCCCTTTTTTTTCTTTTATGTTCTTGTGTCGTTGAGTTTTTCACTTAAAATCTCTTTTTGTTGGTCGTCTTATCTATTTGGTTAACTGTAATTCATGCACTACTTTTAGAATTATATTGAAAAAAGGAAAAGGTGACAAGTTTGTCTTTTTTCACCTCTTTATGTGGTTCTTTACTATGTAAAATTCATGTAGCACTCCAACTCAATCAAACCTCCGTATATTTCTTTCTTTGAGAGACTTTGTTCTTTGCTTTTACTAAGTTAGTCTGATGTGCATCTATTATCTTGATATTAATGGGCTTGGATCTTCTCTAGTTTCTGGTTCAAGTAACTCTGATGTTTTACCCCGCAAGACATTGGGAAAAAAAATTCTTTTGATCATCTATTAATTATTTGCAGGTGTCAAGGCCGTACAAACAAGCTGAGTTTGAGATTATATTTGGGGAGGGTGTAAGTAAATTGGTGAGTATTGTGATTAACTGCAGAATGTTATTTGTGTTACTAAGGCATGCACTTTATTTATTTATTTTTTCTAAAAACTCTTGCTTTCTTTTCTTACATATCCAGGGTTGCATTTTGGATTGTGCAGAAATGTTTAATGTTGTTATAAAGAAGGGTTCATGGTATAGCTACAAGGATCAAAGGTACATCATTTCACTACGCAGCCATGTGGTTCTAAAATTGGGTTTCATTTGTATGCACATTAGCTTTTGCATGCTTTTTCCTTTGTCCTTGTCTGTAGAAATGGAATATATTATAGGATGAAAAATTTGGGGTGCTTATTGAATTGTGAGGTGCCTAATTCTGAATTATGGATGAATAATGACTTTTTTTACCTATTGATCATTCATTTTATAGGTTAGGACAAGGAAGAGACAGAGCATTACAATACTTGAGGGAGAACTCTCAGTTGTCTGCTGAGATTGAGCAGGTTTGTCACTTATCTTTTTTCAGTGCGTTTCTTGTTTTTTTTTTTTTTTTTTTTTTGGTTTTTTTTTTCAATTTTTTTTCTTCATGTTTTCCACTTTCTATGATCGTCAGCTGATATACATGTTTAAGAACTTTCCTCGTGTGTGTGTATTTATATCCTCCATAGCTGCAAAGCTTCTCGCATTTTTTTTTTGATCTTTACAAAGAGGCCTATATAAATCCATGTATGGCTGACTAGTTGAAGGAGGCCCCTTGTTAACTCATAATGCTTAGAAAGCGCTCAAGAAAACACAAAATTTAGGTTTTCACTCAAGGGTCCAAAAGAGGATGTCCGAAAAAGGTTGTAATTGCAGATAATATGGATGATATACAGGAGAATTGGCTATGTTGCTCCGGACATGTGCATCGCCAAGTGCCAACCATTGATGCATCGTGATGAAAACTGAAAAGTGTAATGTAGATATTTCAAAGGGTAAAACTGTCCAAGGCAGGCCAAAGAGAACTCATATGGAGTGAATTAAAAATGATGACAACCACATGTGTTCTCATGAGTAACTAGAACTAGACTGAAATGAATGATGTAACAGTATCTTGATGGAGGAGCACCGGAGCTAGATTTTTTTTTTCATGTAAACACTTCATAAAAGGTAAAGGTTTTAAATTAGGTTGAGTTTTGATCATGAATAGGTGACTCAAATTGATTTTAACATAAGAACAACTAAAACAAGACACACTTATCTCCTACGGGATCTTAGGCTACTTAATCAAGACACACAAAAAATCAAGCTCTAATGTGACACCTTCAAGACACACATAAAAGCTATTTGGAGTATGGTAATGAGACTCACATCCACTCTTATTTGTTGCAAAGGTCTGGAGCTATTCGTTAGTATCAAAAAGTTTTAAACTATGTTGAAGTAAGACAAAGTATATAAAATATTATTTTGGCCGGTAAGAGGCGTTGTAAAACTATACATGAAGGAGCTCTTTCCAAGTGAGATTTTTAAGTACCTTATCAATTTTACACGAGAACGAAGGTATTGACCAAGATGTAAATCATAGGAATAGTACGGCTAGCTCAAATGGAGAGCTCTAACCAAAATATTATGTGACCAAGTGCCCTTAGAGGACTGATCAATAGAGTAGCAATGTAGGATGTAATGTTGAAGCTTTTATGAGAGGTCTATAATATTAAGATTCCATATTCTAGAAAACTCACTTTCAAGTTGATCATATTTCATTTGAGATAAAATGCTATTAGACATGTAGGACGATATGGACTGCCTATTGACATCTGAGTTTAAAAAACTTGTTACATTTGAACACGACAAATGCTTAAAGATGTTGAGTGTTTACCATGGTTTGTAAGATCACGATTCTGATTGACGATCCTACAATATCAAAACAAGTGGTTGATATGTATCATCTTAACACTTTTGGGTTCTAACCATCCTACTTCGTAAAAACATGAGTCTTGGGATCTTTATCTAATTCTATGATTCTATGACCCAACAATTTCATCTTGCGATTGTATTTTGAGATGACCAATATTTGTCCATGTTTTTAGGTTCGCTACTTCATTTACCTCTTTTTGTTCTACTTTCTATTTTTGGATAAAATTTTTGAAAGGAAAGAAAAGGAAGGGAAGGGAAATGGAGGGGAAGTCGAGGAAATTGGCGCGTTTTCTTTTCAAATCTTTCCTATGTTGGAAGGATTTATTTTGTTAAAAATGTGACGGAGTTCTTCCTTTCAATCCCCAACCTTCCTTTTCCCTTCCTTCTCAACTGGTATCCAAATGAAAGAAATACTATCCCTCTATTTCCCTCCCCTTTCTTTTCCTTCATTTCCTTCCCAAATATAATGTAAGTGATATAATCACTACAACTAAAATGTTATAGGTACATTTGGTAGTAAGATTGTAATTAGTTATAATCGGGTATTAGTGATAGTATTTTAGTTAGTACTATAAAAGGGGTATAAGGGTGTATTAGATTTTATGAAATATAATGAAATAAAACAATCTTTTTCTCCTCTTCTAAATTTTTTCTCTTCTCCCTTTCTTTTTCTATTCACATGGTTGCTTGAGATTTAACAACTATAACATTATTGTTTTATTTCATTATATTTCATAAAATCTAATACACCCTTATAACCCTTTTATAGTACTAACTACTAAGCCTATCACTAATATCTAATTACAATCTTACAACCAAATGTACCTATAACATACTTTCCCCCTTTAAAAGATTTGTCCTCAAGTCTATGTTAAGAAATCTAAACAAAAATACAAGATAATTTTTAACTAAAACTAAACACTATAAAAAATGCCCAAAATAGTGAGAAATGAAGTAAGATCAATATCGGTAATTTCTGATTCCATGCCAAATTAGTTTGAGCACCAGATTTGAAACTCATTATTAGTCGAATCTTCTTTGCCAATAAATGACCAAGCAACATCATTTGCGTTGAAAATTGTGCTACAGTACTTCCATTTTCCCCAACACTTGCTTGAATTTTAAGAGTAACATTGTGATTTTGAGACTCGGATTGTTGATAATGATCAAGTAACAAGGCATCTTTATTGTACTTATTCATCACTTCATGAATAAAACTAAAAACATGCATAGAAATCTTCGGTTTTTTGATTTTTAACAACTAAGGTGGGTCAAGCACTACTTTAGTATATTCTGCCCAAACTTTTCTCTTTTTCTCGTACATCTCAACTTCTTTTAACCTTCTTGGATCTTGATTGTACTCTTGACAAAGTACCTCATTGATGACTTTCTCTTAGCAGATTCTTAGTTTGGAGAATAGAACTTTCAATTGAATGAACTTCAAGAATATCCCCACATGTTGAAAATAAATTTTCTGGTTCAATTTTCACAAAACATTCATGATTTTTAACTAAATCATGTTCACTCATGTCATCAATCACACAATTAACCAAATCACCATCCATATGAACAAAGCCTTTAGAACCCAACTTACTTTTTACACATGAATTCATGTGATCAACATTTAAAGATTCTCGTGTGTCAATTTTTAAATTACACGTTGCTAATTCTTGTATGGTATTTACATCAAGCATGTTATCGAACATCTCTAATGCAATCACATAATCATTTCCTTCGTCATATACTACAATAAATCCCCAATTATCACTATTATGTTGGCAATTATGATCAGGAATTGGTTCATTACTCCATTCACACAATCTTTTATCCCAACTATCAAAACAATCATTTTTCAAAAGTTTTTTAAAAGATTGAATAACCTTCTTTTGTTTGGCTTCTTCAAGTTGTGGGATAATTGGTTCTTCAAATTGTATGATTTTGTAAAACTCTTCACTTCTCATCTTTGCAACCACTAAAAGAACTCTCTAGTTTGGGGAAAAACACCAAGAACTCAAAAGGAACATGGTAATGTATTTTCACAAACAAGTTGTGTGCAAGATTTGACAATGGAAAAATTATGGGTAATTTCAATTAGAAGAATAGAAGAGAAATAATATTGCTATTAGTGCCAAGGAAAGAATGACTCCAATACCAATGTTATGGTTGTTGAATCTCAAGCAACCATGTGAATAGGAAAGAGAAGGAGAAGAGAAGAAATTTAGAAGAGGAGAAGAAGATTGTTTTATTTCATTATATTTCATAAAATCTATACACCCTTATACCCCTTTTATAGTACTAACTACTAAGCTATCACTAATACCCACTTATAACTAATTACAATCTTACTACCAAATGTACCTATAACATAAAAAAGTTACCTAGTAAAATTTTGACCATTCATAATTTGAAACTACCTTCTGCATAACATAAACTTAATGCTTGGTCATTTCATGACTTATTTGTATGATGAATTTCCAATACTTGTTCTGTCAAAATTAGAGTCTGCACTTTGCTAAATTTTAAATTTGGCCATTAATATCTTAAATTATATAATAGGGTGCCATTACCCCAATGCCAAGTGAATCCATTTAAAGTCGGGTTTGGGGGGATTAAATATGCACAATTTTACTCTTATAGTAACATAGATATTGCTTCTTATTGACCATTTGATTGCAAACATCATTTGTAAATTCACATAAATAAGAAGCGTAAATAGTTTAATACATTTAATTATATAAAAATTCAAATTACAGAGTTCAAAATATCGAAATTATCTGTTATGAAAAATCTAACATAAATTGTACCATAATGTTTTTAAGAATTAAGTGAGATGAAATAGCATGCTATTATTAGTCTTCGAGTATAAATATTGAATAGTTTCTAAGATTGAAACGCGTTAACTAAATTGTTATCTAAATTAGGATGGAGGAGTATATGAAAGATTAAATATCTAGGATTATCGCTATACATAAAAATATAGTTTTTTTTTTCTTCTAAATTCTAGTATTTGATTTGAGAAGACTGCCAAATATTTTAGTAGCCATATATTGAGAAGATTGCCTACATATGGTAAGACTCAAAGATTCTTGTTTAGGACCATGTATTATTTTTCATGTGATATTTGCTAACCATTTCGTGAGTACCGTCACTTTGCTTATCGAATTTTACCGTTATAATCGACTGTAAACCGAAGTTTCTGGATGATTTTCTTGAAATAGGGAAGTGTTACAGTCGATTATTATTGAATTTACTATATGAATAACTAGCTCCATTTGTTTCATTGGTTTTGCTACACTTTATATTGAGCCATTCTTTTTAATTTTCTATTTTTCCACACATATTTTCTTAATCTCTTCAACGAACTCGTTTTATGTTCTCATCTAGTCCGCATGTTTTTTCAATCTATTAGTATCTTGTCTTGTTCTTTCACTACAAATTAATAAAACAACTTTATGCTATTATAGAAAAATCAAAGAGATAAAGGATCTATTAGCAAGCTGAAGTTTTTATGATCACTAGACATAATACTACACTAAGTTTTAGAGTTGTGGTTATATGTATGAGCATTGTTATCTTGGTGTTGGTGGTTTGTCTTTGAATTTGGCGTTACTTGGATAATTAAGCTTTGTAAGTTAAAAAATTGCAGGCAGTGAGGCCCTTGATGGCTGAAGGGATTACGCAAGCTAGTCCTCATAATACAAGATACCCAACATTGCCAGAACAAGAAGAAGAATTTTTTGAAGAGGTGCAATGAAACAAAACCAACAACCTCTGGGCAATTTTGAAACGTTATTGAATCAAACTTGAATTGGTGGACTGCAAGGTTTGGAGAATCAAATTCCACTCCTGTAATGGCCGTGCAACTTGGTGCCCTGTTTCCAGTGCGAACTATGAACAAGCTGAGATAGATAATTAATTCATCCTTTTTGACTAGGAAATTTAATGGAATTAGATGAAGTAGGATGTGTGTAGTTTTTGGTGTGTATCTGCAGTGCTTTTTTCTTGTAATATGAAATTTATTTATTTTTCTTACTTTTAAGCTAAATCCTTTTAAATTAAATCCTGCTTTTTCTTCAATTACGTCTACATCAGTGACTTGGGATCTGTTTGGCAATTGAGTGTTAGGTAGAACTGTTGTATGATTTTGGTAATCTCTTCAACTTCTCTCTAAATTAACTTAAGCCATCTCAATATCAAAGCAATATGGAAGACGAATTTGATTTCAAAAATCTTGAGCTAACTAGCGATGATGAAGTAGATTATTCTTAGTAGTATCTTATAAATTGGCACTTTAAATCAGTAGATAAATTGTATGCTTTTGCTAATGAGATAGTTAATCCCATTAGATTCATTTCAATCGAGCTTCTTACGAACAAAAAACAAGCTCATTCACAATTAGTATTGATTCACATTGTCATTAATATGGTAGGTTTGGAGGACACTTGCAGACTTAGAGAATATGGGTCTACTAGAAACAAAAACTAGGGTATGTGGTTGTTTGTTAATGATTATTGGATATTGCCGTAAACCTGACAAACAACCTTGTAAGGTAAAAGTGTGTGTTGGTGATAATTCAAGACACGACCACCCTTTATAGTTTTTTGGAGGATCGTAATAAAATAAATAGACTTTCAAATGACATTCAAGATCAAATCAGACAATTTAGTGAGATTGATAGGCAATATGCCTTTTTTTGACCTCCATCAGATAAAATTATTTTGAATTTTATGCTAGCATGGATAATATACACTACCTGAGGGGGGCTATCAAACTGGAAGTGAGGGAGGGTATCAAACTGGAAGCGATAGATGGTAAGTCTTTAATACAACATTGTTTATATTTATATACTAAGCATAAGTACATGTTTTAGACGGATGCTGGTGCACAACTGACTAATACATTTGTTAAGTTTTTGCATACATGGCCTCATGTTGTCATGATCAACACTTCATACAAGACCAACAACAAGAATTCACCACCATGTGAGATTACTTATATGAGGTTAAAGTCTCTTAATCTTGGTTGATGGAGAGGTTTCAAGATTTGCTTGGGGGTATTAAACTCCTAATGTAATTTTGAGTGATAGAGATGAAGGATTATTCCTAGCTATCTATAATATTTTCAGGCATTAGACATTTGTTATGTGTATGACACATGTCAAATAATGATAAGAACATGGTCAATAGATTATGCGATGATAAAAACCAAGCAAGGAGAGATTTTTAGGTATACGCAATGGAATTATATAGTTAGCTGCTGCAAAGTTGCTGATTATGAACATTGTTGGAGAACAATACATGCTTAATTTGTTTAGGAGAAAAGAAAGTCCATTCATAATATAACAACAACATTGATCAAGCATAATCAACTATCAGTAGGAGTTGAAAGCCAAATTCGTGTTTCAAATACTACCTTGGTTGCGGTAGTAGCTTTTTTATATCCTATTTAAAAGGATGGATGTACAAATAGCAAATCAACAAGCCATGATAAGATAAGCACCAAAGGACTATCTAAATATGAGCAGGATTTCGTGATTGTTACGTTTCCGCTGCATCATACCACCATCTTATAACATATCACATCTTGCTTTTGTCAATTCTTTAACGAGAGCATAATTATAAAGTAGATTTAGGAGATTATGTGTTTGAAAGATGTAGTTATAGTCATCAAAGTTCTCATGTATTACATTGCACCTTTTTGCTGCACGTATGTGAGACTAAACATGTTGTTGTATATTTAGATGACATTAATCAGTTTTTTCGAAAAAATTAAGGACGGGGATGACACTAATAAGGATGTGCATAGTTCAAATGCACCGGTAATGAGATACTTTTAGTCATTAGTAGACAAGGTCTTGAAAGCAGATCCTGCTTTATGTCTTAGATACTGGAAGACGATCTTTATTTAGTTCGTACGGATTTACCAAAATAGTCTACATAACATAAATAAAGTATAAGAACGTCATATACCGATTCAACATTTTAATGTACAAACGTTTGTTTACAAAATTAAATAAGTCATTCTATCTTGTTATGGGCCACTTGTAAGTGAGAACTAAAAATTAAAGTATGACCATACGTTCTGAGCTAATTTGTAACTTAAATAAAATTAGTTCAAACTCAAAAAGAAAATGAAAGAATTTTGTAGTAACAATTTATAAAATCTAATGTATATGTATTATTATATAGACTTTTTTTAATTATTTCATATAACATTTAGGTTTTAGATGACACTTCAAGGCAAACATGCACTTTGACAAAAGAGTAAATGCGTGAATTGAAGAGCAATGTGGTTGTGTATCTATCTAATTTATGTGTTTATATATAATTAAATTATTGTTAGATTTTAATAAGTGTGTGTGTGTGTGTATATATATATATATGTATATATATATATATATATATATATATATATATATATATATATATATATATATGTTTATTATAATGATAGGGAATATATTAGTGATGAATTTATGGTGATTATTTGGTGATTGCAATTGTGTATATTAGAAATAAATATTATGCATTGGATTATTAATAAAACGAAAAAAAGCAAAAAATAACATAAAATAAAATAAACAATACTACCTACATGTTGCGGTTCTATAGGAACCGCGTTCTATGGGAACCACAACATGTAGTGTAGTTTTTTGAATTTGAAAAAAACATACTATATGCTGTGGTTCCCTTAGTATCACAACATATAATGTATTTTTGTGCTGCGGTTTTGAATCGCACCATTTAATAAAAGCCAATCCGCTGCCATCACCAATGCTTAGGGTCAAAACCGCAGCATATAGTGGCCAAAAAACCGCAGCAATTAAGGATGTTTTCATTGGTGTTAGTATATAAGGAGTAGCTATAATGGTAAAATATGATATCATCAGACATAATGAATTCTAGTATTGTCATCTTATTTACTAAAAATACATAAAATACATTATGTTTAATATAGAGGTATAAATTATACATTTAATGTACAAATGATACCTGCTAGAGAATAAGGTATGGTTTTAGACCAATGAAATTATGCCACATAAAGTACTGTATAATCCTAAAAGATCACACAAAATAAATTAAGGATCAATTATTGATCAGGTATATATAATCAAGGCAAAGATTCAATTACCCTCAATAAATGACATTAGAGTTTATTCGAAAAGGGTTTTCTAAATGAATTTTTGACTTTTTTTTAATAATAAGACGTAGTAGTCAGTAATAGGATAATTGACTGAGAAAAATAAAAAGAAAAGGCAACGTGAGTTTTGTGCTTTTTTCGTTCCATGTTTTCTCGGTACTAGCACAATATTGATTCGGAATTAAGTATACTAACTAGAGGTATCTATTTTGATGCTAATTAATCATTAAGATAATAGTACTTTGTAGTATACTTCCTCCGTTTCATTATAATTGTTACATTTGACTTTTTACGCAATCTAATGTGCTATTTTGTTCATTTTATATGTTGACTTATATACTTTTAAAAATTATAAAAAGTTAATATTATGAAAGTATACGATTAGACGATTCGAAAAAGATCCCACTTGACTATATTTTTACATACATATTAGCCACAA
This sequence comes from Amaranthus tricolor, assembly GCF_026212465.1. NCBI lineage: Eukaryota > Viridiplantae > Streptophyta > Magnoliopsida > Caryophyllales > Amaranthaceae > Amaranthus > Amaranthus tricolor. Next base: position 13,711,492 of record NC_080058.1, read on the forward strand.
TATACAAAATAAGCTTGAACGATGAATAGTGCCCAAAACAAAATGTAGCAAGTATTTCGGAACGGAGGAAGTACGTTCTATACAAAATTGTACAAGTCAGGCATCAATACTTATTATTTCTTTACACACTTTTTGATTCATATTTAATAATCCATGTTTTCTTGGGTATAGATGTTTAAACTTTTAATAATTGTCGTTATTTATTCTGCATTTAAGTATCTATAAATATCTACAATTTAAACGTGGTGAAATTTGTGTTTTTCATATTGTGTCAAGATACCAAACTACTGATATTTTTACTGAAATAGCTTCCCCTACTCCCTTTGACAATTTTTGAGACAGTCTTGACGTGTACAAACCACCCAATACGAAAATGAGGGTGTGATAGAATAAATATTATTGTAAAATAATTTGTTAGATATTTGGTGGAACTATAATCTTGTGTATGTATTTTTTAGCTATTTTGATAGAATAAATAATTTGTTAGCTATTAATGATAATAACACGACAATTATTTCAATCTTCATGTTCAAATAAAAGTTTTATAAGATTAATTCTTTTTAGAAATAAAAATAGAAACAATAGTCTAGCGTGGTTTTGTTAAAAGAATTTAGTAAAGTCCCACTTTATTAATACTTTATTAGTGAACTACTCTATTGCTATTAAGGTTGTTACGATCAAGACTTTACCTAGGATCATGGAAGAGATATAATTGAAATCGATAGAATAAGATTAAAGAATGATGTGATCCTACAAATATGTATTAATGTGTAATTTGAATAACTGATTATTTATTATATCTGTTTTTTTAAAGTTTTAATGTCTACGTAAATAAAAATTTATTTGACTTCGTCTATTAAGTTTTGAAAAAAAAAATACATTTATTAATCATTTTAAGCTGTGAATTACGAAAAACCTTAATAATAGTGATATATATATATATATATATATGATTGATACAAATCCTTTCTGAAATTCAGATGAAGTCCAAGTCCACAATAATTAAAACCATAAATCTGGTTTGATTATCATTACCTCGGATTAATTGGAAAAAACTCGTAGTATTTTTTGGCAAATAATAAAAGTTAATGGCTGACCACAAACACAAAAAAATTGTCAATCTAGACTTGCCTCAATACGTAGTGGTTTCCATGTCATCCTTCATCAATTAAGATTTCTTAGTTGATATTACATTGTCTGTTTGGTAGGTGACCACTCGGGGAAATATACGTCTTATATTTTTACCAATTCAAACAACCAAGAATCCAAATTGAAAAAGTAAAATGATTTAGAGCTTTTTACCTTTTTTTTCACTTTTTTAAATGCATTGCAAGTTTCACTATGTACATCAAAGATTAATTTTCTTTTGTCGGGAATTTCTGACATACCCCAAATTATAAAAAAGATAATTTTATCTGGTGACCCTAATTTTTAACTTTTTTATATGGTAGACAAACGTTTTTTTTTAAATTCGTGTAGTCTCTCTAAGCTTTTAAGTTTTCTACTTAATTGGCAAAATGTTGGGATTTTTTGTTAAATTTACGTCATTATTAACCATCATAATGAACTTTTCATAAAAATAGATGTTAAGATCACCCTTATAGACATATTTTTCAAAGATTTGTTCGAAAAAAGTAATTAATTTAACAAAAAACTTAACTTTTTATCTACTACATGAAAAAAGTTGAAATCGCAAGATTACCATGTGGATTAGAAAAAGTTTATCTATCACGGGAAAAAATCGAAAACTCAAGTGACCATATGAAATTTTCCAAGAAAAAATTATAAATCCCAAGCATTTGAAATTAGTCAACAGATATCAACATTCACATCATTATCAACTAACAAATGAAAAGAATAAAAAGGAGTGAATGTCATCTAAGTAACATGACATTATTGGATAATTTATGATCATATTATGTATTGAGGGAGTCAAATGGATTAATTGTAGAGGAATATCTCCATGATCCTTAGATTCTACAAACACAACGAGCTCCCCATTAATACCTGAACTTTCCTTTCTTTAAGTCCTTCAGCATTCCAATTCCAAAACCAAAAAACGTACGATCTATCGATCGAGTAATATAACACAAAGGCGATGAACGACTTATTTTCGAGCTCGTTTAAGAGGTATGCAAACCTCAAGGACCAAGCACACCATGATGATTTGGAAGCAGGGAATAATCAGACTACACCAAACCTCGACAAGTTCTTCGAAGAGGTGGATGTTATCAAGAAAATCATGGCCGAGGTAGAAAAGCTCTACAAAAGGCTCCAAGAATCGAATGAACAATGCAAGGTTGCGACAAATGCAAAGGCAGTAAAAGAAACACGAGCATTAATGGATACCGATGTGGAGCAAGTTTTGAAGCGAGCCAAGGTCATTAAAACCAAGCTTGAATCTCTCAACAAGTCGAATGTGGCTCATAGGAGGCTCCCAGGGTGTGGCCCAGGGTCTTCTGCTGATCGCACACGTACATCAGTAGTCAGTGGTTTAGGCCAGAAGCTTAAGGACGTCATGGATGGGTTCCAAAAACTAAGAGGAAAAATGTCGGATGAGTATAAAGAAACTGTCGAAAGAAGGTATTTCACAGTAACAGGGGAAAAGGCAGATGAGGAAACTATTGAGAAATTGATCTCGAGTGGAGAAAGCGAATTGTTTTTACAAAAGGCGATACAAGAACAAGGGCGAGGTCAGATTATGGATACGGTGAAGGAGATACAAGAAAGGCATGACGCGATTAAGGAAATTGAGAGGAATTTGCTGGAGTTACATCAAGTTTTTTTGGATATGGCTGCACTTGTGGAAGCTCAAGGACAGCAGCTTAATGATATAGCCAGCAATGTGAATAGGGCTCGTTCGTTCGTGAGCTTAGGTGTTAGTGAGCTTGTAACTGCCAAGGATCACCAGAAGAATACTCGAAAATGGACTTGTATTGCCCTGATTCTTGCAATTGTTCTTGTTATTGTAATTGTGTTTCCCATCTTGTATACAACTCTTATAGTGCCCCATTAGTCGCATTTTGTTTATCAAGCTTGAGTAGGAGATCATTTTTGAGGTTTCTTTCAAATATTCAAGTGAATCCTTTTTACTTGAGAGTATTAGGATGTGATTCTTTTTTTCACTAGTTTTGTGATGTATCTTACAATGTTAATCTATAATATCTTTCCAGTTTCTTTCGAAAAAAAAAAAAAAAAAAAATCTTTCCAGTGAGTGTAGTTCGTTTTCAATTGATAAATTTGAACTGTATTTGTAATGATATAATGACCTTTAATTGACTTTAAAGTTCGTGAAAATTTAATCCATTTTAATTGACTTCGAAATAGAGGCGTTCAACGAGCAGGGTCGGGGCGAGTCGGGTCAAAAATTAAATGGGCCGGGTCATGTCAAATTAAACGGGTCGGGGCGGGTGAAGTCCATTTAAACCCGACTCACTTTGATCCGCATTTTATAAGTTCATATAATAGTTTTTTTATTCTACTGTAAGGCTCGTTGGGTCAGCCCACCTATGTATATAATAATATCATATAATAATATAAATAAAAGTGGTAAAAAAATTTCCCAATTAATTCATATAATTATCCGACCCGGCCCGGCTTTTTACACCAAGGCCCATAAATGACCCAACCCGCTAGTGACCCATAAAAATGTGACCCAACCCAATGTGACCTACCATGTTAAACATCTCTACTTTGAACGTATGTTTCCTTGCTAAATGTATTTTCTCATGCGTGGATTTTGTAGGTATGCTATGGGTGGTGTCAACGGTTTTTTAATTTATTTACAATTGAATTCTTCTCGAGAAACTCACATTCTCCTTTATTGTGCGAATCACATGCACACCTTCTTAAAGCGTTTCTCATTATTCATGTCCAACACTACTCTTCAAGAACATTAACAATCACAAAAGGGAAGCCAAACCAAGTCAGCACATAGCTTGAACTTATTGGTTGGTAAAGTCTTGATCATCATACATAACGAATTGTCTTCCAGGACTTTCTTCACCAAATTCAACAACTTTATCTCAAAATCATACTAAATGAAGAGATTTTTTTTATTTCAATGTATTTGTTGTCCAAACAATCAAATGAATCACTCTTTAGCTTTTACAAAGTAAACATGTCAAATCTAGACTTGATATCAAATCCCTATGAAACCGTTAAACACTTTGCTTCTTTAAGGCTCCACAATGGCCATAGAAAAATCGCTTCAAACATTACATGGTTTTAATATCTTGCAAAGAAGATAGCCAACTATACATTATATTACCCAAAGTAAATATGAAATCTGAAGGCAATTCTCTAAATCAATGCCATAAATCGAGTCACAAAACTTCAAATAGGATACTTCAAGCACCCATTAAGTACCTCAAAAAAATACAGCACCACATCCCAATGTAATTTTCCTGCATTAGCCAAAACATACTTACCATGCTCATAATTTGAATAAAGATGAAACTCAATACGCACCATGAAGTGCCTCATACTACCCGCAACATGTGCATAGAACGTTGTACTTTTGCTTTGTAAGTGGCTGCAAATCTTTGGACGCCTCATCAAGATTATTCATATCGAAAAACTTCAAAAAAATCGTTATCAAAGCCTCCACCTCAGCAAAACACACTACACGCAACCAGCTGCATGAGATAAAACAAGATGCACAAAAACCCTTCATGTAGTCCCAACCACCGTAAGACCTTTGTGCAAAACCATCTGAAACAACAAAGTTACCAATTAACTTTTATACCAAAGTCTTGATGATTGCTTAAACCCATAAAGAACCTTTTTCAAGCTACACACAAGATCTTCCTTACTCACTATCTCAAATCTTTTGATTGCTTTGTGTATATATAGACCCCCAAATCCCATGGAGAGAACAAGTCCACCATCACACCAAAAAACTAGGAGGCCTCTAATTGAAGAAAGCATCACCACTGAAGAGAGTATCTCATAGAGGATAAAGCCTTCAACTTTAGAACAATTGTTTGCAACTACTTGAGCTTTATAGATAGGGCCATAATATTTTAATAATCATTCCTTCTTCTTGAAGACCCATAAAAACCCAACAAACCCATTTGTTTTCTGTCGCCTTCATAATAGACTAAGATTTATAGCCATTAACAGACTTCTTCTCTTACCTCATAGCTCCAAGCAATTAATCTTTCACCTATCGAACCCATTGTTTCATTGTATGAGTCGGGATCATTCATTTGTTCTACTTCACTTGCAATGTTAGTGCAAAGACCACGTAATTAAAAACTTCTTTGTACTTTTTCACCTCTAGGACTACTGCACATTAGAGGACGATGATTTCCTTTTGTTGATATATATCATTCTCAATTCTAGGAGCTTTCGAAGCTCTAAGAGGCTCCACTCCTCATAAGAACCCCGTGTTCAATCTACATTTTTAGTGATAAAAACAACTAAAAAGTCCGAGCATTGATGATAATTCTAATATAGCATCTATAGAAGTTAAAATACTTTTAGGTATCTCACAACGCATCCAACAACTCTTAACATTCCATCGAAAAGCCCATGAAAATGCATTTCAAGCTCAAGGTTTAAGTTTCTCCTTTTACTCATATGTATATATGTCGGATAACAAATATTTAAATAGAATAAACAAACTAACAAACCATAAATGCTAATAAAAGAACCGGAAAATAACTCATGGACTTTTTTTAGAGTTTTGCCAAATATAGAAGTATTAATTCAATAGGACTATAATTGATTGAATGCATTACAATAATATATTTTCCTAAATAAATTTAAAGTTAAATTAAGTATTTAAACATATTTTACATTAATTTTTATATCTAAATAAGAGTCTTGAAGAGATTAACTGTTTCAAAAAAAATATTTTACACGTAAGTAAGAAATTATTTTTGAAAAACATATTGATTTAAATAATCATCGTAATCATGAATATTAATAAAAAGAGATGGAAAATAGCAATTGACAACTTCATAGAGTCTTACCAAATGTATTTATTTCCTAAGGCCATAATTGATTGCGTGGAAAGTTATTTTCCCTAAAAAATTTTAAATTAAGATAAGTATTTAAAAGATGTCATTACATCAATTCTTTATACCAAAATAACAATCTTTAAGAAATTACTTATTTGAAAAAAAAATATTTTATACGTAAGTAAGAAATTATTTTTAAAAAATATGTTCATTTATATTATTAAATGTTGTTTGAATTAGGTTAAAATTAAAACAAATAAATTAATTTGAATTGACTTAAAACAAACTCAATTCATTCATAAATAGTTAGTTTATCTTATTTTATTGAATTTTAGAAAACCATCAAAAATATCTTTTAGTAAAATTTAAGAGCTAAATTAGATTAAAAATTTTAGTAAGTTATATTGTCATCTAAAGTAATTATTTTATTAAAAAATATAGTATTTGCGTATTTTTCTTAAAAAAAGAGTATTTTAGTAAGTTATATTGTCATCTAAAGTAATTTTAGTATGTCTTTATACTAAACTCTGTGCATTGCACGGGATTCTATACTAGTTAAACTATAACTCTTGAGGCACTTGAGGTTAAGTGCGGGTGTGAAGAACATTAGACCAAGTAACACGTCGTGGAAATCAGCTTGGCTCAAAAAGATATTCTAACTTTGTTTGCTTCAATACCAACAATGTCTAGTTTATCCTCTCAACCACCCCACTTAAATGCGGCCTACTTATACAATTATGATGCATAATAATCTCATCTTTGGAGCATACATTGAGAAATTCTTTTTCAACAAACTCAAGCCCATTATCGATCCCCAATGTCTGGACGCTTATATCTATTATTCTCTCAAACATGGTCTGCACTAGTTACTTTATCCTTTCGTTTTAATGAAGTAACACCAATTTATCTTAAGTAATCTTCAATGAAAATGAGCAAGAAGTTACGTCCACCAAAAGATATCTACCAAGATGGATGCTATATGTCCTAATGTATATAAAAAAATATCCCCTTGTGTTATGTACTTTGACCTTGAAGCTTATCCTCCTATGCTTACCAAAATCCCTATGCTAGTAAAGTGAGAGATTTCTTAGCTTCCAACCGTCAAACATACTTAACTTGCTCAACCCAAACATTTCATATTCACCTATGTGACAAAGCCTAAAAACCAAAAATTTGGTATCATAATCAAACATTGTACTGGAGGAGAGTTTTGTCGAGCCGGTAATCATTGAGCCTTTTATAACATACAACCTCGCAATCATGTGTCCCATTAACATTACAAGAGAGCCTCACGATCTTTATCACTCCACCTATACAACTATACCTACACCCATCCAAATCCAAAGAAATACCTAAATAAAAGTGACTCATCTTCAAATACCTAGAACAAGCCTTACATCATTCAATTATCAAATCATCCCATCACAAAATTCAATGTAGACACTCCCAACACCATTGATTTAACATCACCCATGGTAACACTCCCATCATCCACCTATTTTTTCATAGAAAAAAAGTCTCTATTAAGAGTCATGTAATAATATCACTCTAAATCTTGAATCTAAACAATATTTCCGTTATACCCATGAGTAGCCACAAGCTTACGCACATCATCATTATTATGAACATGGTTAAATTTACTAGAACCGAATGTAGTATCCTACATGCAACCCTTCTTGTTAGAACACACTTCCTTTCATTTCCAATAAACCTTCTTGATGTATTATATAACAGACTCAAAACTCTTAATCTTAATCTTCCAATTAATTATTCTGAATTTTCAATTCAAATTTATGGATCCTTTGGTTATCCATTTCAAACCATCTTTAATTCCTAAACCTTTTTCGATTTTGTAATTTCTTTCAAATATTCAACTTTAAAATATTATTTTGTTTAAAATCTTTTTGTAAGGACTAAAGTATTATTTATTATTTTATATTACGAAAAGTAAAATTTTATTATTATATTCACGGTTTTGTAAAACGTTACATTTTACCTTTCTTCCTTAAACTAATATCACTACTTATTATTTTAACCTTATAACTTTGATTTAATTATTTTATACATAAAAATGAGTAGTATTTTTATTATAAACTTTAAGTATAGTTTAAGCAAAATTTTCTAAGTAAACTACATATTTTCATGATCAAATTTACTCATTATTTAAAAGTATATTCACTTGTACATACTAGAACATAAATTTAATGAATCAAAATCCTTTCCATAGTAACCCATGATGTTCATCACTTACACAAGCTATCACCATTTCCTTACACGAGCTAACCTTCTACACTCCAAACTCTTACAAATTCGCTTACACACTCCAACTCTTACATATTCACTTACACACTCTAAATCACTTACACAAGTTAACCTTCTTCTATACTTCTAACACTCTTTTTCATACAATTTAATGAACTACAAAGTTGCCCAAACCCATTATAAATACCCCTTAGCCATGAGATCATTTACACCACCATCATCAAATCTTTCTAACATTCCTTCTTATATTTTCACTTCATTAAAATCTTACTATCTTAAAACCTTTATTTTATTAGTTGAAGAAATTCAAGAAGATGGAGCTTAGAACACTCTTTATTTGGCTTAAATCATCATCATTTTCAGAACATTATTGGGTTATTACTTTAGGTACTTAATACATCATTATTTTTGAAGTTTGAATTTATTTATTTTGGGAGCTTAGAAGATCATCATTATTTTAGGATTTTGGATTAATTATCTTTGGAGCATTATTATCTATCTTGGAGGGTCTTATTTCATATTATTTTCCAAATTAGTACTTAGTACTAATCCTTGTTGTTAGTATGGTATAACTTCTTACCCTATTCTTTTTGTGGAATTTTACATTATATTTACTTTATAATATGCAAAGGATGAAATATGTTGATATGTTATAGTAGGAAGTTAGTTTAATGAAATTATGATTAAGATTATATTAAGTATGTGTATGCTAAAAGTATTTTTAGTACGTTAATTTAATAATCTTTGAATAAGTTTAGGAAGTTGGGTGCAAAATTATATTTTAGTGATATTAAGTATTATTTATGTTATAAACTAGTGCTAGTATGTTTATGAGTTATGTGTTACATTAGGAATGTTATTATATTAAAGATTTTTTTATGTTAGAATTTTTATTAATATGTTTATGTTAGCCTTCAAACTAGTTTATAAGGTAGTAAGTTATTTTATGAACGTATTTTTTTATTAAGTATGGTTATATTAAGAATATTTTTTAAGTGGTTATGCTAATTATTTAAATCTAGGATTTAGTATGATAAATTATATTAAGTCGTTTTTTATGTGAAAAGGCCCCAAAATACTCATAGACCATTCGACCAATATCATAAAAAAAAGGGTTTGATTTACCATTTTAAATTATTACAAGCTATTTTTGCGATGGTAATAAAATAACAATTTAAAAAGATATTTTTGAGAAATTTTTATAAGTTATTAAATATTGAAGTGTTTTTCTTGAATATATGAGATTTCATAAATAAAAAAAAGTAACTTTTAATCACTATTTAGTACAAAATATTTTATTTGCTAACTATTTGACCAAAATTTATGTAAAATGATGTAAAAGTATTTTTAGTACACTTGCCGCTCAAACTATCTGTAAAATATTGATTTTGTGAGATTACAAGTTTTACTTGTTTTATAATTAGAAATATTGACTTTTGTGAAAACTATAAGTTTGACTTGTTTTAAAACTAGAAATATTGATTTTTGTGAAATTGTAAGTTTTATTTGTTTTATAGCTAGAATATTGATTTTTGCAAACCTAATAAGTTTACTTATTTTTCTAAACTTGAAATATTATTTTTTGGTGAACTTGTAGAATTTTGGAAACTTATCCAAATGATGCAATTTTAACTTGAATTTTAATTAGAATATTTGATTTTTTTTTTGAAGAGAATAAAGTTTTATTTATTGTAAAGTTAAAAAATGTTGATTTTGGGAACTTATTTAAAGAGAACTAAATTTTAGTAGTTACTTGTTGAATGTATTAATTTGAAGACTATTAATAGAATATTAAGTTATTAGTCTGAATTTAGCAAACTATTAAAAATAAAGTTATAAATAAAATTTAATGTGTTAAAATTTAATAATGAATGTATAAAGACATAAAGGTTAATTTTACGTTATGATTAAGAATTTTATTAAATAAAAGAGGTTATCACCTAAGTTAATCAAAGTCAAAGTCAAAGTCAAATTGTAGTAATAAAATTGTAATGTGCTTGTGTGAATGAATATTGATTGACCTTGATAGTAAGGTAATATCGAACCATGGACCGACATGTAAAATCCCGGGCCCCGTGTTGGCCGGCACGTAAAATGCGGTGTAAGATAGGGAGCTAGCTACCTATCCTGTAGAGCTTGAGCATAAATTGTATTAGAGGGGTGACGACTCCCACCACAGTTAGGGTTTAGGACTACGGTCCTCACCTAACCAGACCCTTATATATATCAGGTGTCATATTGATGTGCTTGTTGATCAGTGATAAACTTGATTAGTGTTGATGCTATGATGCATGGTACGGTTATGAGTATTATCCAAATGAACTTACTTAAGTGCTATGATTACGGAATCGTATAAGTGGCAGTAAAGTACTTCTATCAGGATTGATAATGGTATTTTAATGACTTAAAAGTATGGAACAGAATAAGAATATAGTAAAAGTATACGGTGGTGTCAATTAATTATAAGTTCGTACTTAAATTATTATTTTGTAAATGTAGCATATTTATTTTGAGCTGGATAGGAAGTTATGCTCGGCGTTAAGCGCTGACCGATTCGATCGTCATCCGTATCATGGATGGCAACATTTTGCATGATTTAGTTTCAGGTTTCGATTCAGGCCACAGCAATTACTATTTATCGAGAGCTTAGCTGCTTTTTGTACCTTTATCGATGACTTGATGATGATGTTTTTTTTCATTTTGAGCAAACAATATTTCTTATCAGATGTAATATTTTACTTTTGTTTTAAACAGTTTTAGTTTTTATGATTTTAAGTTTTTAACAGTTCGACATTTTGAGACTTCCGCATATTTTTGTATTACATTATTATTAAATGTTAATGATGTTTCGGGATTGCCGCTCTTGTTTCATGTTCCATCAAATTGCAATAATAGCAAGTCTTATCCTTGTTAAAACCCATAGATTTTGACATATCATTGGTTTTGGCATCACCACAAGAATTAATATCATTAATCATATCCCCAAAAAAATCACATTCATGTCTTGTGTTTTAAATGATAATTTATTCATCGATCAAAACTCTACACCATAATACAAAAAGAACACATGACATGATCAACTCCTCTACATTAAGAATCAAATCAACATAATGCAAGTACATCAAAACTATTCAACAATAACTAAATAAGCTATAATTGAATAGCCTTCCCTGGCAACATTTCTCAATACTTCATCTGAGATGCACAATTTGATTTGCACAATGAAACTTTAAATCAATATCCTTTATCTTGCAATTGCATTTTACATTGGCATCTTGAAAATCACATTCAAAGCTTTATGCACTCCTTCTTAGGTGATTAATGCCTTTAATTTTGAGAGTTTTTCAAAAAGTCATATATTTGGTATCACTCATCATTATCAATATCCAACTCCATGGATACCATTTTTAACCCAAGTACCCAATAAAGCACTCAAACATAATCATTTAGAACCTATAGCTTTGATATCAATTGTTGTTTCCGAATGTCTTAAGTCAACTAGAACACATAATAGTGCCTCTAGGATCAATAATTAGATTTTCGATTGATTTGGAAAATTTCAAGATTGAAAACGCTAATATAAGAGATGGACAATTGTAAGAATTAAATAACAGTTAATCAATTCACACACACACACACACTAACTGACACTCAACTAATGTGGGCTACATCCTTCCTAACCTAGGTGTTCCATTGACATTAAGAACAAGCTTTCCTAAAGCTTTAATAGAGAGGCACAATGTGATTTCAAAGAGAGTTAGAGAAGAGAAAGAAAAAGGGTCAAAGAGGAATAAATTTTGAGAGGGAGAGAGAATAATAAGTAAGTAAATAACCACCCTGATCAAGTGTAGTAGGGGTATTTACATACCTACTAATACTAACATGAACTAAAAAAAGAGTTAAGAACAAATGCTCTCGAAACAAAGCTAGTCGAGTCAACTTTCTCTTGATCAGGTAGAAAAGTCATTTTGGCTTTTGATTTTGTTTTCAGATCTTTGAAACATCTTTCAAAGTTGGCTCAGCTTTGGTCAATTTTGAAGGTAAACTCAACTCAACTTTATCTTCTGTGACCAAAGCTTACAATAGTGGAAAAAACCTCGTTTGCTGCGGTTTTTTGGCCATTTTTTGCTGCGGTAGTGATAGCAACAAATGTCTTACTTTAAATGCTGCGGTTCAAAACCGCAGCAAAAAAGGGCATTATTTGCTGCGGCCAGAGGCAAAACCGCAGCAAATAAGAAGGGGTATTTGCAGTGGTCAGAGGCAAAACCGCAGCAAATAAGAAGGGGTATTTGCTGCAGTCAGAGGCAAAACCGCAGCAAATAAGGAGGGCATTATTTGCTGCGGTTTTGCCTCTGACCGCAGCAAATACTTCTATTTTTTTTCTTTTTTCGTTTCATCCTTATAATAATCCAATAATAATACAATGTAATAACAGTGATTAATCCAATGATAATCAACAATAATCTTTTTGTAATAATAAACTCTCGCTCATATATATAATATAATATTATGTACGTACATATATATATATATATATATATATATATATATATATATATATATATATATATATATATATATATATATATATATATATATATATATATATATATATATATATATATATATATATATATGTATATATATATGTATGTATTTATATATATATATATATATATATATATATATATATATATATATATATATATATATATATATATATATATATGTATGTATTTATATATATATATATATATATATATATATATATATATATATATATATAATATACATTAAAGTCCTAAAAAATAATCTATACTAATTACAATTTATCAAGGACAAATATTAGCAAGATACGCGGCAATCTTGTCTTTTAATTCGCGCATCTCTCCACTTCTTAAAGGGCGTGTTTCCCTCGGAATGTCGTTTAAAGCCTATAATTTAATATAAAAATAAAAGATTAATATATAAACATTAGATTTTACCAATAATTATTTAAGAACGTAACAAATACTTACGGCATCTATATTTTCGACTCCAAACTCCTTCACGGATTTTATAATATCGTCCATGTACTTCAGCGAGTAGTAGCCGCATTCAACGGAAGAAGAAGGTTGTTGAAAGCACTAAGAGAAAATAGATGTTAGTGTCAAAAACGGTTAAAAACGCATAAAATCGCAACTTAACACGTAATTTCTAGCATATGACTACGATTTTCAATTCTAACCACTTCAACACAATAATATATACTAAATAGTGTTGTGTGCCAAGTTTCGTGCAAAACCAACCAAGTTTGAGCTACTTTACGCGCGAAAGTGCCAAAAACGGTTAAAAACGCATAAAATCGCAACTTAACACGTAATTTCTAGCATATGACTATGATTTTCAATTCTAACCACTTCAACACAATAATGTATACCAAATAGTGTTGTGTGCCAAGTTTCGTGCATAACAAACCAAGTTTGAGCTACTTTACGCGCGAAATTGACAAAAACGCTTAAAAACGCTTAAAATCGCAACTTAACACGTAATTTCTTGCATATGACTATGATTTTCAATTCTAACCACTTCAACACAATAATATATACAAAATAGTTTTGTGTGCCAAGTTTCGTGCATAACAAACCAAGTTTGAGCTACTTTACGCGCGAAATTGACAAAAACGGTTAAAAACGCATAAAATCGCAACTTAACACGTAATTTCTAGCATATGACTATGATTTTCAATTCTATCCACTTCAACACAATAATATATACCAAAGAGTGTTGTGTGCCAAGTTTCGTGCAAATCTGATACAAATGTGGTTGTATGAAATGAAGATACCAAAGGAGCCCACACAAGGCTGCATACAGACCTCACGACACAGCAACAAACTAGTGACCAGACCACCTTGCACGACACGTGGAGACTAAACCTATGCATCTAGGACCTAAGCTAAAGTGGAAATGGAATCTTGGTATTTGGATCTAGCTATCAAGGTCCTAAAACCATTCTAACAATCCCCGTGGACTCCTAGAAGCTGAGCTGAAGGAGGGCTGCTCGACAGTTTGCTAGATTAGAATTGTCTAAGTGTTTGTGGTTGTTTCGTGTTCTTTTCATGATCATTTGTAGTTTTTGTCTGTGTCATTAATCAAAGCTTCCGCACAACATTAATCCTTGCATAACCAAGGCCTTAATCAGCCCCGGTTTCGCATCAAAACCAAGTTTGAGCTACTTTACGCGCGAAAGTGCCAAAAACGGTTAAAAACGCATAAAATTGCAACTTAATACGTAATTTCTAGCATATGACTATGATTTTCAATTCTATCCACTTCTACACAATAATATATACCAAAGAGTGTTGTGTGCCAAGTTTCGTGCAAATCTGATACAAATGTGGTTGTATGAAATGAAGATACCAAAGGAGCCCACACAAGACTGCATACAGACCTCACGACACAGCAGCAAACTAGTGACCAGACCACCTTGCACGACACGTAGAGACCAAACCTATGCATCCAGGACCTAGGCTAAAGTGGAAATGGATTCTTGGTACTTGGATCTAGCTATCAAGGTCCTAAAACCATTCTAACAATCCCCGTGGACTCCTAGAAGCTGAGCTGAAGGAGGGCTGCTCGACAGTTTGCTAGATCAGAATTGTCTAAGTGTTTGTGGTTGTTTTGTGTTCTTTTCATGATCATTTGTAGTTTTTGTCTCTGTCATTAATCAAAGCTTCCGCACAACATTAATCCTTGCATAACCAAGGCCTTAATAAGCCCCGGTTTCGCATCAAAACCAAGTTTGAGCTACTTTATGCGCAAAAGTGTTAAAAACGGTTAAAAACGCATAAAATCGAATTTGTGTACCTTTATTGCTGTCCATTTTGGAAATGTGGCTCTGGATGTAGATCCCATTTGTCCACGCACTTTTTTCATTGTGCTGAAACGCATGGGAAAAGTAATACTATTTATATATCTATATAACACTTAATTAAATAAAATTGGTAAAATAATTAATATTACGTACGCATTCAACAACGCTTTTAATTTTGTGTTGCGAGGCGGGCTTTGAGGTTTTTGTAATGAGTCGAAGACGTGCACAGTGTTCGTTAAAGGACATATGACCTAAAGTATCCAATGCAAACTACAAACACAAATTTAAAATCAACAAATTAGAGATTAGGTGCTTTAAAAATCAAAAGATAAGTTCAATTTCAAAAATAAAACTTACTCTTCCATATATGGAGCCAGAATGAACGTGTGTTTAGATGCAAGGGAATTAGTCAAAGCAGTCTGAATGTATGCTCTGACGTCATCTGGATCATTTACAAATTTACTACCCGAAATCGACTCAGGACAAAACCATCCAATTTTTATTGGAGGTTTGCAAGAATTTAGCTCCTCGTAAGCCGCACTAAACTCACAAATAAGAAAATTTTGTTAGTAATTCGGTTATTAAAACAATTAAACAACAATGCCTAACTTGTAAGATAATGAACATCACCTCATGTAGACATGGAAAAGAGCTACGTTCAACATCTCTCCTTTCAAAAATTGTCCGATGTCACTAGGACCAATAATTACAAACGGGCTCTCTAAAAAGCAGTATTGCTCCTTCAACAGGTTCAGAATGAGTGGGTCCTCCTCACTTATGCGAAATGCACAATAATGCAGCCATTTGCAATCTTGAGAGAGATCTTTTAGCTCCTCATCAGTCAAAATTGGAGTGCTTGGCATCGACTTTGACCCAGTCGACACCTTTGCTGAGGAACCTACCTCTCTCCAAGATCTCTTTGGACTCTTTTGCTATTTCAATTTATACAATTAAATTAGTGTGAGCATGCAATTAAAAAAATATAAAAAAATAAGATACAAATGACTCTTACCATGTTAGTGAATCGGACCCAAGCATATGTCCATGTGATGAAACTACCTAGAGCGTGTGAGAGTTTCTCAAGGCTCCATGCTGGCATTGGAACCGGGAGTGAGAAATCTTCAAACCCCTTTACAATAGTTTCCACGGCCACACTGATGTGGCCACTTGTAACAGGCATTGAATGCACTGTTTGGCCCTCTTTGTTTGACTGGGCCACACCATATGCAACCACAGTTAAGTCGCCATCACTAGCAACACCTAACTGAGGCAGCAAAAGAGAACAAGGAGTCGCCTCCTGAAAATTGTGTCGTTTAGTAAAATAAGAATCATAATAAAATATTAAAACGCGTTGCAGTTTAAATTAATAAGTGCTTATATATTTAGAAACTATGTACCTGTAGCACTGGCTCTGGAGTTGGCTCTGGATTTTGAGCAATGGAGTTTATGTTCTCCGGTGTGGGGTTTTCCTCTTCAGGGGTATTAGTAATGAGCTGAGGTGCTACGGGGGTAATGGGCTCAGGTGTTGGCTCGACCGAAGCGTTAGGATCCCCATGTTGACTTTCCTGATCCTCGACAATCAGGTTTGCCAAGTCAACAATGGGTGCTCCCATCTTCTGCAACACGGCGGCCAGCTTGGCGAGAACGTCCTTCGTAATCTCCGCTCGGAGGGTTGCTACTTCATCCCGCAGCGCCATTCAGGATTGAGTAGCAACACACTCTTTGCCGAATGCCTTCTGTAACCCCACGCGGACACCTCCTTTTCTGACTACCCGCCCACAGTGGTCTTTCCCTAAGACCATATGCAATGCTTCAACATTGCCTCTTTTTCCTTCCAGCACATCTGTTCAAATAAAAAAGTGACATATATAGCAATTAGTATAAGTACATCAAAGCCAAAGAATACAAAACAAATCAAGAATATACTTAATAATTTCAAAACTGACCACAGCATCAGCAACCTTCTTCATTCCCGGATCATTAATGGTAAATTTACCACTTGCATCTCGGGAATGAAACCCGCAATACCAATCACGCACCCGATCTCCAGCAGGAGTATACACGGATGCGGAGGTAGTCGTAGATGAGGGCGTGGATGAACTTTGATTGGGGTATAAACCCGCATCCACTCACTCTTTTCGGACCTCATCATACGTTTTCTGGCCCAAGCGATGGTAAAACTTCCTTTTGCTTGCAGAATCAGAAGCTTTACCACGCTTTTCCTAATTAATCAATAGAAATCAAATGTCATGTATTAGTTTAATGACTGAATCAAAAGAAGTAAATTCAAATTGGTAAACTATAATATAATATGAAATACTTACAACTTCTATGGGAGTTGTTCTTTTGGCAACAAAGGCCTCCCAATCCCTCTTCGATATGTGACCCCATATTTCGTAGGGCATCTTCGAAGGTGATTGCTCTCCACCTTCGTTTCCCGTTTTGACCTTTTTGGTCGTACGGCCACGCCTCTTCGTAATCCAACCAATTACTAGCTTGGATTTGAAATCTCTGAATCTTTCAGCAACAGCTGAAAGAAACACATTCTTCTAGTCCTCATCGCTCTCGATGTGGAAAAGATTCTACAAAAAAAATTTATATTTATTACTGTCAATCAAATTAATTTTAAAATGAAACTAAATGAGTAAAAATAGTAAAGTTGCTTACCACAGTATCATTCCATAGAGAGTTCTTCAAACCCTCTAGAACCTCGTTCCATGCGTGCAATATGGAAAGCTTGCGGATACATAGACCCACTTGTTTTCCATATTGCCTACGCCATTTTCCGCAGGGTTGACCCAATACATTGTATTCCAAATGCATGGGTTCTGTGACTTTGAGGTTTTTCGTAGGACCTCGTCCTTTTCTTTTCTTATTGGTAGTGGGAGCATCCATTGGTGGGGCGTCTTCAGTCTCAAAATCATTGTCAATCGGTGGAGCGTCTTCAGCCATACGCTCGTATCTCACAATTTGGTCCTCTTCGCTGTCATAACTACGATGCTCATTATCTGAGGTCTCAATCTCGGAGACAATTTCTTCTCTGAATAGATGCATTGTATATCAGTAGCTGAAAGAGTATAAATAGAAATATATTAGAACATAAGCTAAGTAATATTAAGAATATGACTATGATTTACAATTCTAATACGTTCAACACAATAATATATAACAAATAGTGTTATGTGCAAAGTTTCATGCAAAACAAACCAAGTGCCAAAAAAACTTTAAAAAGCTTTAAATTCATACCTTGTGAATCACTTAATTCAAATGTATTCCTTCCGTGTGATCTACACGCATATAACCAACATCTACATCATCTTGATCCACTGATTTTGGATTGATAAAGGGAGGGGAGTCTTCAAAAGCTTCATATTCTTCCTCATCCTCAACATCACCTATACCAAGGATGCTTTTTTTTTTCCGGTACAACAATAGACCATTTTTTATCAGACGGGTCGACAATGTAGAATACTTGCTTGGCTTGTGTGGCTAGTATGAATGGCTCCTCACTATCACGCAAACGAGCTAAGTCTACAAGAGTGAATCCACAAGGGTCGTCATTTTTTATGCATCGTCGATTATTATCTACCCACTTACATTTGAAAAGACCAATATTGAAAGTAGAGTAGTCAAGCTCTCATATTTCATGTACCGCCCGTAGTATACCAATTTAGCATCAACCGACGCTTGATCCTTCACACTCGCGTAAAATGTAGATGACGCCAAAATAGAAACTCCACTATTCTGTAGATACGATGACTTCTTGTCTTGACCCTCAGTCCAAAATGTGAAGTCATTGACATCGTAACCCTCATATTTGTTGACATCATCACGAGGACCAAAAGCTAACCACTTAACAATTTCGGATACACCCTTGAGTTCTTCGCATATTACTTGATTATGAAACCAATTAATAAATGTCTTATTATGCAACTGCATCAATGCCCTATCCCCTTTAGAAGGATGTTTTGCGCGCAATATATCAAAATGCTCACTCAAAAAAGGATGAACTTCCGGAATATGATGCAACACATACAAGTGTGCTTGTAGAAGGCTTTCTCGAGGAGGTGTGATCGGTTTGAAGCCAATTGTTCCTTTTCCTTCAAGCCTTCCTTCATGTCTAGAGGTGGGAAGTCCAATAGGTTTTACCATGGCCAAATACTTGGCTATAAAGTTACTAATCTCATCGCTCACAGTGCCTTGAATCATACTCCCCTCGAGTTGTGCTGGATTCCTCACCTTGTTTTGTAAAACACCCATGTGTCTTTCAAAAGGATAACACCACCTTAAAAAAACTGATCCCAAAAGCTTGATCTCACGAACAAGATGGACAATAAGATGAACCATTATGTCAAAGAAAGAAGGTGGAAAATACATCTCAAACTTGCATAAAGTTACAATCACGTCGAGTTGAAGTGCATCAAGTTTTAAGGGATCAAGAACTTTACTACAAATTGTGTTGAAGAACGAACATAGATCGGTAATAGCATATGTCACATGTTTTGGCAGTATTCCACGGATTACAATTGGTAAGAACACTTGCATCATTACATGGCAATCGTGAGATTTCATGCTTCCCAACTTCAGCTCACCATTTAGGCTCACAAAAATCTCTTCATGTTGGATGAGTACCCAGACGAAACCTTAATGCCATACAAACACTCACAAAATGTCCACTTCTCTGCTTTGGACAATGTGTAGCAAGCTGGAGACAAATAAACTTTGTCATTACTCATCTTCTTCTTACTGCCACCAACTTCATCAGCTCTATTTCTTTTCTTACTCACCTTAACATGTGCCCACAACTCCGGATGAAGACCCTTACATTCAAACCAATCTCGCACGGCCCTAACATCCTTTGTCTTACCCAGAATGTTCGTGAGAGTCCCGAGTATGGCATCGCATACATTTTTCTCTATATGCATAACGTCAAGACAATGCCTAACCTGTAGATCTCTCCAATATGGAAGCTTCCAAAAGATTGATTCTTTTTTCCATAATCGGTCTTCACCTCCTTGCACTTGCCCC
This sequence comes from Amaranthus tricolor, assembly GCF_026212465.1. Taxonomy (NCBI): domain Eukaryota; kingdom Viridiplantae; phylum Streptophyta; class Magnoliopsida; order Caryophyllales; family Amaranthaceae; genus Amaranthus; species Amaranthus tricolor. The sequence continues at coordinate 13,731,601 of NC_080058.1, forward strand.
GTTTTACCAAATAGAGTCTCAACTCCCTTAACCTGTTCATAAACCTCATAACCGGTCAACGGTCGACGAGCTACACGGTCCTCAACCTCCCCGTTGAACAACTTCTTCTTCTTACGATATTGGTGGTCTCGTGGGAGGAACTTTCGATGGTGCATGAATACGTGTTTGCACTTAGGAATCCACGTGGATTCCATGTCATCGATACATATTGGGCATGCTTTTTTCCCTTTGTTCTTATACTCCGATAAGTTTCCATATGCCGGAAAATCATTAACGGTGCATAAAAGCATTGCACGCAAGGTGAACTCCTCATTTGCATACGCATCAAACACTAAAACGCCTTCATCCCACATCTTTCTCAAATCCTTAACGAGAGGTGCAAGATACACATCTATGTCATTGCCAGGTTGTTTAGGACCCGAGATAAGAAGCGAAAGCATTATGTACTTACGCTTCTTACACAACCAAGGTGGCAAATTATAGATCACTAAAAGTACCGGCCAAGTACTATGTTGAGAATTAAGATTGCCGAATGGGTTCATTCCATCCGTACACAGTCCGAGCCTTAAATTACGAACCTCATCCCCAAAAGTCTTATGCAACCTATCAATACTCTTTCACTCTGGAGAATCAGATGGATGTGTGAGCAAGTGACCTTTCTTTACCCTATCTGCATGCCACCTCAAATTTAAGGCATCTTTCTTTATAGAAAACAAGCGCTTGAATCTAGGTATTATTGGAAGATACCACAATACCTTAGCCGAGGGCCCTTTAGCATCCCGAGCCCCTTTACGCTTGTAGCGCGATAACCCACACCTAGGACACTCTTCTATGTTCTCGTTTTCATTCCGATACAACACACAATCATTCGGACACACATGAATCTTCTGGTACTCTAAGCCGAAAGGACACATGAGCTTTTTGGCATAATATGTCGACTTTGGAAGTTCATTTCCCTCAGGAAGCATCTCACCTAACGCTTCTAATAACATTGTGAAACTAGCGTCACTCCAATTGAACTTTGACTTAATGTTGAAAATTGTCAACACTGCTGTTAGTTTGGTGAACTTTGTACATCCAGGGTACAAAGGCTTTTGAGAAGCCTCTGTCAACAAGTCAAAAACACGAGGACGTTTTCCTAACTCATCCTCGACTCCCTCCATCATCTCATCAACACGATCCACATCCTCATCGACATTCTCTTCATCTGTCTCATACCCATCAACATGATCTACTACATCCTCATTGACATCGGCCACATTATTGACATCCTCAGCAACACTTTTCTCTTTGTAAACTCCCTCCTCACCATGCCAAACCCAAACATGATATTGAGGCCTAAACCCACGTCGAAGTATGTGCTCCCTAAGGATATCAACACTATCTACCTTTGATGCATTGCCACAACTGACACATGGGCAATAAAAACCAACTCCCCCCGTCCTAACTTGATGTTCAACCGCAATACTACAAAATTCTAATACGCCATCAATAAATTCCGACGATTCAATGCTTCCATACATCCAAGAACGATCTTTTGTCATCCTAATTAGTGTGATTAATTGATTCAAAAAAAATTAATACACAACTTTTAAACATATATACTTAACGAACTCTAACTAACCACAAAATTAAGTAATAATCATTCATTTAACACTAATTAACCCAAATAATAACACAATGTTTTTTAAACTGTCCAAATGATGTTTATTGTAGTAACCATAATTAATATTTATATATATTAACAACATATAAAAACAATAAAAATAAAATCACATTCATAAACTTAGACAACTAATTAACATTCATATCAACAACTCATTCATTTAACCATTAACAACCCTAATTAAACCTAATTTACAAACTAGAAAAAAAATTACGATAAATTTAAAACTTAAAAACCACACACATTCATAAATAAAATGAAGAAATTACTTAAAAATATAACAAAATATGATATATATGATAAATTTAAAACTTAAAAACAACAACAACATACACATTCATAAAGTATGACAAATTTAAACCTAATTTACAAACCACACACAAACCACATTCACAAATAATTACTAAATATGCAAATAATTAATTAACAAACCACATTTTTAACTAAATTACTAAATTTGTGAGTTTTGAAGATGAATTTTTGTCTTTTATTTTTGTGATATTAATTGATTTTTATGGGTTAATAACGGTAAAAAAACTAGAACAAAGAGGTGATTTTTTAGGCATCATGTATGTTATTATTATCATTATGCCCCGTACATCCCATTCACATTAAGTATGATTGAAGAATGATGATGATGATGAACAAGAACACAGTAGAAGAGTAGTAGGGGTTTATGAAAATTCAAAGTTTGATGATGAACAAGAACAGCAGTAAGGATTTACCTTCAGAAACCGTTTGTGAAGATGAACAGCCACAAGAATGATGAACAGCAGCAAATGACCGTTTGTGAAAATGAAGATGAACACAAGAAACGAACACAAATCTTGATGCTTAATCTTATACGTTTGTGAAGACGAAGAAGAGGAACGAAGCAAATGAAGATGAAGATGAAGCGTTTTTTCAATGAGGAACAAAGCAAAGCACTGTATAATACGTATTTGAGAAGGGATTTGTGAATAAAAAAGAAACTGGCGGGTTTTAAAAAAATTTTGTCCAACGGTCATTTGCTGCGGTTCAAAACAAAACTGGAGCAATTAGAAATTTTTTGAAGGGTTATTTGCTGCGATTCAAGCAAAACCGGAGCAATTAGCATTTTCATGAAGAGTTATTTGCTGTGGTTTAATCAAAACCGAGCAATTAATATACTTTTTAAGAGTTATTTGCTGCGGTTGTGGAAAAACCAGAGCAATTAATGTAGTGTGAAGGGTTATTTGCTGCGGTCAACTGGAAAACCGCAGCAATTAGAATTTTTTTTTTTCTGATCCATTTTCCTATTTTTTGCTGCCAATACACTAAAATCGCAGCAAATACATTTTTTTCCACTAGTGTTACTTCTCAATTGCCAACTTATTACTTCCCAAACAATAATATACAAATATCCTTTGCACACCAATATGATCACACATGAATCTAAGGTGCAACGCATACTGGGCATTGCTATTGAAGGCTCTTTGCCGGCCGAGCCTTCTGAGGCAGAGCGGCAGGTCGGTATCACCAATCTTTTCGGGGAGCCTATGTCTGAGCTACGGCGTAGGAGTGCGTTCACTAGCGGCTGCGTGAACGTTGCTGAACTGATGCAGCTATGTCATAGGTCCATGGCCATTGATACCCAGTCGACAGCCTCCTACATGGCTATCGTCGGCTCTACCTTGCTGGCTGATAAGACCAGGACCGGCATGCGACTTCACGCGATATTTTCCGTGAACGCCGATCAGGATGAGATCGCCTGGGGTGCGGTGACGTTGGCCTACTTGTATCGGCAGCTCGGAATGGCATCTAGGGCTGGCTGCAAGACCATTGCGGGTTGTCTGACATTGCTGCATACATGGATATATGAGTACTTTCCCACTTTCCGCCCTCATACTCGCCGAGCAGACGAACCAAACAAGATTAGGCCGGAGATGTGGTCGACGAAATTAAGACATATTCAATAGATAGAACGACATTAATTAATCAACAAAACCTTTTAACCTGGGAAGACGTCACGAATAGCTGCAGATAAACCTTCGTCTCGATCGATTACAATGACGCTAGGAGTCTGAGCAGTGCCGAAAATATCTCTCAATCCCTGCAACACCCAAGAATACGACACAGCTGCCTCATCTCGCATCAAACTAAACGCAACCAAGAAGTTGTGATTGGTTGGCGTCATTTCGATCACTTCACATAGTGGCCACTTTTGCTTGTTCGTTTTGTACGTTGTATCTATCAGCACAACATACGGCTACGTACGTATCATTTGGATAGAGGTATGATTTGCAACTAATAGTCTCCTAAATTCCCTTTGCTATCCAAGTCTGTCCAAACCACGTAATTAAGTTCTGTGGCCATATAAAGACAGTGTTGAAGGGGAGTCCTACCCTCCATCTCTTCTCTCCTTATTGATTGCTTAATATTATATATTTGATTCATGCTAGTAAAAATACCAGGAAAATTTTCTCTAATAGAAGTCATAATAAAGGCCGGTTGCACTAAGCTGTTGTATGTGCTCTCGAATATCTACATTAATTTTATTCGCCCTTACATGACCATCTCTGTACACTAAGAACGGGTGGTTATGTTTTCCTTTTTCACCAGGACACACCCTTACCGTCCAAGGTCTTTCTCTTGGTTTACGATTACTTGCTACAATCAAAAATTTACACCCGCAACTTCTACTTTTAAAACCAGGTCAGGCAGTATTATCTAAATTATGTACATCACCCCTAATGTTACCATAGCGGTGACATCTTAAATACACACTAACTCTAGAACGTCCTTTTTTTTATAAGAAGCACGTGTAAATTGAAAATCAATTGTTATTGCTATCGCATCTGGATAAGTGGCAGGGTAATTCATTGCTTTGAATAAGTGACAGTCTGACAGAGTAACTCATTCCTTTGGATAGAAGTTTTAAATGATTTGTAATAAATCATTTTTTTTATAGGATAGAAATTTCTTTTTTGTATAGGTGACAATGTAATTCATTTATTTATTCCAATAAAAAATTTAGATTCATATTGCACACATATAAAATGGTTACACAAGTATCCTGCACAATGAGATTGTAGTATCAAATCAACTTCATCCAACTGACAAGCTGCTTCGGATGATCTTGCACTGCTCTTAGCTACGAAGAGATGCCCGTGGTACAGCAGGCAAGCCTAGTTCATCCTCTGCCTGCAAAAGAAAAAAAAATCACAGAAAAACATACGAATTAGAAACATCAAAATTCAGTTTACTTGGTGTAACATAATTCGCTATCTAATTTGCTTTTTGAATTCGCAATTCGTTCAAATTTGACTAAGAATAGCCCAAAATAGACCATAATTCGCTTTTTTCGATTTACAATTTGCGAGGAGATTAGCGAATCAAACAGTGAGCTAACTCTTTTTCATTTCATCAATTTGACTAAGTATTAATTCCACTAAAGAAGCAAAACAGAAAATAAATAAATCCCACAGCATTCTCCGGCCTCCAGGAATAACAAAAAGCAGCGATCAACTCGAAAGGAAAGACGTTGCGGGGCATCATCGAGTTGAGGCAGTGGCAAAATTGTGAGAAAGAAGTCTAGTAAAAGACATGCTCTAAGAGAGCAAAGATTTCAACCACCCCTCGAAAATGGGAAACATAAACTTTTTAAGGGCATGTTTGGATTGGGCGTAAATATTTAAGGTTGTAAAAAAATTAAAGTAAGAATACAAAGTTGATAAATAAGAAATTAGTAAAATTTAATTGTTACAGAGGTGGAAGAATGGTTGCAACTTGCAAAGCAATGGAAAATGAAAGAAGCTTTTAACTATGTGGGGTGAATAGTTACCCTATGGGAGGAGGAAAGTATTACCTCCATAATAGGTTAAATCATCTTTTTTTTCCTTCATTATTTTTATTTCATGCTCATTTTACCTACTACACAACTATCTCAACTTTTTCAAATGCGTCTCTATTTGCTTTCATTTCATTCATTTGACTTTATTTCCCTTTAAATATTTACCTTCAATCCAAGCATGCCCTAAGACATGACAGCTTTGCATTACCCTAAGTGGACTATTGAGTAATTTACCTGAACATTGGTTTTTCCTGTTGGGACTCCGGTAGGCCCAGAAGGAGCTGGCGGCAAGTTGAGCTCTTCCTCCACATCAGGTTCAGACTGTAGATAAGATGGAACCCCCTGACTCTCAGATTCCATGTCTAATTCCAGAGCATCGAGCTCTGCATAGAGCATCAATAAAACATAGCAAAAAATAAGAAAAGCATAGCAACTTATTTGTAGATGGACATCAGTGTAATATTTCTAAAAGCCTACCACCCATCAGGTCATCCTCATCGATATCATCAGGAACATTGTAACTCCTTCCAAGTGTCTCTTGAATTTCATTACTCATATCCATCAAGTCCATCATCTCATCTTGAAGATTCTACATAAAAATTATTTTAAGAAAATCAATAAGAAGCCAGGTAATATTAAGACTTCCAAGTAACTTCAAACGCAAAATCAGAATTACAATCAACATACATCTATTTCTTGAATTTTTACAGTCTTCATCATTCCTTTTAAGTCCTGGTTTGCAGCTTTCAGTGCCGACATCTGAGCAGAAGCAAAAGAAAAAGGCATCACAATTCAGATGCAGATGAGAAGAACAAATCTTTAGAGCTTGAACAATACCCAACAAAATTTTGCGTCTTAAAACAAACATGAAATTCATACATCATGCAGCCACATAATTCAAGGGGATGAAAGCAGATGTTGATTTTATTAGTAATAGTGATCTTCCTACCAATGGTGACGTAGGAAGACTATTCCAAACAAAAAGATCCACTTCAACTGACTTAAACCATGCCCTATAATACCGTGAGCATGAAAAGGTTCAATTTGCTAACACACTTTTTAAGTCCATACAATATACGTTGTTTACCAAAATCAATAAATCATGATTGTAATCAATAGTTGATGCAAAATCATTCACAAACATAGTCAAATTTCGGAGATATTTGGTAAATAGCTGTTGGCTGTAGGCATTTAAGTTGACTTGTTTGATTGGCTAGAACTGTGGGTTGTTTTGTTGGCTTTTAACCCTAGTCAGCTGTTTAAGAAAATCTTTAGCAAAATTATGTATTGGTTTATTAGTGAAAAGGTGGGCAACAAGCCAAATGTCAATGAAAAATGCCAACCAAGTTAGCTTTTTTATTTTGACAAGTCATTTACCAAACACGTTTATTTGGCTTTTTGACCAACCAAAAGTCAAAAGCCAACCAAAAATCATTTACCAAACACCCCCATCAAATTTGATGCCACTATGTCCAATCAGCAAAAGCTTCCCAAAATTTGCAGAAAAAAGATATATATAGCCAACATCTAAGACACATTTTCAATGGTAGATTCCATATTTTGAGTCATTTTACTATAATAAGCGTCATACTTAGGTAACTTGCATTAGGGGAGGCAGTACAAATTCAACAAGGAAACATGGACTAACTGAACGCATGAGTAAATGGTAGCATACTAATACAATGTGTCAAATGAAGACCATAACGAAAAATAATGGCCAAAAACTAATTACTCACAGTTTGTTGAGCATCCTTAATACCCTCAGCAGCAAATGAAACTTGGTCAAGATTGAACGTTTGGTTGTAGAGCATATCACGTTGCCCTTCATACCTGCCCACAATTCAAAAACATAATCTAAAAACAGAGTTTAAGAGCCTTATTACACAAAGTAATAATCTCGAAACAAATCGGGTAAATGAAAAATTGTTCCCGTTCATGTGAACATGCATTAACAAACCCATCAGAAGAAAAATATTATATAGCTGAAATGAAAAATATTGACTACAGTAGTTATCAATTATAAAAAAAATTTCTAACTGAATTGTTGAACAAAAAAACAAAAAAAAAAGTCATACTTGACAAATGAAGCCTTAATCCCTACAAAATGAAGCCGGCTAAAGAAACCAAAAAAAAAAAATCAACATAGGAAATAGCCTTCAAGTGGTCACTATAGAGTGATCAGTGAATTAACACCAAAGTTTGTGATTTCTATCAGCTCACTATTTTTTGAGTAGGCTGTAAGCTAATCTCAAAATGAGAAATCATTGCATAACCCTCACAACTTATGTCATTGTAAGAGGGTAATACTTTTTGCAATGCAATACATAAACCATAAACACAACATATCCTTTTATATTGGCACCATTCCATTCTGAAACAGTTCTTTTTTTTCATTAAATAATATAATAAGCAATCTCAATCTCTTCAAATGCGCCTCTGCTGAACAGAACTGCATCATGACCTCCAATTTCACTAAAATCAGAATATAGGTTACGTCATTGATAAGGTCCCTGAGCTCAGTGAACAAAAGGCATCAATACAAATTTCCAGACTCCATACATAAGTTGAGATTGTCATTGATGACAAAAGTCACAATTCGTATTCCTCACAAATTTTATAACAGTTTGCAGGGACCAAACAATTAAGTTTTTAACAAAATTTCTATAACATGACTAGAAACCAAATTGTGCCTCCAAAAGCAGCATTTAGTAGCTTAAAGACACGATACAAATAAAAGCAGCTACTAAAAAGAAGTAAAGAGACGTTGCAATATTAAAAATAAATGACATGAAGATGAAAGGGCGTACATCCGTTTTTGTTTTAGTACCCTCATTGCTCTAGCCTTTACTGCTTCCTGAGCAGGACCTGGACGAGTCTTTTTGATCTGTTCTTTGTATCTAGCTAATTCTGCATCAAGCTTTTTAATCTTGTCATCAACAGTATCCCCTCTTTTGTTGATCTAACACCAGGCAAAATAGTAACATCAAGAAGGCGCATAAGGACTCAAAAACAGTGATTTAAAACAAACCACAAGATCGCATGACCATAGTTATTTACAAGCACCTAAGTCCAACGAGTTATTTACAACATAACTCAAGGAAATTGCATATACCACTCATGCATCTGCCCAACATGTAATTGAAAAAACCTAAGAGACATAACTTTCTGCGTTAGCAATATTGGAAAGTTTCGTTTTTAAAACTACATATCCATAAGTGATTTTTGAATCCTGATAATAAAATAAGGTAAACTCGGATGATGTATTGTTGATCAACAATCAAAGAACTTGATTTATGAAGATACCCCAGCCTAATAATTGAGGGAAAAAAATATGTCATATAGGGCTCAACCACTCAAAAGCAAGCATTACATATAATAATCCGTCCCCAACAAACAAGAGCTGAGCCTGTAGGATGTATGTAGTTCAGCTCATTTACCTTTGAATGGGAACCCTAAACTTGACATGGTAACTTCACATGAGCAACATCAACAGAAAAAGTTATTTGACAATTACACTTGGCATAATTCTCTTGTCAACCAATATTCATTTTCAAATTAAAACTCATAGAAACAATTCGAATAACAGGAAAGAAAACAAAAACCCCAAAACCTAATCAAATGGCCAAAATTGGAAACCTCTAATTCAAAACAAAATGATTGAAAACATGAAATGTTGATTAGTGATTGGTAAATAAAGAAGTAGAAAAAATACAGACCCGATCAGAAGCATCTTGAACAGAAGGAGGAGGATCTTTCTGCTTCTTAACACCGAAGATTCGGTGCATATTTTGTTTCTGTTTGTATCAGCTATCAGCTAATGCTGTTGCTGTTGAAGATCGCTTTTATCTCGCTAATCCTACGCGTATGAAAATGGATTAAATTCGAATTGAAAAATGAAATCAAGACTTGATTTTAGAGGCGAGTATTCAACCGTTGAAATACAAATAGAATTCGCCAAATGGATTGTTAAGGAGAGCAAGTCGAGGATCAGATCGCGCATAAAAGGATTAAAATTTCAGCAACACAAACAAACTTCTAACAAACTTCCAAGAAACTCAAGACGCATAGTAGCTTTCATAATAAAGATAATAATAAAAGAAATTTTATGCCGAACTTTGGCTTTTCCACGTAGGTAAATAAAAAGAATTTTTTTTAACTTTATGTTATTTTTACTCAATATAATGATATTATTTTGAAAAATCAAATGTCGTGATCAATTGATCATATATTTTGAAATTTAATCAAAATAAGTACTTAATTTAATAAAAAGCTTAATATTTTACCTATCATATAAAAAAGTTGAAAATTCAAGGTTACCAACATGAATTTAAAAAATATTTGTAGAAAAATAAAAAATTCAGGATAACCACGTGAAATTTTCATAAAAAAAATTAACTAAAATTCATATAAGATTTTAATTCTTCAGTTTGTCAATTTTGAGAATTAAAATTAATTTAAAAGAAATTTTAATTTTTTTAAACGTTCCAACTTTGACTTATTTTTTAATTTCATTTTAACTTCTGAAGGCATTTAGGTAAATCACAACTTACAATTACCGATTTCAACTCATCGGAAACAAAAGACAAATAAAATGGATTGAAAATCATTATGTATTGTCTCTTACATCCTGATTTTTAGCATCAATGACTTCTTCAAATGCTGCAACCATTTACTGTCATCATCGATTTAATGCCAAACTTCGTATGGTTAGAAGAGGTCCAAACATTGAAGACAAGTTTTACTCTTACCCTAATTGGCCTGTAAGTTCTTCAAATTTAATTGTAATCACTTTTTTTTAGATTATACCTGATGTTATTTATATAATATTTGAAGGATGATGAATGTTCCTTTCTCAAATGGGAAAAGATTGTATTTTTCCAAATGAACATGAATTGCAAATAGAGACAGAGAAGATGAATGCTGGACTTGGTTGAAGTGAAGAAAAACTAGAGTATAAGATGGATAAAATCCAGATGAAGAGACAAGAATACAAGGTTGAAATCAACAATCTTCAAGTGTAGCTGGAATATGCATTGATATCTCCATACAAAAAAACACGTTGGTCGATTTTAAAGAGAGAAAGTTAGAGAGATAGGGTTGTGTATAGTGATTCTCGCGTATTCAGCCCTAGTGTTTATGCGATTTCAGATCTTCTTCCCCAATATGTGTTTTTGCTCTGATTTGGGTGCAAATTCTGTTTCAGATCCAAGTTTTGTGCGCGTTTAATCTTGTTGTTCAAGAGTCCTGCATCCCCTCCCGCAGTTGGTGTATAATCCCTTGCCGGTTGCAATTTTTGGGCGTTGTTTAGGGTTGTTCGTGGTCTGCTTAGTTCAGGCCTTAAATTCATGATTCCAACTCCTCTTGCCCACTATTGTGTATTGCTCTGGTTTATTTGTGCTTTATTTCTCAATTTCTTTCTGTTTTTTGGGCGTTGGTTAGGGTCTTCATGGGAGAATTGAGGAGCAGATCTCGAAAGAATACGACCAGTTCTTTGTGGTTTGGCCCTGTTTAGTTTGTTTCCTCTGCTTCTTCACTCTCTGTGGCCTTGTTTTGAGAGATCATCGGCATAGATTAGCGTGTTGTTCGTTTCTTGTTGTGGACATGCTGTCTTTTTCTTTCGGTTGATTCCATGGGCAGGCCGAGGAAGAGCACTCCTATTTCGCCCGTGAAGAGCAAGAAAGGGGTTGATACCATTCGAAGCCTGGACAGTGGGGCAACTGCTGTGTTAAATCCCATTGAAGAGGACCAATCTTCCAGGGCAACAACTGATGAGTTTTTGGAGGTCTAAGTGGAGGTTGAAAGACTCTCATCCCTCCTAGATTCGTTGAGCAAGAAGGCTTAGCAGCATCGAAAATAGTTTCGGTTTGAGGAACATAACAGCGGCTCTGCGCATAGACAGAGTGCTGGCTAGAGTGTTGTGGCGACTGGTTTATTGTTTTAGTGGCTCTGTCCCCTAATCTGCAGCTGTTCCGCTGTCGGGTAAGGCTACTACAAAGAGACATTTGATTCCAAATGGAAATGGAAGTTATCAGTCCATTGACTCTGCATAGACGAGAAATGATACTACACGAAAACTTTTGATTTCAAATGGTAAGACTCTTAACTTCATTGCCCCTTCTATTTCAAATGGCATTACTCGTGTAGTCGTAGATAAGGCTGAGGTTACTAACTTGAAATTCGAATGGCAATTTTCATGTGCTATGTTTGTTGTAGGATATATCCAACCTAATTTGGCAGTTTTCACCTCGTTCATCAAGGCTAAATGGCCATTTCTTGGCAACTTGTCGGCCATTCTTCGTGAGGATGGAAATTTTTTGGTTAATTATGGATGTGAAGCTGATGTTAGTTTGATTATTAAGGGTGGGAATTTTGTTATAGTCCGGGTTGAAGTGAATCGGATAAATTAATACAAATGAGTTCTGATCTACACATCGGACATTAAATTTAAACCACTTTTAGAATCGATGACGTTCTAGTGATAAAGAAATAAAATAGTAATGACGAAATAACAAGACAACGGAAGTCTAAAATTATAACTTGAGAACCTATTGGCTTCTTCAAACCAAATACAATCCAATTCAAAATGTACTTACTGAAATAAAAATAATAAAGTTTGGATGGATAAAATTCTAATAGTAATTTCGGGCACGATAGTCAGCTCGACTATAGGTTCTATTAGAAGAGTCCTCACACACTATTCTCCACCTGCAAGTAAACCTATTAGTCGTCGGATGACAACATCATAGCAAGTTCCAAAGCTCATAACAATACACGTCAGAGACAACATACAATGTATTATATGAGTTACACACAAGCAATGAGTTCATCCTAGCATGCGAAGGCTCTATTAGTTAAATGTCACGTTTGACTTTCCAAACTCCCACTCATGTCATTGTCCGTCCAGTTCGGGTCGTCAAAGGCAAAAGTATGCATACCTCTATAGTCTATAGTGACCGTAATGATCCAAAACTGCCATGAGAATAATAACAATGTTATTTCAATTCCAATTAAATAGCCCCATTTGGGTAACTACACAACCACCTCAAATTCCAAGTTAAACTCTATACAAATTATTTTGGGGGTCTAAATCTTATGTGATATACAACATCACAATATAGAATGAGTACAACATTATTTTATATAACCGATTACAATTGTATGGTCTAAGCGTGTACCTTAGTAGCACGATTAAAGCAACTCAAGCACTTTGCAATTTGAATCTCAACCTCTTATGAATCGAGGTCCTAAACAAAACACATATACAAAAATCATGTATTAGAATGTGTTTACACATTTAATCCACTCCATACCATTAAGGCACTACTAAAACTGTATAATTTTAAATGAATTCTCCAAATTTCAAAAGTTCCAAAATTTAAATTCTAACTAGTGACTTAAACGGCCATTTCGGACAGTTTAGAAAATTTAAACGGAAAATCCGACTTCACCACTGTGTCCGAAAGGCATCAATTACCTTGTGTACCAAATTTCATAATTTCTAACATCAATGTGCTATTTTTAATTAATTTTAGCATTTAACGAGTTTTGAATCCAACGGATAAGTGAAACGACAACAAAACACACTCAACATCTCTGATCGGTGCGCGACTGTCGAGACAGTAGCTGCTGTTCCATTTTTTTTATTATATATTTTTTTTAATAATGAACCTACCAAAAACGCCTAACACTTACACAACTCTATATATATATATATATATATATATATATATATATATATATATATATATATATATATATATATATATATATATATATATATATATATATATACATATATATATATATACATACATACATATATACATACATACATACATACATACATACATACATACATACATACATACATATATATATATATATATATATATATATATATATATATATATATATATATATATATAAACATCTACTCATATACAAAACTTCATTATTAACCCAATTCAAAATCAAGACATAAAGAATCATCAAATTAAAATATTCCCATAAATCATAAATGAATTTTTTTTTCCTTTTAACATAAAAGAAAAATCATGAACTCATAAGCTGTGATAATTAAATAAAATAAATCCACAACACTTAATTCTCTTAAAAGATTAAGATTTTATTAGAGAATCATAATCTAAAAAAAATAAAAAAAAATAAAAAGAAAAAAACAACTTCTCCAATCAAGATATATAAACACAATCCTTCAAGCAAATTAAATTTTGTTAAAGGATTATGAACTCATGAGTAACTATATAAATTGACTCATACTCCCTCCGTTCTTTTTTGATCTTCTACATTACTATAACGGGTAGTTTCGAAAGTTCTTCCACTTTAGAATACTTTCTATTTTTAGAAAGTTTTTATTTCACTTTTACCCTTTAAAACTCCCCCTTTTCTTTTAATGTACCCATTTTCTTTTATTTATAATTATTTTCTCTCTTATACTTTCAGTACAATCATTACTTCACACTACTATTTAATTAAAATAATACCCACTATAACCTCATACTTCCAATACAATCATTATTTCACCCTACTATTTAATTAAAATAATACCTACTACAACCCAAAGATTCTATCTTCCTTAATATGTGTGAAAAACTCAAAGCGCAAGATCAAAAGGAACGGAGGGAGTATATTTTAATTCCTTCTAACAAATTAAAATTTTGTTAAAGAAATATCAATCATATGAACTTATTTAAAATCAACATGAATATAATTCTTATAACAAATTTAAATTTTGTTAAAGAATTACTAATCATGGAAAGCTATATAAAAAAATCATGACTTAATCCTTTTAACAAATTAAATTTTGTAAAGGATTTATAAATCATAGAAACTATACAAAATAACTCATGAATTAATTCTTCTAACAAAATCAAGATTTTTGTTAAGAATTATAAATCATGGAACTGTATAAAAACATCATGACAAAAATTCTTCTAACAAATTAAATTTTGTTAAAGAATTGTAAATCATGTTAAAAGAATTATATAATATAATTCAGGACATAATTCTTCTAACAAATTAAATTTTTGTTAAGAATTATAAATCATGAAAACTAAAAAAAAGACATACACATAAACACAATTCCTTCTAGCAAATTAAATTTTTGTTAAAGAAATGTGTAATGTATGAAAATAACCAAAATAAAACTAAGAACAATAATTATTTTAATACAAATAAAAACAAAACTTTGATTAAAGAATTAAAATTTCAGAACTTACAATTTCAAGGATTGAAGATTGAATAATACAATTGAACACTCAAAACTCAACTTAAGAATTTTCCTCACTTTTTCCTCTCAATACTACACTTAGGCTGAAATTTGAAGCAAAATGTGAAGAAAATTTTCTAATTATTTTGTTGTGAGTAGAGATTAAAAATAATTTTAATTATCAACCTTAATTCCCCCCTTAAAGCCTAACTAAGTATGTAACAACCCAATTTACCGTTTACTGAGTAAACAGGGTCATCACGGGGTTTATTTCCCAAGAAACTTAAATCTCAATTCCAAAACTTGGGCAAAGGGATCACCAGTTCTATGACATAGTTGTATCAACTAATTATCAATCCAAACATCTAACTAAAACACAAAGTAATCATAAAAGTCATTATAAAAGTCCAACATAACCAATACAATCTAGTCCAATATACATTTACAAAACCTAATACAAAGCTACAACTTCTCACGTACTCATCTCAATTTAACATCCATGTAACTCTAAACATCACCGCTAACCCATTGTTCCTGACTGGTTCCGATCTGTAGACAGTCTAAATGATGGAAACAACAGAAGGTCAGGTAAAACTGAATGAGAAGTAACAATCCAAAACAACAAAACACAGTAATTAAAAACATAGGTTTAAAAGCAATATCAGTTTTCTAGATCTATGTGCGCACAGGGAGTCTAGTTGAGAGGAACATCCATGGCTCTAAGGCTATGTCACTCTCGGGTGAGGCTAGTCAATATTTGAATGACAATTCACCTGAAGATAGGGAGTAGGGAGATTTTCCCTCTACTCCGTCAATCACCAGCTCGTGAGCCCGATCCATTGACTATATCAATAACAGCATAATCATTCATAAAAAATTTGTCTCAACATTATAAAATTCACAGCTTTTATAAAACAATTTTCAATATTGTAGTCTAGCCAGACCCTTTAAGGGACTGCTACTACTCATCATCATTGTCACTTCAAGGAGTCAAGTTTGATACGCAACTATCAGCTAGAATGGTTCGACAGAGAAATCATCTCGTGAAGCATAACAATAAAGATAGTATCACTAAGGTGCGTTCGATATAGCTAATCTAACATATAATTTATTACATCTCCTCCTAAGACTGTGATTTAATCAAGGATTATATTCTAACATTAAGCATTAAAGGACTGTGCACTTCTAACATAAACACTCCATATATCATCAAAATATTATAACTGCAATCTAGACTTGTTTAACTTCTTTTAAAGATTACTCGCTTCTCTAATTGATCTCTTTATATTTTCCGAATAAACACTATATGTAAATTCATACCAAAAATCAAGAATACTCATAATTCATTCTAAGGATTCCAATTATTCAATACTTCCCATAATATTAACCCTTTTCCAACAAAATTCATACTCTCAATAATTTCATCTTTTCCAATTAATGATCAATATCAAACAATTTTAACCCAACATGAAATCTTCACAAATAATATCAATAAATTCTATAATCTCAATATTTCTTTAAATCAATACAAATATCCCAAGTTTCATCTAATTAACATCAATCAAGATAAAGTTCACTACTCTAATTTAAACAACCACATATAATTAGTCTTGAAATCAATTACTTATGATTGGGGAGATTTATATATGAAAATTAAAAGAAAAATTAAAAGAAAAGAAAACTTTTGAATTTGGATCATAGAAAAGAAAAGAATTAACTTGTCTTCTTTCGTAAATCAAGGACGGAAGTGCGGTTTTTCTTGATTAAAGATAAGAAGAAATAAGAGACTTGATATTGTTTCAATGGAGTTCAACCGCAATAATGGCGTGAAAGTGGTGCTTTCTATTCAACTAATTTGAACAGACACCATTGTTGTGCATTTCAAAAGTTTTCAGGCAAAAATAGCATGGAACGAAAAGCAGTAAAGCTATTGTTCTATACTCGAATTTCTCAGAGTAATTTAAGGGAGAAGGTTGCGAAATTCAGAAGAAAAGGATGAATAAATACAGATTGAGGGTTTTGAAAATTGACAAAGAATTGAAGGTGATTGTTGCAATTGTTTAAAGGAAGAAGAAGGCCATAAACCCAGTGTTGGTTTTCAGTTTTTTTCTTTTTTTTTTTTTTTTTTTTTTTTTTTTTGAAATGGAGGCAATAAATTATTTTTTTTCTTAGTTTTTTGGTTTCCAAATTAGAAGTAGGAAGAATTAAAAAAAAATTTATAATCAAATAAGAAATGAAAAGAAGGAAAATAAATTAATAAAATAAAGAAGATTACTTAGACCCAATCTGTTTCCTCGTTATCTTAGCCTAAAATAAATTATCCAACTCAATCTAAAATAATTTTCATTCTAATATTAATTTTAAATTCTCCAATTCTAAAAATATTAATTTCTCAAATGTTTTACAAATTACCCCTCTTAATTAGCATTAAGGGAGGAGTTACAACCTCCCATAAGTCACTCACAACCGGCTCCCCCTTCCCCAAAATTATTTCTTTTAATTTTTTTAATTAATTAATTAATTAATTGTTCGGTTTAATTGTTAGACGAATAATTGTTACTCGATAAACTTGTTACACGATAACACGTACGTACCACTTAAATAATTAATTTTAGTCAAATATTTAGACAATCAAATAACTAACTAAATTAAATAATCAAATAATTAATTAAATTAAATAATTATATTTTTTCGATATTTTAACGGAGTGTTACAAATTTTATGATTAGGAAAAGATTTGTGCCAATTAGGTAATGGGATGAGCACTTTGATTTTAAATGTGATGTTCTCTGTGTCGCGCTTGTGTGCGTTAGGTTCTTGAATCTCCCTACTAAATTTTGGGGTGTTAAATCCTTAAGTAACATAAGCAGCTTACTTAGGGTGCCTATTGCTGCAGATGAATGCACTACTAACCAACGCATGGTGAGCTATGCTCGGTCTTGATTACGGTGGATGTTTCTAAGCCTGTGCCTAAAGCTATTCTGGTGGAAGATGAGGAGGGCCATGTCCATGATTAGGCATTCTTTATTGAATGGGTGCCTCATTTCTGCCAAAAATGCCAGGTTTGGCATATGTATGATGAGAGTAGCCAGGTCCCCAAGACCAGACAAGCTGTGAAGGTTATAGGGTACTACTGTGATATTTGCGGCTCCTAAGCAGGGTACTTTTGAGCAGACAGTGGGTACTAGAGTGGTTGGTGGGAGATCTTTAGGTGATACTTCCAATTTAGAGGAAGGGGAATAGACCCAAGTAAACAGCAAAAAGAAGTCAAAGGGTAAAGAGGTATGTAGGAAAGCAAGTAGTGGTGATATGCAACCAAATTTGCTTGTCTAGAGCTTTGCAGATTGAATTCGAGATCATCATATTCTCTTTCTTTGGGCATCTCTCTTTGAGAACGGGGTGTACTTTTTGAGAAAGTTATGTTCGAGAAAGTTATGTTAGAGTATTGATTGTCTTTTCGGCTCGACTTTTGGCTTTCTTTGTCCTTCTCTTTGTTTTTTTTAGTTTTATGGTAAAGTGGATTATTAGTCCTTTTTTTTAGCTTAGTGGTTTGTTTGGTTGGTTTGGCCTCTCTTGTTGGTGGGTTGTTTTGGTTGGTGCCTCCCATTCGTGTTTAGGGTGGTGCTTTTCTTTTCCTTCCTATATCCTAGGGTATAAAAAGGTTTTTTGGAGTTAATATATTCCTTTAATTGCCAAAAAAGTATATATTGATATTTGCCCTTAAGTGTCTACTTGATGAGGCATTTCTTTCAGATTTATCCCCACAGTAGGGGTTGATCCTTTGTTGGGACATGCTCTTTTACTGTGCCCTTTCATTTTGCAAAGACCCACTGCCCATTTCCTAGTCTTTTGGACTTTTATAAGGATCCCTTCTAAGTTTTATTCTTAGTCTACCAGGAGCTACCTTGGTGGGTAGGGTATTAGGGCACTACTAATTCTTGCCCATAATCTAGGACCTTCAATAGAAGGAATGGAGAATGAATAAGCTTTCAAATACATGTCTTTGTTGTAAATAGGATCAATGTACTCCTCAACCTGTTGGTGAAGGTATGAGATGTAGGCTATAACATGTCTGCAAGGGATTCCAGTTAAGTTCTATTTCCTACAAGAACAAGCTTTGTGTTCTAATTCCAGAACACAATACACCTCTCATTGAATCAGTGCACTAGAAAAATAGTACATGTTGATGGTATGACATCGCAACTATGAGCATGCTCTTTTTCCTTTCCTAACCTAGCAATCACCCTAGGACAATAACCATACTTCCATTTACTAACTTATCCCTTTTCCAAAACTAATATTTGCATCATCGTTGTCCTTATGTCCTCAAACATAGACATAATGTGCTTTGTTCTTGCATTAATTATGCATCCATTAAATGTTGCTGTCATATTATTAACCATTACATCAACCCTACTGCTTGACTTCATAAAAGCTCTAGAAAAACAAGTTTCATTGTAACTCTTAAATCACCCCATTGCTACCTTTCAAATCTTACCCATGTCTTCTATAGCTTGCTTATAATCAGCTACATTCCAAGTCTTTATTGCCCTCTAGAAGACAATGTTCCACTCATCACCCTTGAAGTTCTTATGCCACTTAGCATAAATATGCCTGGCACAATGTCTATGCTCTGCCAAAGGAAATACTTGTGTAACACAACTTATAATACTCTTCAATGACAAAAAGAGTTAAATGAATACAATCAGTTTATTTACAATATAAGAAAATTTTTGTTTAGTAAAAAATAAAGATAAAAGAACATACCTAATGCTCATTTGATATTATAACAACATCCTATCCATTCTAAACCTAAGTAGCTTTGTAAGTCCTTTAGAAAACATTCCCAACTGTCATTATTTTCTCATTCTACTATTGCCCAGTAAATGAAATACACTTGATCATTGTTATTCTTACCAATAAAGGCAATGCAAATCAATACAGTATACAACTTTCTTCATTGTTTACATGGTATCAAGAGCCCTATAACTTTTTTTCTTCCATGGCAAACTCAAAACTCCATTCCAAATATTGCAGAGCCTACAAAACCCTTAACTATCATTAATGTTCAATTTGTCCAACAGCTTACCCCATCTAATTACCTCACTTAGAAGTCCCAAATTAAAGCCCTTCTCATTGAGCATGATGTTTATTAAATTGTTGATGGTAGCACCTCTATTCCTCCTCAACAGATCATCAACGATGGCAAAACCACTATCAACCCAGCTTACTCCACGTGGTATCGTCAGGATCGACTCGTTTACGGTGCTCTTGCTAGTACATTATCCCCCTCTATTGGACCACTTGTTACTCGATGTGCTACTGCTAAACAAGCATGGGATACTCACGCTACTACTTTTGCTAATCCTTCCCGTACACATATCCAACAACTCAAATCGCAACCACGGAAAACCGAAAAAGGTAACCTTTATATCACTGATTACATTCAAAATGTCAAGCTTCTAGTGGATGAATTAGCTCTATTTGGTCATCCCATCTCTGTCGAGGATCTCACAGACAAAATATTACATGGACTTGGCATTAATTCTGATTTTCAATCTGTGATTGATGGTATTCAAAATCGACCACTCTAATTTCCTTTGAAGCCTTGCATGAAAAATTGTTAAGTAAAGAACTCAGCCCACTAAAAATTAACCATCATCCTAATGCTTTTAATTCCTGCCACTGCAAACATTACCTCTACCCGTTGGCAGGGACACAAAAATTTCTCCCACACTACTCATAACAATAGGAGGCAATTCTATAATACTCATTTTGACTCAGCACAACCACCCAAACAGTTCAAACATTTTGAGGCAAACTGCCATTGGTGTAATGTTAAGGGCCATGTTCTTCGCTACTGTCCCAATTTTCGTGAACTACACCCAAATATTGAAACTCCTCAGAGACCTTCTTGCTCTCTTACTACTAGACGAGCAAATCTTGCTACTGCTCCATCTCCTTCTTCACAAGCTTAGTTATTGATAGTGATGCTAGCCACCATGTGACCGCAGATCTCAATATAATATGTCACTTCATTCTCCATATGATGGTACCGATGTTGGTTCCTCCTCTATACATTCCCCTTTTTGTTCTTTAAACTAAATCATGTTCTATTCGTTCCTAAAATACACAAAAATGTTCTATTTGTTGATCAATTTTGTCATGATAATCAAGTAAATATTGAATTTTCCTCTACTTCTTTTCATGTCAAGAATCCTAGCACTGGAGCAACTCTTCTTCATGGACGTTGTGCAAATGTAGTTTATGAATGGAACTTTCCATTCAACCAAAAACTTATGGCTCACATTCACTCTCAACCAATTGATTGTCATCATCGTTTGGTCATCCATCTACAATTATTCTCAATAAAATGTTGTCTACTTTTTCTTTTAAGTTAACTCGTTTATCTCATTATAACTCTTGTTTGATCAATAAAAGTCATAAATTGTCTTTTGATACTTTCAGTCTTTCTTCTACTACACCTCTTGAATTATTTTATGTCTTAATTGGCTATTCTCCAACTCAACACGCCTATTTTTATGTCTTAACCCATCGATACTACGCGTTTATTCTTCTCGTCATGTTTGGTTCATTGATCATATCTATCCCTTTTCTTCTAATCATCCTTCTCCCACCCTTATTTCTCAAGACACTCTAAATCAATGGTGCTCTATGCAATTATATGTGCCTAATATCACTTCCAATAGCCTTATCAATCAACTGATATCCCACATCCACAACAACCAAATGATATGTCCACTTCTATTAAAAACACTCATCCTGCGAAAATTTGAAAAAAATAACATTATTTAACAACTGAATTCCAAAAATAAGCTTCGTGAAAACTTATTTCCCAAAAAAAGCTTTCGTACATCCAAGCCTAGCCTCGGGTAAAATCGCTGTTATTAACAGCGAAAGAGGAAAAAAAAATTAAAAACCCATAAGTCGCTGTTACTAACAGCAACTTATGGGTTTTAAATTTTTTTTTTATTTATGAACTAAAGTAGCCGTTGTTAATTAGAAAAATAGCCGTTAGGAACTTGAAAATAGCCGTTGTAATGATGCTCTATGTTAGTTTTACTCTCAATTTATAAATTTTAATACTTTTTTTGAAAGTTCACTTACGTTACTATTATATATGTACAAATGTTCAATATATACAAACAGTATTCTAATGCTCCTATGATTCGCCTGCATCGTAAGGACACTAGGGTCGAGAGGGCCTGGAGCTGCTGGATCCATCTCTGCTGCAATTTAACAATAAGTAAGCGTTATGTATTGTAAAAATAATTAAGAAGTACTCAAATTGTTTACTGTTTACCTTGACGTGTAAGTTCTAGTGTTGTGACCGTCACTACCACACCGTCGACAAGCGTTGCGTCTTCGCGATCCTTCGTCCATTTCGTTCGTGATCCTCCTGGACTTAGGTCTTTCTAATCCACGAATGTGATCTGTATCGTGTAGCACCTCAACACCGGTGTATTGAGGCCATGACCTCTTATCAATTAACGGTAAGAATATGCATTCATATGTGTTAACATAGCTCTGGGTCGTGTAGCAGGAGTCCACAAAACGCTTATAGGATAAGTGTCGTTTAATACAAACGGCAAGAACATGAGAACAAGGTAAGTGATATATGGAGGGTTTGTTACAAGTGCATTTCATCTCTCTCATATCTACACTTTGTATTTTACCACCCTTGGCGAATCCTCTATTACCACGTCCAATCTTAACTTGGAAAAGGCCTCGTCTGTAGTCAAATGCGACGATCTCATGGTAGTTTGCCTTCTCGGTGTTACGGGTTATAATCCTAGTGGCGTGTGAAGTGTCTTTATTTCTCCCAATTAGCCACGCGTTCGCATTCTCGCGTCTTTTAACAAAGTAATCATTAACACGATAGAAGGTGAACTCCACAAGAGTGGTTATAGGCAAGAAACGCACACCCTTCATCACGTTATTGAATACTTCGGCCAAGTTGGTATTAGTAACACCATACCTATACCCTCCATCGTGACATATTGACCATTTAGACATTTCACCAACTTAATCAATCCAAAAAAGTGCTTCCCGATTAGCAATACCAATGGCCTTCAATCCCTCGACGACCTTATGTGGTTGTCTTTGCTCTGCAGTCCTTCCATACATCTTCTTTAACTTCACATTACCCATTTGGCGGTTGAAGTTACTTAACAAATGCCGCAAACAAAAACTATGATGGGCGTTCGGAGGTTGCCATTCCGGCTCCTCCATGGTTGCTAGAATGCCCGCATGTCTATCGGAAATAACGCATAACCCTGGACTATGCATCACATGCTTACGAACACAGGCCATAAATGAAATAGACTACATTTAATAAAGCTTAATTATAAGTGCTTAAGCTGATTGGGGTTATCAAGTATGTTAATTCGAGTAATAATATTATTATTTTGATAATCTTGACTCAAGTATTTCATTTGTTAATATTTTCAAGAAAAAGGTATATTTTATTTAATGTATAAAATTCGTATAAAGAGTACTTCGATAAAAGTGTATTTTAATTATATTTTATTAATTGATTACTATCTTATCTTTATAAAAATAAATTTAAATAAAGTATTGAAAACTAAATTCGTAAATGCAATTCTTATTCATACTACCAATTACTTATTTTATAAATCGTCTATTGTACCCTTACAACACGTCTTATATAAGACTGTCTTACGATGAGACGGCTTTAATAGAATTTTATGGGTCAAAGCTAAAAATAAAAACCCATTTTACCACAAATAAACCGACACACCCCTTCTCCATATCTTTCTTTATCCTCATCCATTACCCTTACAGCCTTACTCCTTCATTTTCAAACACAAAAACAAAATCAGCTACCTTACTCCTTTCTCCCTCACTCACGGCCGACCCACGAACACCACCATCAACCGGCAGCCCAGCCACGAGCTCCACCACCAACAGCAACCACTTCTCTTCCTTCCTTTATTGTTGGTAACCACTTTTCCTTCTTTTGTTGTTTTGTTTTCAAATTTAAATGTTAGGATTTTGTAAATTGATTTGGGAATTTTGTGACTCAAATTGAAGTTCATCAAGATTGAAAGTTGAAGGGTCCTCCAATGGTGATTGAGGTAATCCACAAACTATTCCTTTTAAGTATTAATTGAATGTTTTAAAGTAGTTTGGTATGTGGATTCAATTTGGGTATCAACTTGAATTTAATTAGAGTATATGAGTTTAATTAGTAATTGGGTTCTTGCTAGTGTTGATTAGTATTGGTTATTTGGGTTATTTGGTTTAGTATGAAATTTAATATTTGGATATTGAGATTTCAGCTCAAAAACTGAGCATTCTGTTTTGGCCATTTTCGGTCAGTTGTGATTGTTTCTAGGTTCTGGTGTCTTCTTAGAATTTGTAGAGCTTTGAGTCGCGGTCGTGTGGGCACTTGAATCGCCTCTATACGAGTTCGTATGAGGGAGTTATGTTCAAAACAGTGGCATGCCCGCAGGCTGTCATGAAAATCAATACTGAACCTTTTGTTTTGGCTATTTTGGGATAGTTTTGATTGTTTTTGGGTTCTGGTGTCTTCATGATATTTGTAGAGCTTTGAGTCGCGATCACGTAGGCACTTGAATCGCCCCAAGATGAGTTCGTATGAGAGAGTTATGATCAAATTACTAACAAGTGTCCTGTTATGGTACTAAAATGGAATTTATTATGTGGGATTAGGAAGTATAAAATGAATTGGAGGTTTAAGGTTATGTATTGAGTAATTGAGATTAACTTAGGTTTATTGTTTTCTCTTTATGGATTGGTATTGTTGGGTTATGGATCTTAATTGAATAATATGAGTGTTTGGTTCAAGTATAAATTTGGGAACATATGAGTTGATTGGTATTTTAATTATTGATTGTTATTCATGGTGTAGGAAGGTAATCCACAAGCAAACTACTATCCTATCTTTTAAATTTAATTCAAGTATTTCAAAGTTCAAGTTATGGTTTATAAGGTGTGATATTACTACTATTGATATTTGAGCAAAACCGTATAATTTTTGGTGTTCGAAACTTTGGACTTTATCTTCGTTTTGACCTTGCTTCTAGTTCTTGGTCAAGATTATGTTTTGTATGTTCACAACCTTATAAATGTGAGCTTTTAAATATATTGTACTATGAAAATGAGTTATGGTTATTGATTTCAAAAGAAAATCAAGTGATTTATTGATTCGTTTTATATTGAAATGTTCGACATTGAAAAATGTCCATTTTTGGGAATTGGCAACGGATATTTATATCCGGATTATTGTGAAATCCTATAGCTTGATAATAGGTAATGGTTATTCGGATCGGTCTCGAGCCCCCGATCCCGTTTCGTTCTTGCAAGAACCGTATTTTCGGTGATGACGATCACCCGTGTTCTCAGGATTTAGATGAAGCCTACTTCCTGACGGTCCATATATTCCCACGTTTTATAGTGCTGTTAAATTATTGATTTAATATGAGTTTTGAATAAATACGTTTGGTATATAAAGTTTTGTTTGTTTCGCAAATGATATCATATTTTTCATTTGCCGTATTGTTTCGCTATTGACTTATAAAGTAATAGCCGCATTTTGATTTTTGCTATTAACTTGTACAGTTATAGCCGTATTTTAATTCGTTATGAAATAAAGGTTCATAACCGTATTTATGTCAATCAGACGGTCTTTTAAAAGAGTTTGGACTTGTTTATAAATGTAATAGTTTGTTGGATTACTCAACAATGCAATTGTTGACCGCTTTTTTTATAGGGTCTATCTCTTACAGGGGGTAGATCCACTTTCAGGTTGCCATCTTTAGTGCAGATGGATGTGCTGCTCATTTATGTGTCATGTGTTGCGATAGCGAGGACATCGTTTTCGAAAGGTTAACTTATAATGATATTTTGACAAATCATGTCTTTGTATAAAAAAAATAGATATTTTATAATGTATTAATTTAGTTTATAACTGGGTTGTAAGTAATTGTATTACAGTTATATAAAGTTTTTAAATACTCTGATATTGGTTGCTGTGGTTGTCGAACCACAGGTCGGATTCAGCCTAGACTTCTATAAGTCTTCCGCTGTGCTTTGTAGACAATAATAATTTATTGTTTACGCTGGTTTGGGCTGTTTCAATAAACCAAGACCACGCGGCTATGCATTCTTTTTCAACCAAGGCAAAGGCAAGAGGGAAGATTCCCTTGTTCCCATCTTGGGCAATGGCAGTTAACAACGTATCGCGATACTTACCATACAAATGTGTTCCGTCAATGGCAATAACGGGTTTGCAATACTTGAATCCTTCAATACTAGGTTGGAAAGCCCAAAACACGCGTTGGAAAGTTCTAATACTAGGACGGACATACACACCGATATCATGACCTTCCTGAAAGAACCACTCAACTACGGTCCCGGGGTTTGAAATTTGCAGTGCCTTCAACAAGCGTGGAAGAAGAGGATAAGAATCTTCCCATGTACCATAGATGGACAGAAGGGCTTGCTATTTACACACCATGCCCGCTTATAGGTCACTTCGACACCGAATTGGTCTTTCACCATTTGATGCACAACAAAGACCTTAATTGATGGATCTTGAGCAACACAATTTCTAATAAGATTGTTAATCACGAAATATGTCAAATGAATGTGCCCAGCTGACACGTTTTCAGTACTTAATACACAACCCCCATGCTTCTCTTTATACGTAATAATCTCCCATGATGGTGAATAGGAGCTCTTCCTAGCCTTAAGCCACCAACCACACCCTCTCTTACAATTCAAGACTACCACGGTTTGATTTGAAGTCTCAGTTCGGTACTTAACGTTCCTACGAATATGATACAATCTAACAGCGCCCAACAACGCATCCTTGTTATCAAACATCATACCCTTTTGAAACTCTCCTTCGTCGGTGTAGGTTGTATCACAATCCTAAGACCTCCAAGAGTTTTCCTCAATGTGTTCATCTAGAGGGGGTACCAATGCATAGGGTGTAGGGGCAACGATTGTTGGAATGTTTCCTACCTAAGGTCATGTCATTAGCTAGAGCCTGCTCGTCAACACCCACGTCGTCCTTAGAAGGAGCTTCAACGAATTCATTACTCTCACTATTAACATCATCCCAAGGCTCATTTGTATCTTCTAAGTTAAAAGTATCATCATTTGATACTTGAAATTGAAGTTGATTGGGTTCATTAGAAGGACTTAAGGAAGATGGCATAAAGGAATTTTGGGTTTCTTGGGTAGGGAAGGACATATGAAAAGGAGCAGAAGAAGTTATATTCATGAATGCATTTATCTCCACAACATTGATATCTTCATTCCCTAGGGGCACCTCTTCTACATATAACTCTAAAGAAGGACTAGGGGTAGCCCTTGAATACTCCCACATTGCATTTATAGCCTCCTCATCCTCAACCGAAAAAGCTAACAAATCTCCACTCAGATTGTACTTAAAACTTATATTAACAGTACTTCTTGTAGTGTCAATGCCAATCTTAGAGCATATAAAATGTTTAAATTCATTCAAATCCATGTATGAGTTGCATGCAAACAGTTTACGTCTTTCCCCAACGTACTTAACATTGTTACTAGTTGATCGAATTGAACAATTCCTAAAGCATACAACAGTCACACGAAATGAATCCATTTCTACAACAAAACATACAAAATCAACATCACCATACATGACATATATTTTAAAATCAAGACCAAATAAAAAAAATTAAATTAAAAACGTACCTCAATAAGCTGTAGATGAACAAGAATTAGTAAATTGGAAGTTTAAAAACCTACATTCATGTGAAAGTTCATTAAAATCAAGTAAACCCTAATTTTTCGAATATGGAAAAAAACACAAAAAATTAGTACCTTACGTCAATATAGGAAGATGAAATAACTAATTACTGGTACAAACTTGAAATTTGATGAGTTTAGTTGAAGGATTGAAGTTGATTTTAATGGTGCAAGGAGAAAGAGAGCTCGTAAGTGTCGAAATGGCAAAGAGAAGGCGTGAACTGAAATGAGGAAGAAGCAAGCTGGAAAAATAAAAAGGCCAAAGTCGCTGTTAGTAGAAAATTTGAAAAAAATAAGATTATTTAACAACTTAATTCCAAAAATAAGCTCCGTGAAAATTTTGTGTGTGTATATATATATATGTATATATATATATATATGTATATATATATATATATATGTATATATATATATATATATATGTATATATATATATATATATATATGTATATATATATATATATATATGTATATATATATATATATGTATATATATATATATATATATATATATATATATATATATATGTATATATATATATATATATATATATATATATATATATATGTATATATATATATATATATGTATATATATATATATATATGTATATATATATGTATATGTATATATATATATATATATGTATATATATATATATATATGTATATATATGTATATATATGTATATATATATATATATATATATATATATGTATATATGTATATATATATATATATGTATATATATATATATATATATGTATATATATATATATATATATATATATATATATATATATATATATATATATATATATATATATATATGCATATATATATTTTTTTTATGTCGCTGTTAGTAACAGCGACTTAATGCGTTTTAAGTTTTCAGCTCACCTCAAAGTCGCTGTTACTGGGTGGTTAACGTTTTTTATTAAATGTTTACTGTTTTAGTACACTAATAAACCATGCATTTCTTTGTTGTATTTTAATTTATTGCTTATATATGTCTGTATTTCTAAAATTGTTCATTTTATCTTTCAGGTTGTCTGATATATGAAATCTTTGCTGGTATGAAGCTTAACAAGACAGAAGAACTCCGAAATACTTCTTCAATTCCAAAGGTATCACATATTTTCTATGTATGATGTCGTTTTATGTTATAGTCAAATTTTTTAAAATAGCTACAAAATTTAATTGTTAGTAAGCACGATTTTCTTACATATGCAAAATTATGATGAATTGGCTACTTGGTCCTCAAGATGACAATAATTCTTTTCGTATGTCTTTTTATTATTGTTCTTTCAGTCGTTGATTCCAGATTATCAGATATTATTGAGTTCTATGCCATCCAAGAGATTAAATACTTCCAAGCTTATTGAAAATAGTGGTAAGTTTTGAAAAGTTTCTAGTACCAAGGTTATGATTTCTCTGATCCTTTTACTTTATTCAAGGAGGAATTACACATCTCATTCTCTCCATATGCAATCCTAGAAATCTATGTCTCTATCTATTAGACAAGTTCATTCATGCCGATACAAGCATGTACAAATGGCCCCATCTTAGTATTTTCCTTTCTAAAATGTAGGTTACGCTGCTGCACAAACTTGGTCATGTCAAATGGGACATGTTGCTGTTACTAACAATGAGAAAAAAAAATTAAAAGCCCAAAGTCGCTGTTACTAACAGCGACTTAAAAAAAAATTAAAAGCCCAAAGTCGCTGTTACTAACAGCGACTTAAAAAAAAAATTAAAAGAGGTTGAAGAATTTGAAGAGGAAGGAGATTCAAGAAAAGCTTAATAGGTAATAAGATAAATATGGGATGAATATATTTTGGGATATATTTGCTATATATGGCTTAATCTAAATTAGGTAGCCAATTATCTTGATTGATTCCCTTGCCTATTATCTTGTAAATATATAGTTATGCATATTGAATGGAAACAGAGACAATCAAGCTTCCTTCCTCAATACAGTCTTTCATGGTATCAGAGCGTTTTTTTTAACCCCCAAAATATGACAAGCGGCGGTGAACCACCACCACCACCACCACTTAAAATTGAACCAGACTCCCCTTTTTATCTAGGACCACAAGATAAACCCGGAGAATTCATCACGGCTGTACGACTAAAGCAGATTTCGAGGGTATTGATGAGGATTGTATTCCATTGAATGAGGATGATTTGGAGGAAGATTTCGACCCGGAGAAGTTTAATAAGAAGAAGAGTGCTGCATTTGGGGAGGGTTATTATAAAGCAGATGATGTTGACCCTGAATTCCGGAGTGATATGGAAAAGCCGGATTTTGAGAAGGAAGATGAGTTGCTTGGATTGCCAAAAGATTGGGATGTGACTAAATCAAGTGATGGGTTTTTGGCTGAATGGGAGAACATTAAGAAAGGAAATATGGAGAATGGAAATGATGAAGTGGTAGATGAGGGTAAGAAAAAGAGGAAGAGAAAGAAGTCTGCCATTAAGGAAGTTCTTGATAAGGAGCTTGAAGAAGAGCTTTACAAGCTTGATTATAAAGATACAATCGGAGATTTGAAAATTCGGTTTACGTTTCCTTCATTTTTTTTATTTTTTTTTTAAGTCGCTGTTAGTAACAGCGACTTTAGGCTTTTAATTTTTTTTAAGTCACTGTTAGTAACAGCGACTTTGGGCTTTTAATTTTTTTTCTTTTCTTTTTCGCTGTTACTAACAGCGACTCTTGCCGAACCTAGGCTTGAATGTACGGACGCTTATTTTGGGAAATAAGTTTTCACGGAGCTTATTTTTGGAATTAAGTTAAATAATCTTATTTTTTTCAAATTTCCACTACTCTCCGGCCTCCACCACCTCATTCTTATAATACACGAGCCCCAAAAAAATCTACAAACCAATTACAAAACTCAATCTTCAAGCTTAATTATCATGTCCTTCTACTGAGCATTAAACAGGCCCTTAACGATCCCCTATGGAAAGAAGCCATGGTTTTTTAATATAAAGCTTTAATTAATAATGAAATTTAGGAACTAGTTGCACCTTCCTGTTCTCAAAATCTTATTGGATGTAAATGGGTCTTTCGGATAAATTATAAACCCCATGAAACTATTGAGAGATATAAAGCAAGACTTGTTGCTAAAGGCTTTCATCAACGACCCAGTATAGATTATACTGAAACTTTTAGTCCTGTAATAAAACCCTCCACTGTGCATCTTATTTTATGTCTTCTTGTTACTAATCATTGGCCTATTCGTCAACTAGACATCAATGGTGCCTTCCTCCAAGGTACTTTTCAAGAAAATGTCTTCATGGTACAACCTCCTGATTTTCTTGACCCTCTTGATCCTCATCATGTATGTAAATTATATAAAGCTATTTATGGCCTCAAGCAAGCCCCAAGAGCTTGGAATGCAGAACTGCACAACTACCTATTACCACGTGGCTTCATTAACTCGACCATGGATACCTCCTTGTTTTTTATACGACGCACCTCTGTCTCTTTGTTTGCTCTAGTGTATGTTGATGACATAATCATCACCAGCTCTACTTGTTCTGCTGTTACCTCACTTATTTCACTACTAAATTTGCTCTTAAGGATCTTGGTCAACTCAATTACTTCCTTGGGCTTGAACTTTCTACACTACCACATGGCTTATTCCTAAGCCAACGAGAATATACTACTGATCTTTTAGCGAAGGCAAATATGTTGGATGAATCTTCAGTTAGCTCACTACTTGATATAAATATTCCTCTTACACTTCAATATAGGTATGCTCTTGATAATCCCACTGAATATCGTGCTCTTGTTGGGAGCTTACAATATTTATCGCTTACTCGTCTCGACATCGGCTATGCTGTTAATAAACTATCCCAGTCCTGCACAAACCTACAACATTACATTGGCAAGCCTTAAAAGAGTGTTCTTCGTTATCTCAAAGGAACCATTAACGTTGGCTTCACACTTCTTAATACCTCACCGTTCAATCTCCATGCATTCTCTAATGCTGACTGGGTAAGTAATCGTGATGCCTTTACATCTACTGGCACCTACATTGTGTTTCTTGGCAAAAAAAAAAAAGAAACAATCTCTTGGAGTTTCCATAAACAAAAAACAGTTGCACGATCTTCTACCAAAGCAGAGTATCGTACCGTCACTCAAACTGCTGCAGAATTAGATTGGTTTCAACACTTAAAGAACTTGGATGCATTCTACATGATACTCCTGTTATTTATTGTGACAACGTTGGAGCAATTCGTTTAAGTGAGAATCCCGTCTTCTAATCTCGTATGAAGCACTTAGGTGTTGATTATCATTTTATTCGTGAATGTGTTCAAGCAGGCAAGCTCAGTGTTACTAATATACATTAAGATGATCAATTGGCTGATCTTCTAACTAAAGCACCGTCACAGCCGCGACTAAACATGCTATTGTCCAAGATTGAACTTTCCCGATGGCCGTCCATCTTGAGGGACCATGTCAAGGATCCTAAAAATCATGTGCCTCCTATAATACCTTAGCATATCTTATGATAATGCTGTGTCTATCTCTTTATTAGGCTATTATCATCTTCTTCTGCCTATTCAAAGGCAATGCAAATCAATATAGTATACAACTTCATTGTTTACACTGATATTGCTGACTGCTCTACACCACACGGCTAATTAGTTTCATTTACATCATATCATAAAATTAAAAAAAAAATAAAAAATAAAAAAAAAAATCATTTTGACTTTTATTCTTATTTGTACTTCTTAGGAGTAGTTAAGATAGTTTGAAGTTGTGTATTAAAAAGGTCCAGAAACCCGCAGGACCTTGGATCTCCTAAAACCAGAAAGTAGTCAAAGAAAAGATGCCAGAAAGATAACTTGTGTGGAAGCTGCTTCATTCACATCCTCGAGTGGAGGCGACTCAAGCTTGCTTCAATTGTTCCGTGTGGTTCATCAGTCGGAAGAAACACATCGTCTGCAAACTGCAAATTAGCATATTCATTTCAGTCAGTTTCCTGTTTCAAGCTGAGTTTAATCTGCAGAAGCCAAAAACATGAACCAGCAGATGCAGAACAAAAAGCAATGATAAGGGTATGGAATGCCGAGGGTCTTTTATTTTCATTTACAGGTTTTTCTTGAGCTGAGGGTCCAATTGGCCGCAACCGCCATGTCTCCTTTGATAAAGGTATGATATGCTGTCATTCAACCCTTTTTTCCTAGACCCTAATCATAGTTGTTATGAGCATGATATGCAAGCTGGGTGTGATAATGATGATGACTCCATACCAGTCCTTGATGATATTCAAGCTTTCAATCACAGAAGTAGCCTTTTATGTTTATTTTTCAGGATCTTCTGTTAATTAAGAGGTATAAAAAAACAGATTTTCCGATATCTTTTTCACCATTCCCAACTTGCCGCCTTAAACAAACATATAGGATATAAAAAGGAAAATACATCAATTTCAATAGGGAAGAGTTTTACCTTGACCAGGTTTGGATTCTGCATGCTTGATAAATTAACAGGAAGGAAATGCAGATTTGGCATTTTCAGTTTGATAGAAGATATATCATGGCATCTGGAATTATAAAAATTGAAATAATCAAACAAGAGAAAAAGGAAGAAGAAAACATGGGAGGTTACGATTAAGTGACTTACTTGTTGAGAACAGCCTTTCCCATTTGATAAAGGGTGCTCTGCACGGATGGGCTATAAACACCTTCATTAGGAGGACCAAAGAAAGTACTGACCAACACTTTCCTCACTTCAAAGTATCTTTCAGCAAAGTACATTGGTTTCAATGGAATGTCATTAACATTGTCGAATGAAAACCTGTTCGAATTAGCGACCGTGAATATCAATTGTTATTTTTCAACGACATTCCATCACCCATTGCCATCGGATGGCTCCGACCTAGGCTTCCACCAAGGCCGGGTTTAGGTATCATTGTTAGATCTCAAATTAAGTGGATTGACAAGCGCACAAAAAGTAAAATATAACTAAAAGACCAGTTTCACTGGCGTTGGAAATGTCGTTTAGCTAAACATCAGCAGCAGAAATGATTCAAAGATGACAGAAAGTGACAGAACACCAACAATTTACATGTTCAATGCGTTAACCAAACTAAAAGCTAAAATGAGCAGAATTCTATACCATATTTGATTTGGGTCCCAATGCCTATGGGCGACGTTCCTGTTAATAAAAGTCTAGAATCTAGACTTATACCAATACAAATATACAATCGCATCATAAAAATAAAGTCTTGAAATTTGTACAAAATGGAGTATCAAAAGAGCAGTCCCCTAGCTTGACTGGAACCTTCATGACTACATAATAATGATAGCAATTTGGCAAATACTTGTTCAGATAAAACCTTGAACATTATAATATAGCTTAAAAAATCTAGCCATAGATATACCTCCATGTTGCAGAAACTGTTGTGGCAAGCATCCTCTCTCGTGTTTCTGGCAGAAGTGTGTACTTGTCCCTCACAAATCCTTCAAATCCAGACTGTACCGAAAGAATGAAAATTATGAAACAATTGCACGCAATTATGTTACTACAGAAAACAGATGCAACAATTTCAAAAAAGAAGGCTTCTTCTCTAATAAGAAAGCCTAAGTTAAATAGTGATTCCTTCGGAAAGTTCAAGTTTGTTCAACAATAGTTGGCATATATTGCACTGGCTATAATCTATTTCCTTATATGAGCTGAAAATTTGATAACAAAGAGAGTTGGAGTGTACGTTTTAGCTGCCATCAGAGAAGTATAATGGTCTTCGCTATTAAAGCAGAACCAACAATAATTGATCCATACATAACAAATACAATCAAAACAAAATCATTAATATAGAAACTTTGACCAACACTCCATTTGGTTTGGTGATAAAGTTTTGCAATGGGGGATTTGTTATTGAAGTATGATACAAATCCCCAACATAATTCTTATCATGCATGACGGATTCTAAATAATAGCCTGTCATTTAAACTCGATTAGAGATCAAGTGCAGAGAAAGAGCAAATCATTTTTTCTGTCAAAATGCAAAAACACTTACCTCCATTTGGAAGAAAATGGAAAAATGTGTTTCATTAATCATGTAGGAAAGAGAACAGAATTAGTGTCTATCCAACCAAACGAATGATCAGATTGCAACAATAAAAAATGCAACTGTTACCTTTGTGGTCTTCAAGAGTGATAATTCTTCAATGCTTGATGATAATGTTATGGCACCAGCTTTATTCAAGACAACTTCTACCACATGCTTTTCGGATCCAAGTTCAAAACCTTAGGGTACAAAAGTAGCATTCAATGATTAAATTGTAAGTACCTTATTTTATTAAAAAATAGATGACCTACTTTAGACCTCTAAGGACACATAAAAGAAGTATTGTGAAGTTTAAACAAAACAAGGAAATCCACTAAGAGTACTGGTCAATTTAGTAAAAAAGGAAATCTAAGAAAAATGGTGATTGTCAAGGAACCAACTCAACCAAAAGTTTAAGCTGATGGTTGAGGCCCTAAGATATGTTATATAGTCTAACACGCCTCCTCACACGAGAGCCCTTTAGGCTAAAAGTGTGGATGTGACATAGGCCCTCCTCATACTTGGCGCTGAATATTCCACTTTAATTGAGGGGTGGTTGAGATTCAAACTCGTGATGTCTTGTCATATTGGCCCTAGGATATGTTATATATTCTAACAGTGATCATGAGCATAAAGTCAATACTCGTAAAAATAACTCAGCCAATTTTGAATGTCTTTTTTTTTTTACAACCCTTCATTAAGAACACTGCATCAAGATATTACCAGATTTGACTTTCAAAATTTTAACAAAATGCGACAGTAATCATTGAAGTAATATATATATATATATATATATATATATATATATATATATATATATATATATATATATATATATATAGTTAATTTAGAAAAAAAGGTACAAATATCATGGAAAACCCAGAAGAACAAGCAGCCTGATCTCCATGAATAATTTAAGTACATTAAGAGAAGACATCCACATTTATGATTTTTTAAAACCAAAGGTTAACAATTGCAGAAGCATCCTATTATACCGTCTTCAGTGGATAATATAAGACAATTAAAATCCTGCAGGCGGCATATTTGATAAATATAGTATGACAGGAAATCATTCAGCAATTAACACTGCCAATTGCCCAGAATACTTTCACTTCATAACATATAAAACATATTATTACCATGCCTATGTGGTTGACCGTCTACAAATACACGCTTCCATGGCTTCTCTATTATCTTGACTATGGCAGAAGTAACCTGCACAACGAATGAAAAAAATGGTAGTTGGAACGGGACAATAAAGGGCAATATTCTCAGAAGTTTTAAGTAATAATAAGGTTCAGAAACCTGTACCCTAAACTGAATGTTACATGAGAAAAATGCTCCTGAAAATATAAAATTCAAACCAGAATCGTTTTTAAATAGCAAGGAGAAGCAGTGACAAAGTAAAGAAAGTCATTTATTGGCTTGAATCTTCCAATTAAATAAAAGTAACATCAAAGTCATCAAATAAAATTACTGAGTTCATAAAGACTTTGAATAGATTTTCTAAATAACATATTGCAAAACCAAAGAAAATGGATGTACCAACAGTATTTTACAAGGAAACGGCACGATACAAAAGGATGCCTAAATTTCTCTTTAACCCGTAAATTATCTCAGTACTAATAGCTACTTCACAAGTCACAACTAATGTTGTTTCCGACATTTCATGGGCCTTTAGGCAAAATGAAATAAATGGGGCCTCTCTATAGAGGGTTGATTCTGGGTTTTAATGGGTGTTTTCCAAAATAACAAAAGATGGATTCTTATATATATTATAATTATCATTAAAGTGTAAACGTGTCGTATACTTCTTAATTGGTAAAAGAACTAATATAATAAAAAATGCATGCTAAAGTTGAAGTATTGGGTTCAAGTAAAGTTATAATTTTACAAATAGCGTTCTACATCCTAGGTGATAACATTGTTGAGTTTAAGTATTGGGTCCTTTTCTAGTTCTGGCTCTTAGTCAAATGCCTACCTTACCTAGGGTCAGAAACGACCCTGCTCACAACAAAGAAGTCCTCAAAAATTCATCACAAGACTAAGCCAAACATTTCATATTTTCAGAAGACATGACTAATAGAGTACACATCATTTGGCTTAGCACTCAACACTTTAATTTGTTTTTCCCCTCAACTTTAAATTGCATGTACTTCAATATGTACACAATCTTGATTAGAGAAACAAGAAATAACTTTGCATATAATCGCTTTAGGATATTATTGTGATACATTGTCTAATGAAAATTGTTTATTTTTTGCCACTTACAAGCTGGAACATGAAACTTTAGAAACATCAAATTTAAAAGTAATTATGTAAGGCAGCTAAGATGATACTTAGTTTTAACCTCTTCTTCCTCGACAGGTGTGTTTTTCCAGTATACACAACCTAGCTTCAAATAATTTTCATCGAGTCATTTAAATCACATATGCCTTAATAAAAATGTTAACAGGAGCATATGCCATCAAGATTTACTTGAAACCTTGTCAAACTATAACCTCACATAAACAAGTTGATTTGTTGAAAGGTTGACAAAGTCCAGGTAATAATGACATTTATTTCCACTATTTCCAGATTGTTACAAACTCCAAGTTCTAGTGTTCTTTTACCATTTGTCTTTAGCATCACAATGTGTGATTATGATAACCTCAACATAAACCCCAAAAACTCTCAACCTTGTCAAACTGTTACCTCACATAAACAGCCTTTCCTTAAAATCCAAAGGACATGTGCCTCAAGTCATGAATCCTCAATACCACCTGTTCATGGTAAGCACAACTGCTCATCAAATGAGTTAGCAAAAATCTAATTACTCAGCAGTTCACCATAGTTAACCATCTATTAGACATTCTATTACCCCAATGCCATAAGTGGCTACCAACTACACAGGGTTTGGTGAGTTCACATGTGCCCAACGGCCCCAACCTTATCCATATGATAATAAAAATTTATTTCAATTGATCCGCAAACATATTTTGCAACTTTACAAGAATAATAAGTGCACAAGTTCTAATAAATCATTATACTATAGTTCATTCTAATCTAAAATCAAAGAACTATTCCTAATGGACAATGCAATCTACTAAAAGCATCTCTCTATTTTAGATTTATTTTCACTTTTCCCTCTTATTCAACAAGAAAAGAAAATTAATTTAGTCAAAATAGTAAATATATGAGTTTCAAATTCATCTAAGACTAGTAATAAAATCTTTCTTGTATGGGAATTGTTATTAACACAAAGGAGCACCAAATTAACAACCATTGCATACAGAACTTTTGCTTATATATGTGCTACATAACCTGAAAACTGCCCTTCTAAGCCTCTCCAGCAGTTGACTAAAACTTGCCCCCTAATTATCCCTAAAACCTCTGAAAGCCTCCATAAGCAACTAGCATACCAGGAAGAACTTTTTCTGAAACAAGTACTAATTAAACTGCAAAACTACCCTTCCAGCCAAACTGCAGAGTACAGTACAGATTCATTCTTACTTGCTTCTTAATTATCCACAATAAATTCTTAAAGCCTCCTCCTAAATTCTAAATTCTACGTCATGCTATTCAACTTGCAACAATAAAATCTTAACTAGCGTTCCTTCTAGATTATTTTTTCTCAAAAAGAAAACGTGATGAGTAAAATATTTAGTGTTATTGGTTAGTTTGACGAATGCCAACATTTATCATAGCCTAACTTCGTACAATCCACGAGACCACGTAAGTTAACGAGCATAGAGTCAACAAATCAAAAGTTTTCACCATCTATGTTCCTTTTTAGGATAAGTGGCCGGGAAGTTGGAACTTTCTCAAAGAACTTGTACAACATTCAATTACTCCAACGTCATTAAGAGACTCCACCTTGGCACTTACTTTTAAAAGGTGTGAGACACCCTAAGGCTCAAAGGGTCCCTATATCATAGGCTCTAGGCATCAGATGTGTCCACATACTTTAGGAAAATAAAAATAAAAAGCCCCTTAAAATACCCCAAAATAAAACCACAGAAGAAGGGAAATAATGAAGAAGAACGTGAGAGGAATATAGGTCAGGAAAGGCAAATACATAGTTCCCTCATTAAATGGAGTTCTTTAGAGGCTAAGACCAAAGGGCACTCTAAGGCGCCTTAAGAAGCTTGCCTTAGGCTTTACTAGTTTGAACTATAATTTGCCAAATGCATTAGTATTCAAAGTGATCAGTAAAACTGCATGAATATCCTAGGTAAAAAATGACATAGAACTAAAAATGTTAGCTATCGTGTCTAAACTTATCAAGCAACATCAATATTTTGTGAATCATCATCATACTGACAGCTAACAGCATTTTCATCCATTAAGTTAACATAATTTAAAAGCATTAAAGTTCACTCTCTCGATTTTCAAAACTTTTTATCATCATGGACCAAATAACTACATAACATCACCTGATCTGCTTTAGGTCATACGTCCATGACTTGTAAACGAGGTTGTGCATCATTTCAAGCAGCCAGATTAGATCAAGTCAGACTATAGTTAATTTATAAAATCCCTCGGCTTTGAGAAAAAGGATATTGCGCTTATACATACAAAATAAAGAATAGTTAGTTATTGTGTTATACTGGTTAGTGATACTGAAGGAAATGTTCAAACTAATGAGTAATACCTATAATATGTAAAATGTGAGATATAAGGATTAGTTAAGCAGACACTGATTTTGAAGGAGCACTTGCATATTATATTTACAAACATGTTACAGGCACCAAAGGGTCTTCTTTCCTAACTAACAACTAAATTTGCTTTCTGAGCTATAATTGAAACATATATACCTTAAAGTTAGTGTAGTGATAAAGCTCTTCACTTGCAGTAAACAATATACATGTAATTATGAAGTTCTTCACTTCTCAAAGTTGACAAAAAGACAAATTAAGATCAATAGAGGTGCAATACAATTAATGTTCTTATGAAAGAAACTTCTAGAATGTCACAAATCAAAATTTGAGCAGTTTGAGAAAGGATATATAAAGCTACCTGCTTATAATAAGATGTGAAGTGCTTAGCTAACAGAACAGCAAAATCCTCAGCAGTAATTTGCTCTTTGCATTCCTTTGCCTTTGCATAAACCTGTTTCATAACCCACCATTCATGTAAATTCTATCAAAAGAGGGACCTGAAATTAAGGGACAAAACTACCGAAGAGGTTAAAAATAAACTGTCCGCAACCACACTGAAGTGATGGTTTTGGGTACACGCAGTGTGCCCCACCATTCCAGGCCTCTGAAAATAAGGGTCCCACATATTAGTTTACAATAGGTTAAACTGATCTATAATTAGTTTCATTAGTTATAATAAAATCCCAAAATTTATGTAAAATATCAAATAAACAGGGATCAAAAATTATTATGTGGGTTTGCTCTGTCCAGAACTGCACACATGTGTACACGGGTCAAACACCACCAAAACGGAAAAATGAAATGAAGGTCCACACTAAAACAAGGGATGGCCCCACATATTTAGGGGCCCAAGGCGAAAGATTTTTTATGGGCCCCTAAACTATTATTTATATATATATATATATATATATATATATATATATATATATATATATATATATATATATATATATATATATTCAAATCTTAACATCAGTTAAAAATTAAAATTTTTTGGGCCTGGGTGTAGGCAAGGCTTGCACTTGCTTAGAGTCAGCCCTGACTTAAACCATTAGATAGATGTCTTGTTCTTTTCACCAAGAAAACATCCAGATTAGTTCTTGTTGTACCAAGTCCCAAATCTCATGCCATTGGTGAAGATTTTGAGCACCTCATAGCTCACGCACTATCTTGCACACCTAAGGGTGAAGATGTGAGTGCAATAGAGTATGGAGGATTGAAATTTGGATCACTTGATGAAGTGATCAAGGTGGAAGACTTGGTATGCTTTGATAATAGCAAGGGAATGCCAAAGAAAGGGTTGCTCGAATGGTCGAGCTCAATGGCTCGGTCGAGCAATACAACAGATTCAATCCACTTCCAAAGAGCTCAATGGCTCGGTCGAGCAATACAACAGATTCAATCCACTACCAAAGAG
This sequence comes from Amaranthus tricolor, assembly GCF_026212465.1. NCBI lineage: Eukaryota > Viridiplantae > Streptophyta > Magnoliopsida > Caryophyllales > Amaranthaceae > Amaranthus > Amaranthus tricolor. Next base: position 13,772,224 of record NC_080058.1, read on the forward strand.
CTCAATAGCACTGTTTTTGATTGTTCTTGTTTGTTCTTCACCAAATATCATAGCCCAACAATACTGGATCTTTCAGGAGTAAAGAACAAAGCATGGTATCATTAATCATATCATATACAAGGAAGTAAAACAACACTTTGATCGAACTCATCAGTTCATACAACCCAAATGAATCTTAATCTCAATCCCCCTCAACTATATCTTACATTACTTTATGATCCAAATCAACAACGGATGCAAATTACTCATCATCATCATCACCACCATCAAAACCCATATATTCCGCTTATAGAAGCGATGATCACGATCCGGAGTAAAAGTAAGTTGGACCAAATTAATATTTGAGGTAAATCATCTTCAAATTAATATTTGAGGTAAATCATCTTCAAATTAATATTTGAGGTAAATCATCTCAAACAAACTCGATTTAGTTCGTTTTATCAATGAATTCAATAACATAATCCAAACCAAAAAGATGAAATGGGTAATGAATAAAGTGATGAACATATAATAAGAAGAAAACGTAGATTAAAAAGGAAAAGTAGGCGAAGAAGAATTACAGTGTTCTTCATGGTATCAGTAGCAACAATATTAGAGTTATCATCATTGACATAAGAACGGATGCAATCAGATAAAAGACTGATGCTAACATTCCATTCAACAAAATGATAAAACCCATTAGAGTTCTTCCAAACTCTACCAACTCTAACCCTATCTTTGCCGTGATTCTGTACAAATTTGAACCCCTCGATTACTTCACCTTCCTCTTTTCCAGCCATGGCTTCTTGTTCCTCTCTAATATCTCTATACCTTAAACACTTGAATGACAAATGAGGTCTGAAGATGAAGGAAGAAGTACTCAAATACAGAGGTTTCGTAACAAATCTGTGTGCTCTTTGTTTCGTGTGATGGAATAAATATTATATTATTAATGTACTTGGAATCTGTGAAGAATATGATATGATCGGAGGCTAGCAAGAATCGAACCTTATGAAAATGATACGTTGCCTCAAGAAGACCGGATATATGATTGACACTTGGAAAAACTCAAATAGAATAGAAAAAATAGCGGCTACCTTACCTGCCGGTCTAACCAAGTGGCTTCACCTTATCATTATTCCTTTCATGTCTCTCATTGAAAAAGTGTGAGTTTGACAAGTAACCACTACTTGAACTTATTTGATTGGGTAGCAAGTTCTACCTACTAGAAAGAGTATTAGGATTTTTTTTAATTACTTTTTCCCAATTATCTGTTTTAAAATTTTGGCATCTATTTTTAAAGTAAAAAATATAATATTAAAATTCTCTATATTTTCCTCTATCAAGCAATTCTAAAATTAGATTGTATAATAAACCCTCTATTATATTTTAAGTAATGGAGAAAATCCTAACTCCTAAAAAGATGTTTGATAAGTATTATATCTATTTGTTAGTTGTTGGCTTTTACTTAGAGCAAACGTAAGATAAAAGTCAAATTCTAGTGACAAAACCTACGGAGAGTAGTTTATGAATTTGGCTTATAAAAGGATTCTCAACTAATTTAAAACTTATTTATCTAATAACTTTATTGAAAAAACAATAAAAAAATTATATTGCTAAACACTCCAAAAGAATATTGAGTGGAGGGTGCCTTATTGACATTGATTCTCAATAACGGGTTTCTCAATGGGATGAAAAGTTGTCTTTATAGTCATGTTAAATTTATGTAAATTTATTAATTAAATTGATTATTGTTAATTAATACTGAATTTATTGAATGAAACTACATTTTATTGATTTTCTTGCAAATGTAGAATGTGGGGTACTTATAGAGTTAGATAATTCCCTCAACGGGCATATTAGGAAATCACAACTGTTCATTTCCGTTAAAATTTTGAAAATTGTAAACACTTTGCATTAAATGCAATCGTGGCTCACGAAGGTAATGATGGAAAGCTACCCTAGGGTTGTTTAGTCGTGCCTAGGATTGTCAAATCAGTGTCAGTGCAACAGACGCAAGTGGATCGGGAGTATAAAATTCAAGAGAAGTCATCTATCGAGAAACACCTTGAACCATTAGGATTTTGTTCCAAACCTAGGTCCTTAGTGGTGGGTTATTTCTAGGACAAATGTAAAATGTCGGGTTGGGTTCTCGATGCGCCTTTATCGAGTCGGTTCATAGGCCACATTTTGTAAATTACCATGTACCCGTTGACCCATAAACTAATAGGATAGTTTTTTTTTGTTGTGTTCTAGTACTAGTTGTTGTTGATGATGATCTTGACTATTGATGTTTTTTGTTGTGTTCTTTTGTACTTTTTTACGTTGCTATGATGATCAAAACTAGTTCATTGGTTCTAATTTATGGTCATACTGCTTAATTAATTACTAATGTCAATTATTAACGACAATATTTTACCGTGAATTGAAGGTAATATATTACATATTATTTTTTTACTTGTTTTTTTTACCTAGTTATTTTTATTTATTTATACATCTTTTATTTATGTTTAATTTTATGATTAATTATTTATATGATATTTCAATTAGTCCTTTTTGATGTAGGAACCTCTCGTTTAGAGGATCTTTCTCGAGCCGAGTAACTCTTTGGTCGCATCATTATTTATGGGTATGAGTTGCTACCTTCCTTCTCTTCCTAGACCCTATCATAGTTTCCTATAAGCGGGACACATTGAATATAATAATAATGATGTTAATTGTTACCTATAACAAATATAAGGAAAATTCTACATGGTAGCAACCAGTTTTAGGGAAACATGAGAGGTAATATATTTTTTACTATTTTCCACATGGTAGCAACAATGTTTCAACTTTATAAAAACCATAGCAAAATCAATTAAAAATTTGTTAAAAATAAATTAAAAAGACAATTACACCCTCACTTTTTAACTTCATGCTTTATAATATTAAAGTTAACGAAATTTAATGTTTTTTAACGCAATTTGCTACAGATTTTGTAACAGATTTTGTAAAGTTAAAACCCTGTTGCTACTTGCTACCATGTGGAACTAAAAAAGCGCCACCACTTGTGTTTCTATAAAATTGGTAATTACCATAAGGATTTTCCTTAATATAAATATAATATATTGATTACCAATGCCATAGAAGATTTTCAATTAATAAGTAAATAAACATCAAGCTAACTTAACTCTCTCCTCTTTTCTCTCTAGAGTTAGGGCTTATCTCCCTAGGGTTTATAGGGTTTCCTCCTCTTTTGTAAAGCATGTCTCCTATTTATCAATAAGATAACAATATGGCAGAAGATCTTTCTGACTAATGTGCACACCTGCAAATCATTATTGATAAGGAGGACGTCGCTGATTTTAGTACCGAAGACAACAATTCAAGGACGCAAAATTAGGGTTGCAGTTGGTGGGTAAACTATACACAGAAAAACCCATCAATTTTGATGCCTTAAAAAGGATGATGTTACAAGCATGGAATTTGAAGGATGGTGTGATTGTTCGATTGATGGAGGCAAACACCATTCTCTTTCAGTTCTTCATTTGCAGGATAAGGAAAATGTGATGACTGGTCGTCCGTGGTGCTTCAAACAAAGGTTGCTTCTTCTCCAAGAAATAGCCCCTGATACGCAACCGACTGAGGTAAATTTTTATTTTCTCTTTGTTTTTCATTGGGTCCGTTTATATAATCTTTCGTTTGGTTTTCGCTTAAATGAGAGAGTTAAAACTATTGCTTGTTTGTTAGGGGAAGTCATGGATATCGAGGAAGAGCTCATGAGATTGACGCGTTCCATCGAGTTTGGGTTATGATAGATTTGTGAATTTTGGGTTAAAGTATGAACAATTACCACATTTTTATTTTCTTTGTGGTATATGAGTTATACCGACAAGGATTGTCGTACCGTTTTCGAAGATGCTCATGAAGATGGCGTTAAATAGGGCTTGAATATTAAGACATCTCCTAGGAAGGGGTATAGTGTACATAAGAGAGAGATTGATTTGCATAAAGTTAGGGGTAAACAATTATTTACTCCAAAACAGTTAAGTTGTGAGAATGTCGTGGGTAATGATTTTTTTCTCCTTGTTTGATGGGAGTGCCTGAGACAATAATTGTTCCTTGCAATGATGAGATTAACGAAGGGAAGGATATTTATAATGATGGTTCCTTAGTTTTGCTACCAACTTCTCTTGTTCCAGCCACAACATAGGTACTTGAACAGCAAGCTATCCCATTTTAGGATCTTACTAGTGCGATAGTGACGTTTATATCAAAGGTACAAGCTATGTCTTACTCTTCACATACCATTCCTCGTGATGAGGGTAGAGTTATCTTTAATATGGGCATAAATTATAAAGTAAATAAGAAAGTGGAAAAATCAAAGAAGAAAATTGTAACAGACTCAAAATTCTTAATTTTAGTCTTCCGATTAATTATTCCGAATTTTCAATTCAAATCTGTAATCCTTTTATTATCCATTTCAAACCATCTTTAATTCCTAAATCTTTTCCGATTTTGTAAATTCTTTCAAATATTAAACTTTAAAATAGTATTTTGTTTAAAATCTTTTTATAAGCACTAAAATATTATTTTATTATTTTATAGTACGAAAAGTAAAATTTTATTATTATATTCACGGTTTTGTAAAACGTTACTTTTTAACTTTCTTCCTTAAATTAACATTACTGCTTATTATTTAACCTTATAATTTTGATATAATTATTTTATACATAAAAATGAGTCGTATTTTTATTATTAACATTAAGTATAGTTCAAGCAAAATTTTAAATAAACTACATATTTTCATGATCAAATTTACCCATTATTTTAAAGTATATTCACTTGTACATACTAGAACAAAATTTTGATGAACCAAAATCCTTTCTATGGTAACCCATGATGTTCATCACTTACACAAGCTATCACCATTTCCTTACACAAGCTATCACCATTTCCTTACACAAGCTAACCTTCTTCTACACTCCAAACTCTTACACACTCCAAACTCTTAACACATTCACTTACACACTCTAAATCACTTACACAAGTTAACCTTCTTCTATACTCCTAACACTCTTTTTCATACAATCCAATGAACTACAAAGTTGCCCAAATCCATTATAAATACCCCCCTTAGCCATGAGATCATTTACACCACCATCATCAAATCTTTCTAACATTCTTTCTTATATTTTCACTTTATTAAAATCTTACTACATTAATACCTTTATTAATTGAAAAAAAAATTAAAGAACATGGAGCTTAGAACACTCTTTATTTAGCTTAAATCATCATCATTATTTTGGGAGTTGGAATTAATTATCTTTGGAGCATTATCATCTATCTTGGAGGATCTTATTTCTTATTATTTTCCCAATTAGTACTTAGTACTAATCCTTGGTGTTAGTATGGTATAACTTCTTACCCTACTCTTTTTGTGGAATTTTACATTATATTTACTTTATAATATGCAAAGTATGAAATATGTTGATATATTTTAGTGGAAGTTAGTTTAATGAAATTATGATCAAGATTATATTAAGTATGTGTATGCTAAAAGTATATTTAGTATGTTAATCTAATAGTCTTTGAACAAGTTTAGGAAGTTGATTGCGAAATTATATTCTAGTGATATTAAGCATGATTCATGTTATAAACTAGTGCTAGTATATTTATGAGTTATATGTTACATTAGAAATGTTATTATATTTAAGAATTTATTTTATGTTAGAATTTTGTACTAATATGTTTATGTTAGCCTTCAAACTAGTTTATAAGGTAGTAAGTTATTTTATGAACGTATTTTGCTAAGTATGATTATATTAAGAATATTGTTATTATACTTTATTATGAGATTTAAGTTTATCCTTAAAGTTATAGTAAATTTCTAAGTTATTGTGTAAAGTTTTTATTTTTTTTATTTGTTTTTTTTTTTTGTGGTTATGTTAATTATTTAAATCTTGAATTTACTATAATAAATTAAATGAAGTTGTTTTATTAGTGAAAAAAAAGGCCCCGAAATACTCATAGGCCATTCGACCATTATCATATTAAAAAGAAAAAGAGTTTGATTTATTTTTTTTTATATTATTATAAGCTATTTTGTGATAATATTAAAATAAAATCTTAAAAGTTATTTTTGAGAAAGCTTTATAAGTTATTAAATATTGAAGTGATTTTCTTGAATATATGAGATTTCATAATTAAAAAAAAATAATAACTTTTGTGACATTTAATTATTTAGTACAAAATAATATTTTATCTGCTAATTATTTGACCAAAATTTATATACAAAGATGTAAAAGTATTCTTAGTAAACTTGTTCTTAAACTATGTGTGAAATATTGATTTTTTTTGTCAAATTATAAGTTTTATTTGTTTTATAACTAGAATGCTGATTTTCGCGAATCTAATAAGTTTACTTGTTTTTCCAAACTTGAAATAATTATTTTTTGGTAAACTTGTTGAATTTTGAAAACTTATCAAAAGGTTGCAGTTTAACTTGAGTTTTATTTAGAATGTTTGATTTTGTGAGGAGAATAAAGTTTTATTTATTTTAAAGTTGGAAATTTTAATTTTGGAAACTTATTTCAAGAGAAATAGATTTTAGTAGCTACTTGTGGAAAATACTAATTTGGAGACTATTAATAAAATATTAAGTTATTAGTGTGAATTGACCTATTAAAATAAAGTTATAAATAAAATTTAATGTGTAAAACTTAAGTAATGAATATATAAAGACGTAAAGGTAAATCAAACGTTATGATCAAGAATTATATTAAATAAATGAAGTTACCACTTAGGTTGGTCAAATTCAAATTCAAAGTCAACTTGGAGTAATAAAAATGAGATGTACTTGTGTGAAATGTATTGATTGAATGACCCTGATAGTAAGGTAATGTCGAACCATGGACCGGCATGTAAAATCCCGGCGTCCTTGTTGGCCGGCACGTAAAATGCGGTGTAAGACAGGGGGTTCGCTACCTATCTTGTAGAGCTCGAGCATAAATATTGTATTGGAGGGGTGACGACTCCCACCACAGTTAGGGTTTAGGACTACGGTTCTCACCTAATCAGACCCTTACATATATCAGATGTCATATTGATGTGCTTGTTGATCACTGATAAACTTGATTAGTGTTGATGCTATGATGCATGGTACGGTTATGAGTATTAACCAAATGAACTTACTCAAGTGTTAAGATTATCGAATTGTATAAGTGGCAGTAACGTACTTCTGTCAAGATCGAGAATGGCATCTTAATGACTTAAAAGTATGTAACAGAAAAAAGAACATGGTAAAAATATACGGTGGTGTCAATTAAGTATAAGTTCGTACTTAAACTATTATTTTGTAAATGTAGCGTATAATTTCCGTATTTTAAGCTGGATAGGAAGTTATGCTCGGCGTTAAGCGCTGACCGATTCAATCGGCTGTCATCCGTATCATGGATGGCAGCATTTTGCAGGATTTAGTTCAAGTTCCGATCCAGGCCGCAGCAATTACTATTTATGAGAACTTAGCTGCTTTTTGTATCTTTATTGATCACTTGATGATGATGTATATTTTTTTTTTCTTTTTGAGCAAACAATATTTCTTATCTGAGGTAATATTTTACTTTTGTTTTAAACAGTTTTAGTTTTATGATTTAAAGTTTTTAACAATTCGGCATTTTGAGACTTTCGTAATATTTTTTTTTGTATTAAACATTATTATTAAATGTTAATTATGTATCGAGATTGCCTCTCTTGTTACAAAAATGGTGCTTCATATTCGAGATAATGTAGTTGTGCAAAAGATAAGCACCCCCTATTTTTGATCAGGATAAACTGGGAGAGTGTGTTAAAAGATTGAGTTGAGATGAGGATGTGGAAATGCAGGATGTCGATGGTGATTCAAAGAAACAAAGATGAGTGATGATAGTTTTGTAAATGTTTCAATACTAGTAGTGGAGGTTGGTCTTTCCCAACCTCGCGAACATCAGTGAAAATCTTAAGTTGGAATTGTCAAGGGTTAGCCAATCCCTTAACAATTAAGGCTCTAAAAAACTGGTGTTGGTGGGATAGAACAGATTTTGTTTTTGTCATGTAGACTATGATTGAAGATAGAAAATTAAAGGTTGTTCGTTCGTAGTGTGGTTTTGATTTGAGGCTTTGTCTTAATATTGTGGGTAATTCGGGAGGAATGGGTTTTTGATGGAGAGATTAGGATAAGAGTTTGATGTTGTACTCAAATCATCATATTATGTTGAAGGTCAGAGAAGTGGGAGGGGATAATTATTGATTTGCTTGTGTTATTAACGGTTGGGCTGAATGTTCTCAAAAATTCCATATGTGGGAGTTGATTAGATCCTTGCGACGTTTAAGTTCTGGCCCATGCTTATTTTTTGGCAATTTCAATGGAAATATTGTGTTCGGTTGAGAATATTGCAGGCGCAGTTTGGTGTGATAGAAATATAATTGCATTTAGAGATTGCTTGGTGGATTGTGGCCTAAAAGTTTTGGGTTATCGTGGATGCTCGTTCGCTTGGTGTAGGGGTAATTCCCCTAATACTCATGTTATGGAGCGATTAGATAGATTCTTAGCTATGGATTCATAGGCTGATTTGTATCCTTATTTTTATTTTTGACATTTCCCTATTTATACATCAGATTATAGCCCTTTTTTTATTAATGCTTCGTCTACTATTCACAAGGAGGCTGGTTCAAAACCTTATAGGTTTGAATTCGTGTGGCTATCGAATGCGGAGTGTAGAAAAGTGATTGAGGAGGCTTGGAATGATCGTCTAGGTGCTAACATGGTGAAAAGAATTGAAGTATGGTCTCAGAATCAAGCTTCTTGGGCCATGAAAGCTTTTGGGGAAGTTTGAAAAAAGATAAAGAAGATAGAAAAGATTCTTAGCAAAATTCAAAAGTGGACTCCTGATATATTAAGCTGGACAACCTTCATCGCCTTGAGGAGTCATATTGTTACATAAGGGCACGGGCGAATGAGTTAAAAGATGGGGATAAGAATACCAAGTACTTTCATCATAAAGCTTCATCCAAGAGAAGATGGAATTCGATTAAGGGCTTGAACAATTCAGCTAGTGTTTGGAAAACTAGTAGTAACGACATGGAAGGTATAATTTCTGATTACTTTTCTCAGATTTTTACTTCTTGTCATCCAGACTCTTATGATGAAGCGCTTGTTGGTATTAATCAAGTGGTTATAGACGATATGGATGTGCATATGGAAAGTGAACCGATGGTGGAGGACATAAAGCAGCTCTTTTTCAAGTGCACCCTACGAAGGCTCTTGGTCTGGATGATTTTTATGCTTATTTTTTCCAGAAGTTTTGGATTGTTGTTGGTGGTGATTGATCGGGACTTTATGTCCTTCAATAGTAATACCGCAAGTGCACGGCGTGGCGTAGTATGTCGGCAAGTACGGGTCGAATCCACAAGGAGCGGGAATTAAGTTAATAGTTTCTCAATCGATTAGTGTGTTCGAAAACGTATAAAATGATGTTTGGAGATATTAAAAGAAAATTAAAACGAACAATAAAAAAATAAAGAAACTTAATGAAAACAAATTAACAAAGTAAATAAGGATACAATGAACTAAAAGCAAGGATAAAATGATCAAAAAAAACTAAGAGGCATAGACTAGGCTTTCTCACCAAAGTAGTGTTTACTAAACATTAACTTAAGGTCATGGATATTTTTTTATGGGGAAGAACGTATCATAAGTACTAATGTTCTCTCTCGAGCAACAAAAGCTTCTTAACCATACTCAACTACCTATTCTCATGGAGCTAATACATGATTTAAGACATGAAGCACACATTCAACATTTCCAATTAAAGCATCTACCTATTCTCATAGAGATGTCTTAACTTTTAAGCATAGATTATCGTTAAAAATCGACTCTTGCCCTCAATTCAACGACACTACAACATGATAGCAAAATCTATCTTACAACACAACGAAACCAAAGGTAAAGAAAGCAATTCAAACTACATTCATGGTGATAATGCCTAGCCTAAGCCAAAACAAACTACTCACTCATACTCATAATGAAATTCTAGAATGCAGCAAGTCAAGAATCGTGAATGAACAAATTAAGCTAGAGTATCCTAAAGAGATGGAATCAATATAAGTTGAAGAGCTACAAGCATGAATATATGAAACTAGAGCAAAATATCAACGGGATTAAGCGACATGAATTAAAAACAATATAGCAAGGATAGAAGTTACTCATTTGAGCTCAATCTAAGGATGAACAAGATGAATTGATGATTCAAAGTAATACCTTCCAAAAGCTTCACAATAGTACATCAATGGTTGAAGAATCCCAAATTGCAAAACATTACAATAAAGGATAAAGTAAAGATTGTATTTGGAAAATGAAAATACTAGATTGAATTGAAATAGAAATTATGCTAACACTAATTTCTTAATTGAAATGAAAGCAAGACTATGAAGAATACATAAATTACTCAAGATGAAAGTTTGAAAACTGAGATGCAAGCTCCTTCTTCCTCTTCTTTATTTATAGGCTTCAAAAACAAGTGGGGGTGGTGGTTTCATGATTGCTCCACCACCCCTAGGTTATAGGAAGGGGGGTGCCACCCCTAGTGGATAGGGTAGGGTGGCTGGCAGTCTTGGCAGCAGCAATTAGAAGCAACAAATATAATTGGACCTCGAATGATGCTTTAAAAAGATCGCACATGTTGCTGCCGCCCATTTCGATCGACCCAAGCGAATCCCGCTCGAGCAGTCGAGCCACCTTCAGGTTCAACATCAGAGACTTCAAGAATGGGACAGAATGTAAAAATCAACTCCGCTCGACCTGAGCCATTGTGCTCGACCAGTAGAGCAGATGTACTGTGCTCCTGAATTAAATCCTGCTGATGATCAGAAGCTTCTGGAAATGTGAATGCACTCCGCTCGACCCGAGCCATCTTGCTCGACTGGTCGAGCAGATCTATTTTGGCTTGTTCTTGTGGCTTGGCTCATGATGTTTCGCTTCTTTGAATCCTCGGTGTTTAGGTGAGCAATGTATGCAACTAGAGGGGCTAGTTTGTGCTCGGTGTATATGATTAGATCTTGAAATGAAATAAAATACCAAAGCAATAAAATAAGCGTAAAATCCAATAAACCAATGCAATAACATGTAGTTTACTCACACTAAACAAGCCACTTATAGGGGTAAAAATAAAGATAAAATGTAGCCAACAGTGATGTTATAGGGCTTGTGGAAAATCGGTAGAGGGGAAATGTAGGCTTGGATGATATTAATAAAACTTGTATTGCTCTGATTCCCAAGCGTAGAGACCCTAAGTGTATGTCTGAGTTCCGTCCTATCAGATGTTGCAATGTTATATATAAGTTCATCTCGAAGGTTCTAGCTAACAAAATGAAATCTTTCTTAGGTGATAATTATCTCTTTAAATCAACGTGCTTTTATCTCGAAGCGGTTGATCACAGACAATGCCCTTATTGCTTTAAAGATTTTTCACTCAATGAGAAGCAACAACTCATCAAACAAGAATTTTTCTGCTCTCAAGTTGGATATGAGTAAGGCGTATGATAGGGTGGAATGAGGTTTTCTTGAACGTGTGATGCTTCGTATGGGTTTTGGAGGTGCTGTGGTCAAAAGGGTCATGAGCTGCATTACTAGTGTTTTGGAGGTGCTCCCAAATTTTTCGTAATGCTTCGGTTATTTCTCATTTGTTTTTTAATGAAGATAATTTTTTTGCTAAGGTGTCTTTTACGGGAATGCCCATCTCTAGCTAATATCATTAGCACTTATGAAACGACTTTCGGTTAGAAAGTAAACTATCATAAGACTCAAATTACCTTCAGCAAGAATGTCACTCTCAGTTTGAAACTAGAGATAACTGAACGCTTAGGGGTTATTAAAGTTGATCGTCATGAGAAATATCTTAGGTTGCCAACAATTATGGGTAGATTGAAGAAGGTCATCTTTTCATGTACTAAGGATCGCATATGGAAAAAGCTTGGGGGCTGTAAGGAAAGATTTTTGTCAAAAGGGGGAAAGGAGATTTTGATCAAATCTGTTATTTAACCCATTCCAACCTATCTTATGAGTATCTTTCGCAATGTAAAGGGTAGGGATGCAGGCGAGGCGGGTCTAATAGGAGACCCGCCCCATCCCCGCCCCAGGGGATGGGTCCCGATTTGATGGATCATGGGGCGGGTACGGGTATAAAATTCATACCCACCGCAGGGATGGGGATGGGGATGGGTTTTAGGTGAAACCCGCCCCATCTCCGCCCCGCCCCTCCCCTCCCCGCCCCGCCACGCCCCGCCGCAGTGAACAAATTTTTTAAAAAATTTATTTTCAAATTTCTGGAGTTCTTGAAAGTATTTTCAAATTTTTTTTAAAGATTTTTAAAAATCCCGATTTTTTTATATAAAAAAAAAAAAAAAAAAAAAAAAAAAAAAAAAAACTGAAAACCCTAAATTTTAAAACCCTTTCTCTTTCACTGCTGCTGCTGGCCGTCATTTGCTCTACTCATTTGCAAATTGCAATCCCATCTTCTATTCTTCTTCAGTCTTCACTCTTCACTGCTGGGCGTCATTACTCATTTCATTTTTCTTCAATCTTCACTGCCATTCTTCTTCAATCATCTTCTTCAATCTTCACAGGTAAGCATTCATGAACATAATATCATCTTCTTCAATATTTTCTGGGTATTTTGTGGGTATTTTCAGTTTGTATATGGGTATTATAAAATATCTGAAGGATTGTGACTTGTGAATTGCGATACTCGCATATTTGATGGTAGGGGGGTGGGGGTGGGGGTGGGGAGGGGAGGGGTTTCAAACTTTTGGGTTTATGATAGTCATTGTCATTGTCTGAAGCCATGTTTTTATCTAGATCGAGTATTATGGTTTCTGATTGTAATGCCTTGAAATAATTTTAATTTTCATGGAGTTTTTCATTTTTGATTAATGGTTTTAGTGCTTGCTGCCTCATCTCACTTTTGTGATGCAGAGTCAAACCTAAACATGGTCAGAGTTTTTGGTCTTTTATGTGTTCTTGCTGCTTGTTGCGTCATCTCACTTTTGTTAACCCCAATGTTGTTTAAGAAGCTTCTACATAGGTAGGGTGAAATTCTATAGCTAGGAGTGGGAGGAGGCCTCATATGTTGAACACATTTGAGTGTTTGCATTGTGCATGAAGTCAATAACACATCGTACTAGTATTTTCTATTAGATACATTCTAGTATTATGTTTATGATGTTTAAGTTTTTACGATGGAATATAGCCACACAAAACTTATAAATGTAGGTAATAACTATAATTTTTTGATTTGTTTTGATTTTAATTGTTACTTAATTGGGTTTGAACTTGAAGGATTCAAATGTGTTCAATTTTTAAGGAAAAGGGTACAAGTGGGTTCTTAGATTTATGACTTCAATTGAACTTTATGGCTATTATGGGTTAAAGATATAAACTTGGGATAAAAATTTGATCTTTTATGTGCTTCTCTTGATGTGTTAGAGTATTAGTATTAGACTTAGTTGTTATGTGCTTGGGATAAAAACTTGGAATATGTGCTTCTCTTTATGTGCTTCTCTTGATGTGCTTCTTATGTGCTTGGCATATGTACTTAGTTGTTAGACAATTCTTACTTGTTAGATAAATATGGCTTTAAACCCATCAACTATTGCAAGTTGTACTCCTATTAGCGTCGATGAGTATGAAAGTCCAGCACATGTTCTTTCCGATCCTAACGTGTTAGCTAAAACAAGTAAGCACACTTCGACGGTTTGGAATGATTTCGAGAGAAAGAGAGTTGGTGGGGTAGAGAAGGCTGAGTGCAATCATTGTAATAAGCTACTTTTCGCCGGTGCAAAGGCGGGAACTTCTCATTTGAAGGACCACATTCAAAGTTGTCGAAAGCGAATATGTCAAGATCTTCGGCAAACAAGATTATTCGGTACACAACGTAATGTGAATGATAGTAGTGATTCTTTGACTTTGGCTCCTTATGAATTCCGTCAAGAAGATGGAAGAAAGGACTCGGCCGAGATGATTATATTTCATGAGTACCCCATTAGCATGGTTGAGCACTATGGCTTCAGGAAGTACTCTAAGACTTTACAACCTGGTTTTAAAGTACCGTGTTGTACCACTACTAGGAAGGATATAATGAAGAGATATGAGGATGAGAAGGACAATATTCTAGCTTTGTTGAGGAAAGTCAAAAGTCGAATTTCATTAACTACGGACACGTGGACTGCAAGTAATCAAAGGAAAGGCTATATGGCGGTCACTTCACATTTCATTGATAATGCGTGGAAGTTGCAAAGTCGAATCATAAGGTATTACTATCAATTACTAATTGTACTTGTGCTAACATACTTTACTTACCTATTTACTTCTGATGCAATTATTTTTTTTGACTAGGTTTCTTTATGTCCCTGCTCCACATAATGCCAAGGTTCTTGCCGATGCATTAAAACAATGCATTCAATCATGGAACTTGGATTTGAGAGTGGCTAATATTTACTTTTCTAAAATTTGCAAACTTAAAATTACTCTTTCTACCTGGCTTTCATCTCCATATGATTATGTTGTGAAGATGGCGGAAGTAATGTTAGAGAAATATAAGAAATATTGGGATAGTATGAATGGTTTGATGGGAGTTGCAACTATACTTGATCCTAGGTATAAAATGGCTCTTATTCGATTTTATTTTGCAAAGTTATTTGATAAATATGAGTATGATAGAGACGTTAGTATAATTAGCAATCTATTAAGGAGATTAGTTGATGAATATGAGTCTAGGAGTGAGAATAATCAAAGTAAGAGGCAACTACCTTCCAATTTAGCAAGTGGTGGGAGTTCTTGTGATGATGTTGATATGGGAGAGTTTGCACAATTTCTAGAGCGAGACAAAAATAAAACTTATGAAAAATCTGATTTGGACAAGTATTTGGAAAATGCTAACATACCACTTGAAGATAATTTTGATATTTTAAATTGGTGGAAAACAAATGGAAGCACATATCCCGTTCTTCAACAAGTAGCACGGGATATTTTGAGTATTCCTATTTCTACGGTTCCATCCGAATCAGCTATTAGCACAAGTGGTAGAGTTCTTGATCCTTATCGTACTCGACTACTACCTCAAGCCGTTAAAGCTTTAATGTGTTCTCAAAATTGGATTTGGGCTGCCCTCAAAAGTAAGCATTAATCCTATCAATATTGTGTAATTTTTATGCATTGATAAATTTTGGTTATAAAAACATTTGTGTTTGCAGATTGTGGAGAATTCAAGGACAAGGATTTTGCTAAAATTGTTGGAGAGTTGGAAGAAGAATGCGAAATGAAATTTGATAGTGATGAAATTATTCTGGATTGATTTACTTTAGATGATTTTGAGTTGATGTTGAAACTTGAAATACTTTTGTTTTATACATGTATATTTGTTTGAAACTTTGATTATGTGTTTGATTGAGACTTCGGATATATGTTTGTTTGAATTGAGACTTTGGATATGTGTTTTTCTTTGAGACTTTGGAGTTTGGATATGTTTTATGGGTTTTAAGGCCCAAATAATTGAAAATAAATATGTGACACAGATGGGTATTAAGCGGGGATTTGACGGGTGGTGGGTGGGTAAAATGGGTATTAGACGGGGATGGATACCCAGATGGGGATGGGGATGGGGATGGTATTAGGTATAAACCCATCGGGGCGGGGACGGGGAAAAAAATTATACCCGCCGCGGGGATGGGGATGGGGATGGGGATGGTAACGCCAATACCCGCCCCGCCCCGCCCCGTTTGCATCCCTACTAAAGGGTGTCATTTCTGAGATTAATACCATGATAGCTAGGCTTCGGTGGCGTTCCGACAATGGAAATTAAAAAATCCATTGGCACAATTAGGCTAATCTTTGTAAGCCTAAGAGTTAAGGATGGCATGGGTTTTAGGGATATCATTGTTCTTAACATGGCTCTCCTTGCAAAACAAGTTTAGCAAATTCACAATGTTGAGTGTTCCTTCTTAGCGGTTATCCTCAAAGCTAAGTCTTCAAGCATTTAGATGCGTTAGAAGCTAGGTATGGCTATGACTCGAATACACATGGAAGAGCCTTTGAGGATCAAAATCACTTCTCAAAGTAGGTCTTTGTTGTAGGGATGGTAATGGGTGTTCAATTAGTGCTACTGCTGACAAATGGATTGTTATTGATGGCATGGTGACTTGGATAGATATGCTAGGCCAATCTCATTGTGATATGTGAGTGTCAGACTTTATCAACTATAAAGAAGGTATTTGGGATCTTTCAAGAGTGCATAATCAGATTGGTCCAAGGGATGCTATATTGAGTATTCCCCTTTCACAAAGATGGCCGTCTAATAGACTCTTTTTGGTTGTTCACTAGAGATGACAAGTTCACTGTTAAAACGTGCTACTAGTTAGGCGTGCTTAGTCCTAATCAACCTAACGAACATGCGCTAAAAAATCCTAATTTTCTTTTTTGGAAGAAATTATGGCGTCTTGATTGCCCACCTAAGACTCGACATTTTTTATAGAGTGCTTGTATGTAATAGTCCGAGTTAAAGTGAACCGGATTTCACATGTAAATATGAATTTCAGATTACACGACAGACATTTAGGTTAAACCGAATTCTAGAACCGACGACGTTCTAGTGATAAAGAAATAAATAAACGACAAGGATAATAAAAATTTAGCGGAAGTCTTAAAAGTTTACAACTAATGTCTGTAGGTAAAAGTACTTGTGATAGAAAAATACATTGAAGTTCATCAAACATATAACAATAATCAAGTTGTCGAATGACAACATCATTGCATGTTTCAAAGAACATAAACCAATACACGTCAGAGACTTCATACAGTGCACTATAGAGGTTACATACAAGGAATGAGTTCATCATAGCATGCAAAGGCTCTAACAACTTTAGTTCATAATCGACTTTCCAATTCCTGACTCATGTCATTGCTCGTCCTATTCGGGTTGCCAGAGTGTTACCAAAGTTTGGAGGAATACACATGGGAGAGCTAATCCCAAGGCAACCTCCAACCTAAGACGTTGTCCGTCCTGTTTGGGTCGTCAAAGGTAAAGTATGCATACCCCCATGGTGACTATAATGATCCACAACTGCCATGGGAACGAATAATAATAATTCCAAATGCAATGTAACAACCACATAGAAGTAATGAACACAATCATCCTCATTTTCTAAATTAAATTCCTTTTAGATTATTTGAGGTGTCTAAGCCTTAAGTGATATACAATATCACATCATAGAATGAATACAACATTACTTTACATAACCGAACAAAAGTATGGTCCAAGCGTGTACCTTAGTAGCACGATAAGTCAACACAGTCACTCCAAGAATGGAATCTCAACCTCTTATGAACCGAGGTCCTAAACACAATACACATACAAAAATCACGTATTAGTACGTGTTCACACATTCAGTCCACTTTACATCATCAAGTTCTCACTAAACTTCATAAATTTAAATGATTAAATCATAAATCACAATGCTTCTTAACTTTTAAAAACGACCAGTAACTTTACTGGCCTTTTTGGACTGTTTAGAAAATTCAAACAGAAAATCCAACTTCACCGCTGCGTCCGAAAGACACCAATTACATTGGGTACCAAATTTCAAAATTTTTAACGCCTATTTACTATTTTTTTAATTATATTTTTATTTTATTTAAATAATTAAATCCCTTTGATCTCCTTTCATAATTCAATGATTTTCATCCACAACACATAACAATCAACATATGTTATCATACTTTACTCAAAATAATTAAACAACCAAATTATAACAAACTCCATAAAATAAAGTATGCATATCTACATAGATAAAAGTTCCATCGCTATATTCAATTATGAAGCAAAAATATAAACATCCAGTAAAATAACATTTTCATGCTACTCGTCTATTAAATCCCTTCCTATGTGTATGAACTAAAAATCATGAACTTAATTCTTTTAGCAAATTAAAATTTTGTTAAAGGATTATAAACTATGATGATTAAATAAAATAAAGATATACACATAATTCTTCTAACAAATTGAGTTGTTAAAGAATCATGATTTCAATAAAACCACATCAATTAAAAACATGAACAACCATTCTTCTAACAAATTGAATTTATATTATGGTGTGTTTGGCAATGAACATTTGATTTGTAAATTCTAAATTGAATTCACTTGTTTGGGTATTCATAAAATTCAATTCTAGAATTTAGCCCAATTCCAATTCAATTTCAAATCTTCTTTTAAATTCCCATACTAAAATGACAGCCCAAGGCCTGTCATTTCAATTCTAGAAACTGTGCAATACCTTCAAGCTCTAGACTTCCAAGCTTCCCCATAAGTTTTCGTATGTGCTGGAATGACAAGAGCATGTGTGTTGAGTTTCGAAACATTGTATGACATTTTATAAGACTTTGAAGACACTGTTAGTTGAATGCCCTTCCCCCCTTTGAAGACACTGTTAGAGGTTTAGCTCCCTCTTTCCTTTTAGTTATTAGAATTTGTGCTCTTAAAGCTTCTTTAATTGATTTTAAGTGTAATCTTGTCGGTAGAAATAAAAATATTGCGACCCATCTTATAGCAAGATTGAACTTAAGTTTGGTGGATGACTTTGTGTTTTTGCAACATTTTACTCGAAGTCTTGTAACTTTTTTTTTTTTTAAAAGAAAAGTCTGTAATTTTGGTTTACCTTGATTTAATATAATATCTTTGTTTTTTTTTATTATTATTTTTTTTAAAAAAAAGCTAACTTTACATAAAACAGCACAATAGGTTGAAAATTACTAATAATGAGATCGGGAATACAGAAAACAACCTGTCTAAGCCAACCGCAAAGACAGGAAAAATGGAGTAGTTGGTGCCTTCTTGGAGTCGCTTCAAAAAGTGTCAACCGGCGAAGTCAAATAGAAGTACTAATCTAAACAAATTCCCCTATTTTCTTCTTTCAATTCCATCTGTAAAAATCAAATCAAATTAAATCAAACCAAATCAAATCGAAGAGAGAAGAGAGGGATTTATCTCCAGTCGTTGATTTGGAGTAAAGATGGGGCTTCTAATTCATACAGTAGTAGTTGGAGGAGGAGGAGGAGCATCCATGGATTCATTGAGCTCCAAAGCAGCTTCAATGCGAGAATCACTTCAGAAAAGTCAGACTATTACTGATAATATCGTCTCTATTTTAGGTTCTTTTGACCATCGTCTCTCTGCACTTGAAACCGCCATGCGTCCTACTCAGGTCAGCTTCATCACTTCTTTTCATTTTCTTTGTATTTTTTGTTTTATCTCTTTCATTCTGATGTTGATCTTTGTGTTCTTTTGAATTTTTAGATTAGAACGCATTCAATTCGGAGAGCTACTGATAATATTGACCGCACTTTGAAGTCTGCTGAAGTCATTCTATCCCAATTTGACCTTAGTCGTCAGGTTTGTTTTAATCTTTTGATGTCCATCTTAATTTCAATGTTCATGAACCATTTTCGTTCTAGTTTTTGTACCATTTGATCTCCTATACAATATTATACCTATGGTCTGCTTTAGCTAATACAATTATTTATGTTTTTAGCTTCAAAGTCCTTCATATATTTTCATCAAAGTTTTGTAGTATTTGATCTCTAATATAATAGGCTGCTGGATGGCTATTGATCCATAATCCATTCCATTATCCATTGCCATTAAGGGCCCCTCACATAGGGGGATTGGATAGATACAACCTTAACCTTAGTAGTGCCTGTTTCCGATTGAATCTGATGGACATCTTATCATATTATATTAGTGTATGTCGGCTAATTATTATTACAATTTAATAGTAATTAGGAACCTTTAAGTTTCCACCTTCAGCAAGTGGTTGTTAGTGCAGGGAAAGGGGTGAGTGCTGGGTGGTGGGGGCAGACACATTTGGTGGCATTCTCTGATCGACATTTTTTTTCTATTTTTCTTTTTTTATATAATTATTTTTCTCTTTTTAAAAATATTTTTCGTTTTTTTTAATTTTTAAATCTTTTTTTTTTTACAAATTATTTTTCTGTTTCTTTAATTAATTATCTTTTTGTCTTTAATTTATTTATTTTTCTTTTTTCAAATTTTTTTAATAAATGTAGAAACAAATGAAAACGTGACACTTGGTTTTGTTTTCTATGAGGGTCATTTAGACCTTTAGAAGAAAAAAACATGCAAAGGTCGAACCTTTGTAGGATAAATAATAGGTTGGACCTTTAAAAGATAGGAAAATCACCTATAGGTGAGACCTTTACAATTGAATTTTTTTAATATTATCACAATGTGAAAATATCTTGAAATTGATCCTAACCAAACTTGATCATGAAATTTTTATAGAAGACAATATTAACCGAAAGAAATTAGGTGGACAAAATGTATGTGGAAACTTTATTTGGAATGAAGACGCTACGCTTTCATTATGGGACTTGGGTGTATGTAAATAAGAAACACTCAGAGATACAATCATTCATAATATTTCATAGTACAATGCACATAGCTAGATGCATTTGAGCTCAAAGAAGAATAAGAAAATCGTAAACGTTGTTTAGAGTTAGCAAGAAACTAAACAAAGAGTTTGTGAGAGAATATGAAAATTATGATTTTGGCATCAATCTAAATTTTGATGCATTCAAAAATAGAGAATGGGCAAATAAATTTCCTATACTTAGAACACCTAGACATCCATAAGACAAAACAACATGCAATTTGGGCCAAAGCAAGTTTCCGTTCATGAATAAACGCAAAGAGCAAGAGGTTTGTCGATCTTGCATAGCCATAGGCTCGAATTCGGCTGATCGGTCGAGCATGGCCCGCTTGATCTAGGGCGAACCATTTTGTCTTTTTTTTTCTTAGTTTCTTTGTACCATCTTTAGATGTCAAATACCTTATCCATAACTTTACATATAATTATAAATTAAAAAGATGATTTGTTGAGCCATTTTATTATATAGTCCATTATAGTTCAAAACTAAAAAAATTATAATTCACATCAGAATTTAGACTTTGCCACATTAGGATTCCACCAATATCCACGCTTTTATTATTCAAACTCATACATACTCTTTCTAGTTTTGCACATTATTCCCGGTCACTTCAATCTCAGTTAATACTTGTACATTTTTTATTCACGTATCTGATTTTATTATATATTCTTTATAATATTGAATTTATATACCTTTATATCATGCAAAGTTTGTTTCAAATAAATTAAAGAAATATAGGCAAAAAAGACCAATGTCACACCGTATGAAAAATTAGAAAGAGAAAAGCTAAAATAGTTGGTATCATAGTGCAAAAAATAAGGTTGCATTAGAAAGGTTTTAAGTTCACCGTGATAGAAATTTAGGCCATATTGACTGCAAATTGTGTTTTGCAACCATTACCATAACTGTAACTGTATTTATGCACTGTGATTGATTGATTTATGAAATTAAGAGACCCAATTAACAAATTTACTCAATTAATAAAATCACATCAAATTTATAATGATAATATTACATGTATTAAATTGACGTCAAAAATTTCCACATGTTAATAGCTTTTACTTTGATAAGATTGGACCATTGAAAAATGCCTACAAATTAAGCTTATTTAAATGAACAATAATTTAAAATTCATGACTAAACTTGAAATATTCTTCACATTTCAAAGAATCAAAAACTTATTGCTGGATGAGTTGGCAAGTCATCATTGGGCAAGGAAAAAAGTCATAAGCTTGCCCCACTTTAATAGTATTGCAATAAGTTTTATTTTTGAGGAGTCAATGAAAGACACATCATTCTTTCCACTTCACTAAAGCCAAGTTTTGTCAAAGACACTATTGCAAGACTCTAAGACTTGTAATGTTCATGCCCTAATGTTTTAAGTTTGAGATATTTGAAGCAATTTCACTGTCTTTATTTTATTTGACATATGGGCAAGAACTCCTACTTTATTCTCTTTGACAAGTAATGACGATTGTATGACTAGGGTACCGAGGGTCTGTCACCAGTTTATAGAAGGTGAGGCTAGGCTAGTTGTTGAGTTATTAAAGAGCAATTTACCTATACATACAACTTAAACAATTAAAGTGATGACTAAGTGTCTTTTATGGGTCCATAAATCTATTAGTCCTCCAAAATATCTTTTTTATTTCCATTTTAGACAAATTAAACTTTTATAACAAAGGGATAAACAAACGACGAAGATGCCAAGATCACAAAGGAAACTCCCTATGCCACACCAACAAACATAGTATAGACCCTAAGCTATGAGCATCTTTCTCGTACAATTGCTAACATGACAAGCTACCCTAAAATGGATGTCTTGATTTGTTTCACAAAATTCGCCCAAACTACCCAAGAATCGTGATTCAATTTGATCGTTTTCAACCGAGGCTAGTTTGCGGTTAAAATCGCCATGATTCATGATTCAATTCGCTGATTTTATCAATCTCAAAGTGTTAGGATTTTTTTTACAAAGCAAAACAAAATACGAACCCAAATTTGAAGTTCCACCGAAATTTACCATAAAGAAAAGCTTCCATCCTAAAGATCCTTTATGTTTAGTTTTTCATTAAAAAAGTTTGAGGATAATGGGTGATACACATGACAAAGAAGTTTATTTCTTTTGTTGTTTGGAAATGAAGATGAAGAAAAAATCTGTCTTTTAAATGAAGAAAAAAAAGTGTGTTCGGTTCCGAAAAGCTTATCTTCGTATTTTTTACCTTTTCCTTTCTTGAGTATTTAATTGTATTAAGGTCATGCTTGTATTGTGGGTAAATTTTTAAGGGGGAAATAAAAATCAAACTATACAAATAAAGGTTAATAGAGGTGAATTTGAAAGGAGAGAAGAATGATAAAGAATATAATGGTACGAAAAAGATAAAAATAAAGAAAGATATTCAACCTTTTTTCAGGGGAAAAGGAGGCAAATATTTCCCCTCCATCCCACTAGGGTAAATAGTTATTCCTAAATAAGGAGGCTTGCTTTTTCTTCTCCATAACTTTACAACTATTTGTTTTTTTACTTTTGACAACAATATTTACTTAATTTTCTACTCTAATAACCTTGTTTTCTTATTTCGACTTTTATTTTACCTGTAAATATTCACTACCAATATAAGCATGACCTAAAAGTTAGTTGAATAGTAAAATTGAGTAATTGTATTAGGACTTAGTTTCTCACCTATTGACATTACTTATTTAATTGACTAGTAAAACGAAGTATGGTTCATTTACTTTAATCTATTAAATATTTGATAAATTATATAATAATAAAAGAACTAGTTAAATAAATATATTTTCTAATGATTATTAAGACCATAGGTTTCAACAATTTTATGTTTTTGAGAATTTTAGACATGATCTTGGTGCTTGTTTTATAAACTCTTGCAATGGTTTGCACACTCTATTATGGAGTTTCAATAAACACGATTCAAAAAATGTACCCTATTAAAGTACCTTTTCCTTCCCTCTCACATGCCCAAATTTAATCACACGATTTAAAACAAGCTTGACCCTAAATAACACAAAGAGAAAAGTTTGAGATGCCCGTTGTTGAGTCTTCAAAGCTTGTTGTTGACTCGTCATTCATTGTGCCTTTTCTACACAAAATTTTACACAAATTTCTTTTTATAGCTTGTCTCAGTTTTTAGAATGTGAGATCTTTTTGATGACTCATCAACTCTTTTTTCGGTACTTTTGCTGAGAAATGTATAACTAATTTCTTATAGTATAACCTATACTCCAAATTCCGACAAGTTTAGTGTTGTAGTTATTTGTTTAGTTATGTTATCAACATAATCTTTTTAAGGAAAAATAATAGTACATGAGTTTATAAAGCATAATTGCTCAGTAAGAGTTTAAGTTTGGCTTTTGTTTAGTTTTGTCACACCTTTTTGGGATTAAATTTATTGTTTTTAGGATTTTTGAATCGATTGGATTAGCTATTAGGGCTTCTCTTGATAAAGAGGCTCATCATCAATATACCAGGAATGCATCACACTATGTCGATAGCTTGGTGTTGTATGTGCCATAATCTTTTGACAATTGAATAAGCTTTTACCCATGATCCATAACCTTTCCCTAAAAGGAAAAGACGTTAAGAGAAAGAAGATCTGAAAAAATTGATAATCGTTGGACTCGTACATAATTTTTGTTTTATATGCTATACATTTTGTCTAGGTGAATTTCTTTAGATTTATGTAACTGATATCTTTGAGCACTCTTTTTTATTGTCTTTTTCTCTTGCATTCAAGGCAAAGCAATATTAAGATTTGTTTCATTTGTAGGCTGAGGCCAAAGTACTGAAAGGACCACATGAAGATTTGGAAAGTTATTTAGAAGCTATTGATCATCTTCGAAGCATCATTCGATTTTTTGCTAGCTGTAAAGGGTTTAGGAATAATGAAGGTGTGGTCAATCATGTAAACGGTTTACTATCAAAGGCAACTCTTAAACTGGAGGAGGAATTCAAACAACTACTATCATCATACAGGTATGTTGTATGTTTATGAGTAAAAGAAGTAAAAGTTGGTTTGCTCCTTGCCTTTTTCATTGTGTTTAACTAAAAAATGCATTATTTTTTAGTTATAGTGCTTTGGGAACAAAACTATATTTCAAATTCATGAAATGTTTAGGATATTTTATCATCTTTTGGTTTATGCACATCCTTTTGTTTCTTTTAACCTTTATTTTTGGGTTTGGTATGTATAGAAGATAATTACATTCATACATACTCTCTTTGTGCCGGTGGATTCCGTTTGGGTCATTTTCGATCGCGTTTGGGTCAAGTTATTTTTAGGTTGGATGATTTTTAAAAATTCTTATTTAAAAATTTTCCTAGTAAAAGAAACTATTTTTTGTTTTACGAAACAAATTCTTATAAAAAGGAATAATGCATTGCTTTTACAATAAATAGATATCGACTCAAAGTACAAAAATTAACTAGAAATGCAGTGACTAGTGTATCATGACTAAAAATTTTCTGCCTTGTTAATTTTGAGCATCATTCAAATCATGAAAAGTCGATGGCTTTTAATTAAAAGATTAAAATGAATCCCACTAAAACCCCTCGGGTCAAGCACTTCCTTTTTGAGCTCGTGGCCAATCCCACGGCTCACGGCTCACGGCTCGCGATTCGGGGCGAGGCTCCGGCCATGGCTCTATGCTACCTGCTCCCCCCTAAGGCAAATAGCGTGTGTTTTGCCTTGTTACCCAAGGGGAAAACTCAAGTGCGGGTTAAGTTATGCCATCTTTCGGTTTTCAAAAGTTGCAATTTTTTCGGTCAAGTACAGAACCATAGCCCCCTTTTTTGCGTCATAGCGATTTTTGAGGGGGGGTGTGGGGGGGATGAATCGAAACAACATAGGGCTGAATCTCAGTGGATCGTGGCAGCAAGGCCACTCTGCCACTTAAAATACCCCGTCGCGTATTTAAGCGCCGGCGACGCTTCATTCAAATTTTTGCCCTATCAACTTTCGATGGTAGGATAGTAGCCTACCATGGTGGTGACGGGTGACGGAGAATTAGGGTTCGATTCCGGAGAGGGAGCCTGAGAAACGGCTACCACATCCAAGGAAGGCAACAGGCGCGCAAATTACCAAATCCTGACACAGGGAGGTAGTGATCCTTTACCACAATCTCCCTTACAAACCATAGTAATAAGAATCATTGCTATTAAGTTTGAATGATGTTTTTGATCACGTTGCAATGAACTCCCTTACAAGCCATAATCATAAGGGGGGGTCTCATGGCTCACTGCTCATGATTCTTGGCTCACGGCTCGGGCAACATGTGACATGGCTATGTTTTAATGATACAAATTATCAAATAAAAATGTAAGTTTGAGTTCATGAAGTGGATGTGGGAAAAATAAAAGAATAAGAAAGAAACGTTAATTGAGTTAATGATTTTATGAATGTAGGATACAATTAAATTTACTTGAATGAAGTACAAAAGAAAGTACGTTAGGAGGGATATCAAGGTGGTCTTTCATGCAAAATTGAGTAAAACATACAAAAACTTATGGATATGTATATCTACGATAGGATATGTTAGGTGAGGCATAAAATATCCACATAAAAGAAAGAGCATAGAAATGGACTTAGCATCCTTACTAGAAACTATGAAGTTAAGGAAAAGGAAGATTTAGAGGTTTATTGTTTTGAAGTGTAGTGAAATACATTATGATTTTTAGCTTCCCTGGATGAAAGACTTTGATTTGAATTTAATGATGTAGATTTTTAGCTTCTCCATGCCATTGTGGACATGTTTTGTTTTCTTCCTCTCTTCAATTTCACTCTAAATTTGTTTCAATCTTTCTAATTCTTTGAATGACTTAGACTTTGACTAATCATCATGCACGATTATAGTGCAAAATATCATTAACATCATATTGTGATTTTATAATAAATATTTTTGAGCTTAGTGCAACATTTACGTTTTATGACGGTTAATTCCATTAAGCATATTGCACAATGTGCACGATTGCTCTAGATAGTGTTAGTTGTAACATATTTCAAACTTATAACACAAATTTCATCAACTATACAAGAAACTTCCTATTTTTTCTTTTTTGATATTTACTTGAAAATATGGACATAATGTGCATATTACGAAAATCTTGAGATTTGTGACATATCTATGAAGATTGAAAACTATGTCAAGCAAAAAAACTTTTATGTGTTTCATGGAAGTCCATGTTGACCATTGAATTACAATATGAAAAAAGTATAATTTAGGGGAGAAGATCTTTATGAAACATAAAAATTATTGACACTCAAATGCTTCGGTAGTCTGCAAGCTTAATGGTTTCACTTCTCTTTGAAGTTTTCCTTAATAATCTACAAGCACTAAGAAATTTTTTTAGCATATATTAGGGGAATTATCCGGCACGCTCTCACCAGTCTCACGGTGTTGAGTAAGGACTATCATATGTCAGCTTAAAGATTTCTCTTAAGTGTCCACCATCCAAAGCTGGTCCATAGATTTCTCAATTGAAGCTGTTTCTAGCATGTCTTCATTGGACTTGAAACAATAATTATTTACTTGTATTCTTCCTTTTCAATAGACATAAATTATTCCTATTTATACCTGTTACATATGCAATTTTGACATGTTTGATGTTTATTTTCATTTCTGGTTAGCTGCGTCTAATACTTTATCGTATTGTTCGAATATTTACTGATTTATTTTGTCTATACGGTGGGTGGATATCAGTAAGCCTGTTGAACCAGATCGCCTTTTTGAATGTCTTCCCAACTCGATGCGACCTTCATCTGGTTCAAATGGTGATCAGGCTGATTCAAGTTCCAAGACGCATGGTGAATCTAAAAGCTCAGAGAATGCTGTTTATACCCCACCCGCTCTGATACCTCCTCGCATACTTCCTTTGCTGCATAATTTAGCACAACAAATGGTTCATGCTGGGCATAGTCAACAAATACTCAAAATTTACAGGTGCAACCCTTGTATATCTTAATCTCAATGAATAGTACTATTGCAGTGACAATGATTTACAAATTAAGTCTTTTTTGTTTTTTTTTAAGCTTAGATTGTGTGCTATAATGCTTTTCATTCATCCTTACATTGCTTAAGTCCATTTTCTTTATTTGGGAACCCTTTGCAAATACGGGTTAAAGGAATCTTGGACACCTTACTGTATGTAGTGTATATAGGTAGATTGAAAATCATGATTATGTTGTTCATTATGTAATAATAGTTGTGGATCTTTTTAATCTGGCTCAAAAGTCAAACCATCAAGCAGTGTGGCAGAGGGAATGAAAGGACATAAAATATATAGTGATGTAAGGATCATAGTGCAAAATATTGGCTGTATCATGATCACATTGTAAAGGTTTTTATTGTTACCACTGCTATAATATACGCCTTGAGAATAGGAGCCACTATCCTTGACCTAAGTCATGCTGTAAGCTAAGGTAAAGTCACCCAAATTTTGTTCGTTGGATACAAATATCAATCTCTGCGAAACGAATACTTGACTTTTAAAATGATTTGGAGATTCTTATTTGGCCATCTTAATAACTCTTGTTTTGTATTGCTAATTTTTGGTGAAAGATAAATGTTGATCCCAAAGGAGAACTTTATTTTATTTTGATTTTAATTAGAGATTTGATTGCCATTGGAATTAAAGATGGCTTCTACTGTAAAAGTGTTATAGAAGTTGTATCTAGTGGATACCCTTATAAGATTTTTATACTTTATGAAGCCTGAATCTTAAAACTTATTTGTTCTCTACCACAATATGTCTTGTTGGGAGAATTTGGTTGTAGACTTGCAATTTTAGGAAACTTTTTCTTTACCTATTTGCTGTTTTGAAGTTGTACTGCGAGTGCTTTACTAATGTTTATAGTGCCTAAAATGAAGTTGATGTGAATGATTTTGACATGCATAGATAAAAATGTTGTGACTTTGTTTCTGACTGCATTTTGAGTGAGTTGTTTTTTTTTTCTCTCCTCTTTTTGTGATTACTTATTTTTCTTGGTATAACATAACACACAATTATCTAATACATGTCACTTAGCTTCTTTGTGGGATAGTGCTAGTGGCCCACCTAGGAGACTCTATATTGAAGATTCCGAGATGTGTAGTTAGTTTCAATGTCTTGTTATTGAGAATAGCTTCCTCCTGTGGATTTTTTTTTGTGATCATGGATATCTTTGCCCCTTAAACACTTGTCTTTGTACAATTTTTATTTTGTATTCCAAAAAGCATTCACAGTACAAATGCATTTGTGGTGACAAAATATTGTGGTTAATTCTCTATTTGAACCTGAGCAATAGAACCAACCTTTTATGTATAAGTTTACTTTGATTCTTTTTGAACCAGATAAGTGTGAATGTTGATTGCAATTTTCTTTTCAGAGATACCCGTGCTTCAGTATTAGAGCAAAGCCTTCGAAAATTGGGTGTGGAAAAGCTTAGTAAAGAAGATGTTCAAAAAATGCCGTGGGAGGTTTTGGAGGCTAAGATTGGCAATTGGATCCATTTCATGCGGATTGCTGTAAGGATCAATATCTGATGTGACAAAGTAGAAAATTTCCTTTTATTTAGCAATTCTGCAATCAAATCCCTTAACCCTTGATTGGAGTAAATTGGCTGATCAACTTTTTTAATATTTGCAGAGTATTTTCCATTTGCTCTTTTTATGAATGGATGACTAATTTCATCTCCTTTATAAAGCTTTAAAATGTTTTTTTTTTTTTAATTTCTTTTACCAAAGACATCTTTTTTGAAATGTCTCCGTAGAAACTTAATAAATTAAAGGGATATTCTGTAAGGTAGCAACATACTTTTATGAAAGGCTAGTGATAACAAATCTTAAAAACGTTCCACAGGAATAGCATTGTAATGTTGTACTTAAAGCTATAGTAACATTAATGGCTAAAAACGTTTAATTGGTCGTTAAGTTGTGAAATATCTTATTTGCCCTTGTCTTCTTTTCTTAAAGCTACAATACATTTTATAGTTAAGATTTGCTACAACTGGCGTTTCATAAAAGTATGTTTCTACCAGATAGATTGATCCTAAGATATTTCACAACTTAACGGCCAATTAAACGTTTTTAGCCCATTAATGAAACTGTAGCTTTATTTACATCATTACAATGCTATTCTATGAAACTTTTTAAGATTTGCTACCACTAGTGTTTCATAAAAGTATGTTGCTATCATATAGAATGTCCATAAATTAAACTAACATAGTGTATGAACGTTGTTTTGGGGGGGGGGGGGAGGGAGGAGTTGAGCTTGTTTTCAGGTCGTTGATCGGATAGTTTGCAACAAAATATTATAAAAAGTATTTTTCTGCAACTTTAGAAGTAAGTTTCTTTGTGACCAAAATTCTAAGGCACATGATATGTGTGCATAGTAAAGGTCTGAAACAAGGTCAAGTTGTCAACATCCCCAAAACAATCAACATGTAATAATGTGCAAATAACCAATTGGTTTGAGGTAGTTTCCAATAAAATAGTTAAAGGAAAAATTTCACAACTTTGCTACTTGAGTAGGTAGGCTTGAAAACAAGATCAAGTGGTCAACTCCCTAAATACAAGCAACATGTAGTGCAATGCAAATTTTAGTGGTTTAAGGAAGTTCTCGAAAAAAAAAAAATTTTTTGCAATCAAATGTTGATGAAATTTCCTTAATATAAAAAATTGGAATTCACTTACATGTAAGAAAAAGTTAAGGGATTAATTTGCTTCAATCAAGAGTTAAGGGGTCAAATTGCACAATTAATAGAAGGGATTGATTTGCTACTATTAAGATATGTCACAATGATCTTCGTCTTGTCAACAGGTTAAACTTCTTTTTGCTGCTGAGAGAAAAGTTTGTGATCAGATATTTGAAGGCATTGATACCCTCAGGGATCAATGCTTTGCTGATGTTACTGGAAGTAGTGTTGAGCTATTACTTAGTTTTGGAGATGCTATAGCCAAAAGTAAAAGGTCCCCAGAGAAGCTCTTTGTACTACTTGACATGTATGAAATAATGCGAGAATTGCATTCAGAGGTATGAATAAAGTTGCCCTTATATTAGTTTAAATGAAGCTAAGGAAAAAAAAGGCCACGGGGCCAACGTCATACCAAATCTGTAGTTGTATATGCCCTTGGATCAATTTATATTTTTGAACATAATCATTTTAGTTATATCTTTTGAAATACTTTGGCTTTAAATCTCTATTTATTGTAGCAATGACGCTTTGGTGGTAACGTAAAAGGTAAAAAGTTGATCATTTTTGAACGCGCAAAGCAATTTATTCATACTTAACTCCCAAAGATTTTTTTGTGTTTATAACTTTTTGACGTTTATGACTTCAACCTCGTTTCAATTAGAATACATTTCCAAATTTCACCTGATTGTTGCACTTTCTATATAGTTGTCACATAAAGATTTCTTGTTGTGAAATCAACAAAAGAGTATAAGAAAGGACTTTTTTTTACCGTATCATGTTTTTTTCGGGATGAAGTAGCATTTTCATTTTTCTTCCCTATAAAATACCCTAACATAGTTTACAAATTAAATGAACATAAATAAATAAGGTAAATATGGTAAAGTAATGAAATAAAAGAAGGGTATATTCAATGAAAAAAAATTCATTATTGGGTTTTTTTATTGACCTATTGTTTAACGACTTAATGTCAATTAGAGTTTTGACACAATATTTCCAAGAGCATTAGTACATAGGGATCCAAGTCGTTTGCAACTCTTTGTAACCTAAGCTAAGGTTTAGTGCATCTAAACCCCTTCCCTTGCTCACATTATTACAACATTCCACTACTCCCAATGCCTTCATGTCGCTCCCACTTAGGCAGCACAAATATACACAATCTTACCCTTGTTAGTGATGATACAGAGGTTTGCGATTGACACTTAGTTGCAAACATCATTTGCAACTTCACATAAATAAAAAGTTTCATGATTTGACGAGTCATTTTAATGTAGTCCATTGTAATCCGAAACCAAAAAAGGGTAAATCTTTTGCCCCGTCAAAATAATGGTCATTGCTACCATCATTAGGTCGAAACTAATAATCTCTTATTAATTGCATTTGGATCTTTATGGGGTATCTTATGGACATTCTTCACTTCATACATAAATACATATTTCCTGTTAGTCGCATAGGGGTCTTGATGTGGTATCTTATGGTACTTCTTCATACATAAATACATATAGGATCATATGATTTAACATTAAGTTGGTGATGGATAGGAACGTTTAGGTGATAGCTACTTGCTCTCCTATCTTTGGAAATTGAGTTATCTAAAAGTTTTTTTTCTCTAAAAATGCTAATACAGCCATTTATATTAAACTTCAACTGAAATATCATGTGTATTGTCGGACAAAGTAGTAATTAATTTTGCCATACATATTCTTTTTCCTATATTTGAGGCTTGTCCTTTCATGTCACTGCAGATTGAATTGCTTTTCAGTGGTAAAGCTTGTGCAGAAATGCGAGATTCTGCATTAGGTCTTACAAAGCGCCTTGCACAGACTGCCCAAGAAACGTTTGGTGATTTTGAAGAAGCTGTTGAAAAAGATGCAACAAAAACGGCAGTTTCTGATGGAACTGTTCATCCTCTGACAAGCTATGTGATCAATTATGTGAAATTTCTGTTTGAGTATGAACACGTCCTACACTTTTGCTTCTATTTAAATTTTTGTGACTTCATCTTTCTGCGACACGCCATTTTGTTTGTGCACTTTTGAATCTTTCCGTGCTACACTTTTGCTTCTATTTGATTTTTTTTGACTACATCTTTCTGCGACACACCTTTTTGTTTGTGCACTTTTGAATCTTTCTTTTTTATTATTCACTTTTCTCCCTTTTACCTTTACTTTTTACTTTTTGGTCCATTGTATTTCCGCTACTTATTTTTCCCTCCTTGCCCTTTACACTCGCATGACAATTACATTGTGTTCCCGGTAATTGTTGCTACTTCAACACAGAAAAGCTAAAAGAAATGGAGGGTCTGCATGTTTCTATATACCCGTTTTTAATGATGAATTTAAATCAGAACTTGTCATGAAACATATCACATATTTCATAAACTGGTATTTTTAGCATACAAAATAGGCTTTGAAGTTGAAATACATAGGACATACTTTTGGTTAACCGTATGTTAAAAGGAAAAAACTGATTGCCATTTTAGAAATTGGTCTTAACTTATATGGCTAGAGTAGAATACTTCTCATCACTTCGCTTTAAAAAGAACTACTTCTCATTAGTTAGAACTAGTGTGCTTCTCTTTAATAACATAAAGTGCTTCTTTTAGTTTTCTTACACAACACGACATTGAATTAGATGGCAATTCATTTGCAGTCAGATAAGCTTTCTATAAAATTCATTTGACGCATAGTGCGAAAATATGGTAATGGTCACACTTGCAACAATGACCATGATGATGCGGTTGTCGTACCGCCAAATATCATCCTAAACCATGAAATATCGTGTGAAACGACATCAATGCAGTTTTTTTACACCTTTGTGATGCAGTTATTACTGATTTGGTAAATTTGAAAACCTTTACGATACAGACGATACGATATGATGCGACCTTGTTTTAGCATATGATTTGATGTTCCAAAATAGTTCTAAATTCTCATGAGATCGAAAATACATGCACTTAGCTGATCCCTGTTAACCAAATTAAAGACCATTTCTTGAACTACATGGAATTATGAATACTCCTTATGTTTTCATAATGCAGTGGTGTTAATGCTTAATTTTTGCTAATTTGGATTAGTGTTTTATGCTGAAAAGAAATGTTCGCTGTTGAGACCTGATGGTTGGGGAAAAACAACAACAAAAACAACAATCCATTATCCCAATACCATTAAGTAGCTTCTACCTAGTCGGATGTATGCAATCTTACCCATGTTAGTGATAAAGCTAACAAAGAGATTATTTCCGATTGACCCTTGGCACAAACGTCATGTGTACCTTCACATAAAGAAGAAGCGCACTTGATTTGTTGTAAGACCGCCTACACCCTAGGGGGACTTACAAGAACACGAGAGGAGCAAAGATCGAAAAGAAAAAGACAAGACTATGGTTAATTAATAGGATTGATTTCCTACAATTTGTTTTTGGGTTTATTTTGATTGTTTAAGGGTGTTTTTATGCAAAATAGGTAAGATAGGATAAAGGATAATAATCATTTAGAGAATGTGAGATGACTAATGGAAGGATAAGAGATGGCTTGCGATTGAAAGTAAATGAATTCAAAGGATGAAAAATTCACCACCAAAGAATTCAAGTTGAGTTTTGTTTGATGAATGATCTAGAGATAAGTTTGGCTAAACTCAATACTCACTAAATATGTCCATTAGCAAGTTAGGAGGTTCTTAAGGCACAAGTGTATTCGGTACTTACACGCATAAGAACTTTTGCAAATATAATTCAAATCCAAGAATCATAAGACAACAAAGGTTTTGACACACAAAGTTTCAAAATTTTAATATCATAATTCAACCTTCAAATTAAGTACATATTAAGCTATTTATACGCCATTAAAACTAAGAAAAGAACCTATATTTTCCTAGAGAGAACCGTATGAAAAAAGTTGCCCCATGACCTTGAATAACTTCCTAATTCCACTACACCACTATTAGAGAAGTTAAGGAACTTCTTTGCAACTTCCTACTATCTTTGTAACTTCCTAAT
Source organism: Amaranthus tricolor (assembly GCF_026212465.1). Classification (NCBI taxonomy): domain Eukaryota; kingdom Viridiplantae; phylum Streptophyta; class Magnoliopsida; order Caryophyllales; family Amaranthaceae; genus Amaranthus; species Amaranthus tricolor. The sequence continues at coordinate 13,806,394 of NC_080058.1, forward strand.
TACAATACATCACTATCAAAGAAGTTAAATGAATTCTAATTAATAAATAACTAAATCAAAGATTAAGGAGGGAAAATTAAGAGGGAATAATGGGGTAGTTATATGAGAAGTTATAAAACTTCCTTTGTGATAACCAACCACTAATCTTTCTTTTGACCTCTTCTTGGCGGAATGAATCATGTTCTTGGATGACTTCTTCACTTCACTTGCTTCTTCGCCGAATTTTCTTTGCTTCACTGGATGTTCATGGATGACTTCTTTGCTCGATGCACGATATGCTCACATAAATCTAAGAGTTTAAAATATCACAAACCAGCTTGGGCTAAACAAACACAACTAGAATTTAAACACACTCGACTAGGACTAAAACACATGACTAGAATTAAATACACAAGACATAATAAGGTAAATAATACTAACTAGGACTGATTAACTAGGATCATTAAGAATGTCTTTGAAGGGTGGATTGAAAACTTGATTATTGACCGAGGATGGTGTGCCCATGCTAACATTAATGCAAATAATTGTTGAGGATGAATTTGCATTGCAAATAAGAATGAATGATAGCTTAATATAACCACACAAAAGCTGCCCTTATATGATGTTGATGTTTTTGGATAAAACAAGTCATGATTAAAATTCCTCCCAATTTTGCTATATAGGTGGACCTTGATTTGCAACATGATTTAATGAGTTATTTTTTGGTCCGTTATAATCTAAAACCAAAGAATTATAAATCTTTGGCGCATCAAAATAATGGACATACGGTTGGGGAAATAAAATTTGGAATTATGGACTCAAATTTGATGCCCTTTATTAGTCTTTTGACATATATTATGGAAATTACCTGATACAAGAAGCATAGAGCTAAAATATAATTTCGGTCACTAATGCGGTAACGGTCGTGAGACGGATTTTACCTATTATACCATGTTTATCATAGTCATTTGAGCATTTTACTACACCAACATCCATAATATGATGTGTTTGCTTCTAAAAATTTTAATATAGCTAAGAGATATTATATTATCATGGTCATAGCTTTGTTAATAGCAGCAAAGATCGGTGAGCGTTTTAATTGTCAATTTGTTATTAAACTTTATTTTTCTTATCGAGATATTTCATTTTTTGAATTTGATGGAACTGATGTTAGTCTTGTGTTAGAAAATATGAATAAACCTATAATCTGGGTACCATTATCGAATCTCCCTTATATGTTTTCCCACCTGTAAGGAAAAGATACATTTGTTGTAAATTTTCTTGACATTTATTATTTTTTTTATATAGCTACCAATCGACCTTGAAGCAACTCTTCCAAGAGTTTGAGGAGGCAAAAGATGCAAACTCTCAGCTAGCCAGTGTGACTATGCGAATAATGCAGGCTCTTCAAACCAATCTTGATGGCAAATCCAAACAATATAAAGATCCCGCGTTGACACACTTGTTTTTAATGAATAACATTCACTATATTGTAAGATCTGTTCGCAGGTATGTCATGCAAGTAGATGTTGTTTAGCCTTTTGTTTTCTCGATTGAGTTAGCTTGGGATGGTGACATTTCTAGAACATGCCATATTAAATTTCAGATCGGAAGCTAAAGATCTTTTGGGTGATGATTGGGTGCAAAGGCATCGAAGAGTTGTTCAGCAGCATGCAAATCAATACAAACGAATCGCATGGGCGAAGGTAGGTTCTTGCCGAGACATCTAAGAGTTTTATTTTTCATTTTCAATTTCTTTATCTCTCAATCATGCTCTTGTTCCTCTATTTTTCATGATCAATTACGACATCTTGTTCTTGGTCTGCTTATGGGTTGATAGTGTAGATGTAATTTTAAATTAATGGACATCTGATATTTCGCTCATCAGATTTTCATAGTTTTTGCCCTAGGTTTCCTGATAATTACCTACCAGTTAGGTCTCCATTGGTTGATATTTTTACCTGTCATTATTTCTCCTTAAATGCTTTACTTTCATGGTTTGCAAGTTGTACCCTCTTATTTCTATTCGGTTATTACTTCACTCTTCTGTTTTCTGTGAAAGGTGATTTTTGTGCAATTTTTCTTATTTTACTGAAAGGTGATTCAAATAACGAAATAAAAGACAAATGGTGTGACTCTAGCTGGCAACCCATCAATTAGTTTCCCATTTTCTCATCAGTTAATTTTACCCTTAGGAATACAAGGGTACAATCTATTGCAGCTAATTTGTTTGATAGTTAAGGTTAGTTTCACCAAATGTTTGTCTTGAAACTATATTGGTAACTATTAGCATTATGATTTTGAAGAATTTTGTTTCTGCAGGTCAATCTAATAATTTGAATACTTGATTGTATAATTTTTTTTGTGATAGAGAATAAAGATTTTGCTGTTGTGAGTTCCGACAGTAGATATTCTTTTAGGGTATTGGATTATCTGTTTAAGTTTAAAGTAGTAAGCCCCTTGGTTAGGGCCTTTAGAAGTCTCAACTCTCAAAAAGAGACAAGACTAGTGGAGGAGATATATGCCTACAATAAGGAAAAAATATTGCTAAATGGTGGGCTTTATTTTTTGGCTGTTTCGACTAATTCTATAGTGAACTAGAATGGGCCTGGATGATTTTTGAACAAGTGTTCATCATTTTTCTTATTCAGAACCCCAACATTTATGTATCACCATTTTCTAAAAATACAAAGAGTTGACAATGTAAGCTTGATTGAGCTTCTTCCGTAAATTAAAGTGGGAATTAATTTTTTTTTTTCTTCCATTGCATATGGTCTTGTTACATCTTGCATGTGTCTTCATCAACTCTATCATGTAGTGCTACAAAACTCAATGTGAATTGTCTGCTTTTTCCCTTTAATTTGTTGAGACTTATTGCTATAGCTAGCATGAAATATTATTGTTCCTATGGTACTGGTAGTTTATATACTTGGACGTGAAGTGCTTCCCTAATCTTTCTACAAATTCATTCTTTTGATTTATTTGCTGGGATTATTCGTGTTTCTCTGATAGTCGCTTCCTGTCCACTCTTTTAATAGACTGTTTTTTCTTGTTAGATTCTGCAATCACTCTCCGCACAAGGGTTAACCTCATCAGGGGGAGGGGGAGGTAGTGGAGTTGCAGCTGATGGGGGAAATAGTAGTGGAGCATCAAGAGCGTTAATTAAAGACAGGTTGGCTTTGTATAATAAATGCTAGCATATATTTCTTTCAGCTTTGATACATTTTTGCTGAATAGTATAGTTGTATTTACAGGTTTAAAGCTTTTAATCTGCAATTTGAAGAGCTTCATCAGAGACAATCTCAGTGGACAGTTCCTGATACAGAATTGCGCGAGTCTCTGAGACTTGCCGTTGCAGAAGTCTTGCTTCCTGCATATCGATCATTTGTCAAACGTTTTGGGTATGTGTTCTTTTATTATCTGTTCATTCTGTGTCTTGTATTCCACAAGGTCCACCCTACATCTGTCTCCTAACCATTTATGGAGGATGCTTTTGTGGGTATTTACTTGGTAGCAGTCCTCAAGTATAACTTGAACAGAGCTTTCTCAATTCAGTGGAGATTGGAGAAGGCTTCTTTTCATGTATATTATACCTCTGTTAATGATTTTTCCTTGGGTTTAAAACCTTTTTGGAAGACGTTCCTTGTCCTTTCACATCACTAAAAAAAAGAACTGAAGTTGAATATTACAATTGATTTCTCGATGAATAATGTCTATTGTGGTCACATTAATCTAAACGCAATGACAACTCGAAATGGTAGTAATGTGCCTGTATAACCGCCAAGAAAAACGTTGGGAAGAGAATTGGGAGTAGTTTTAATCATGACTCGATTATATGTGCATCTCATTTTGCCAAAGATGCATTTGTTGTACTAGCCTTAGGCTCATGCCCGTACCCCTTTCTGAACTTGACTGCGATGATGTTAGTCAGTGGTGTTTTCTAAATATAGGGGTGACGTAGTTTCTTTGTCCTTATGGTATTATACTCGAGCCATTTAGTTATTCATGCACTCATGTTGGTTTCATTGTATGCTTTGATTGAATTTGTAAGTATTTTATTTGATGGGTTAAAGAGATGGAATTATCTCCCACACTGTTTATAACTGTGAATTCAGGGCGTTAGTCGAGGCTGGGAAGAACTCTTCGAAATACATCAGATTCACACCAGAAGATTTGGAAAGAATGTTGGGGGAGTTCTTTGAGGGTAAGACTTTAAATGAGCCTAAGAGGTAGAGTTGAAATGTATAGAAATCTTTGTAGAAGATTTTTGGTTTCCTTGTAAATTTGTACGAGGAACTATTGAACATTCGATTTACTTGGTTTGAGTAAAAAAAGTTATAAGATGTCGAAGTGGTGTGTATCTTCCTCTACTCTCCTTGTCTGAATCAATTAGTATTTGTACTTGCAAAATATTATTTCAAATTCTTATGGAACAAAGTTTCTGCTTATTCCTTCCTTGAAATTACATGATTAGATCCTCTTTGCGATTAGTAATCGAATTTCTAAATATTCTTCTCTACATATTAGACAATTTTACTTTTTTTTTTTTAATATTTTCTATCAAGTTAACAAATTATTTTTTTTCTTATGCAATAGACAAAAGTTTATCTAAGGCAAATAAAAAATATTTTATATGGGATAAATTAAAAGGTGGATAAAAATTAAAACAAGGATAAACATAAGTTATAGGAGAGCTATCAAAGGGCTTTGCTTGTGAAGCGTGCCATGTTTAGAAGTTAAAAGATATATAGAAGCAATACTCAATTAAAGTCTACATAGTGTGCTGACTAGTTATGGAATTGTTTAAACCCACTTCTTATTTGTTTGCTATCGTTTCGATTGAATTATTATTTTTTTCCTTAAATTTTTAATGGTGTTCCTTTTTAAAAAAATTATGATTTTTCCAAATTTGTTCAAACTTAATGATTATTCAATGTAAATGCAACACATGAATTTTTATTAGTATTTTAGAGATAAATTTGAAGTGTATAGATTCTGATTAATTATGTAAAAATAAAAAATAAAAAAAAAAAAAGAAAAAATACTACAGGGGGACAAAATGTGTGAACCTAGTTTAAAAGAAGATGTTGGGCACTAAATATAAGGTGAGAGATGTTTTATTATGGACATAATTTACTTACTACCATTGGTGACGATAATTACAAACACTCAAAGCTACCCTTTCTATTACGTTATATTATATAATGTAATAAATATATTGTGGTTCATGTTAAGTAGATGGTCAAGCAAACTGCTCCACCCTCATTTCTCAAAGTCCATCTCAATCCATCATCCTTTTTATTTAAGATAAAAAGAACTAGATGTATCTAAGTATTTTTTTTTTATTTTTTATTTATTTTTTATTCTAATTCTAGTTAGTTACTTTATTTTAATTGTATAATAAGTTAAACTCTACTATTTTAGTAATATTTTGCAATGGTGTTATATAGCTAAGTATGCAAATCAAGACAAACAACAACAATATCCATAGTGGTATGCAAGCATGGAAGTTGCACAATGTATATTGTGGTTATTAGACATTACATTTAAACTTAGGAATGAAGATTTCATAACTCTTAGAAGTGTCCAAGCTTCAAAATAACGAGATAAAGTCCAAACTAAACTACAACTAAAAAGAGTTGTGCAAGTACAAGTGAAAATTAAATCATGGAAGTTACGCCCAAAAGAGAGCAAAGAAAGTTACCTAAGAAGGTAGTGGAGTAGTGGATGATTTATAACTTCCCTTAGGAGGTTACTTATACTATTATTATTATTATTATTATTATTATTATTATTATTATTTTGAAATGAGGAGAGGAAATTACTTTTTTCGTAGTTTCGTGTCTTGCTCTTTAGTGCCTGATTTCCAATATTTCTTAGTCTATGAATATGTAATACTCCCCCCCCCCCCCCCCCCCCCCCCCAAAAAAAATAAAAATAAATACTCCCTTAGTTGTCTTATTCTTTTATTTGGACAATTTATCTTATTGTCCCATTTTAGGTGGTTCTCTCATTTTCTTAATATTAAAAATACCCAATATTGCATATTATTTTAGGTGGTCCCTCCAATTCTTAATATTAAAAACACTCAATATTGCACATGAGTCTACTATTTTAGTTGGTTTCCTCATTTCTTAATATTTGTGTCCAAATCAAATGAGACAAAAAAATTAAATTGAAAGGAATATATACTTAGAAAATTTTCAGATTATAAAAGTATTTCCTAAAATGGAATTTTGTTCTATCATTGTTTTTTATATTTTTCGTTGAATTGGGAGAGATTCAGAGAAAGTGCTTAGCTTAACATTATTGTTGGCGTTTTGTGTTTAAGGGTGTCCAATAATTACGTTGTGGATTCAAAGAAAGTTAGTGGTTGTGAAGTTAGAAAAAAAAAAAAAAAAAACAATCTTAGAAGTTCTTTCCTTCCACCTTCATCCGTGTTCATTAAATAGTTTCAAGTAATTTGTGTTCAAGTAATTCAATTTGTTGTTTAGAATAAATTAAACACAAATTCTTGAAAGAAGTGACTTTAATTAGACTAATTTTAGTTTTAAAAAAGAAATAATGATTAAAAAATATAAATAAAGTGCTTTCCAATTCACAACAGTTTCTATATTATATGGCTAGGACAGTTTCTATTTTTATGGCAATGATAGTTTCTATTTTCATGGCTACTCTCCTTTTTCATCAATAACTATTCTCCTTCTTCTCCATCAAGTCATTCATGGCTAGCATCTTCTCTAATTTAATTTTCACCATTAAATTCATAAAGAAATTTTGAATTATGATTCAATTAATAAGATTTAGATTAGGTTGAGTTTTAAAGTTTCTGCAATCGCATTTACTTCGCTCATAATTTCCTCCATTTTGCAATTGTATAACAAGCATTTAAACTAGTTGTAGTATATGTTTTTGCATATTGTACTAAACATTTGAACAAGTTATAGTGGTCATTTAAAATAGTTGTAATAGGCTATTTTGCATATTGTAGTAGGTGTTGTTTTCTAATGATATAGACATTTGGAATTGTTGAGGTAGACATTTTAAACTAGTTATAGTAGGTATTTTAAATAATTAAGTAGACATTTTTAGTTATTTAGTAGGTACATTGAAGTAGGTGTTTTTGTATATCATAGTATGTATATTTACATACTAAAGTATGTGTTTTTCATATAAAAGTAGGCATTTTAAATAGTTAAATTAGACATTTTAAATAATCATAGTAGATGTTTTTGCATATAAAAGTAGATGTAGGCACTTTTAATAATTGAAGTAGACATTAAAACTAGTTATTGTAGGCACTTAAACTAGTTATAGTAGGTATTTGAACTAAATATAGTAGGTGTTTTTGTTTACTACTTATAATATGAGTTTTATAGTACTCCCTTCGTTTCTCAAAGAAATTCCCACAAAGATCGTTTATGAGAATTAAGAAAAATAGAATCTTTAAGATGGTAGATACATTATTTTATTAAATAATAAATTTGATGGAAGAAAGCAGAGACCATAAATATTAATAAAATGTAAATTAAAGAAATTTCGGAAAAAAAATATGGGAACCACAACTAATAAAAAAATATTTTTAAAAGTTAATGAGAAATATGTGAGGACCATAAACAATATATAAAAACATTAAAATAAAGTTAGTGGAAAATATATGGGGAACATGGATATTATTAAAATATTTAAATGAGGACTAGTAAAGTTACTTTTATTCAATATTTATGATATAAATAGAAAAATTCTTTAAAGGAATAACAATAGAACAATCTAAAATATCAAATGGAAACATCTTTAAGCAACGGAGGGAGTATTATAGTAGGAGTTTTTAGTTTTATCATTTTGCACAATAATAATTAGACATTTTAACTACTTATATATAGTAGGAGTTTTAATTAGTATGAGTTTTTAATTCTTTGATTTTGCAAGATAATAAGTAGGTATTTTAACTACTTATATTAGGTGTTTTATAGTATCTTAGTACGAATTTTAAAATCCAAAAAAGATGTTTTAGTATATTAAAGATATCTTATGATAAATAAGTAGATGTTTAAAATATAATGTTGCATTGTATTGTATCATATAAATCATAAAAATATTAATTTCTGTTGGCATAAATATCTACTATGACTCATTAAAATTCCTACTTCTATTAATAAAGCCATCTACTATAAACCATTATGTACCTTGTACATGCAAAATGTCTACTAGTGAACCATTATAATATCTACTTCTACCGATATAAACAACTACTCTGACTCATTAAAATACCTACTTCTATCGATAAAAATGTCTGTTATATTCATTACAATAGCTATTGGTATATGTAAAAATATATACTGATAAAAATGTTTACGGTTCACACCAGACCAAAATATATTACGGTTTCTGGTCTGATCTAGTCTAAAATTTTAAAACCTTAATCGGACCGAAAATTGTAAATAAAAAAAACTGGACCATACCATTTAGACTGTAGATCAGACCAAATACTTAAATTACGGTTTAGTCCAATTTGGTTTACGGTTTTGACCAAACTATGTTCCGCCCTGAATTCATGGACATTAAATTTACCCTTTTGCCCTTATAAGTTCACATTTTAACCTTTATACATTAAACTTGATTTATAACCTTGTATTTAATACTTCACTATTGTTGAATATAAAAAATCACACAAATAATTTAATATTTTATTAATAATCTCAAAATAAATACTTATCACATGTAGCTACTAAATAATTATATCTTTTAAAATAAGTTCTCAAAATCAACATTTCTATTTTTTTAAAAAAAAGCAAATAAAACTTTATTCTTTCCACAAAATCAATATTCTAGATAGGCAACAAGCTAAGTAAAACTTTACTCTAAGTAAAAAAATCTATAAATTCACAAAATCAATATTTCTCGCATATTTTGAAAGATAGGTTTACTAAAAGTATTTCTAAAACTTTTTACACTAACTTCGTTCAAAATAGTCGACTAAAAAATATTTTGTACAAATAGCTAATTAATATCACAAAGTTACTTTTTATGATAAAATTCCATATATTCAAAAAAGCACTTTAATATTCAATAACTTAAAAAGATTTCTCAAAAATATTTTTTTAACTTGTAGTAACTTGAAATAATAAATAAAACATATATATTTTTTTCTCTATTATGGCAAATGACCCTAGTATCTATTAGGCAGTTTTCACTCAAAGACAACTTAATTTAATTTATCATGGTAAATACTAAATTTAAATAATTAACATAATCATCAAAAAAAAGAAATTTTACATAATAGCTTACAAATTTTACACAATTTTAAAAACAGGTTCCATTATTGTTTATTTAAAATGTAATAACAAAATTTTAAACATAACTTATACTTAAATATAACCCTCTTTCATAATATAACATACAACTTCAATAAACTAGTTTAAAGACTAACATGATAGTAATGATGATTCTAGTATAAAACATGCTCTAATATAACAAAATTCGTAATATAATACATAACTCATAAACATACTAACATTAATCTATAACAAAAATCATATTTACTTTCACTAGAACATAATAATTCACCCAACTTCCTAAACATGTTTAAAAATTTCTAATAACATAATAACAATATTTTTAGTATAAACACACTTAATATAATCATAATTATATTTTCATTAACTTAATTCATACTTAGCATACTCAACATATTTCATACTTTTCATATTATAATGTAAATACTTATAATGTAAAATTCTAAAAAAAAGCAAGTTAAGAATATATACAATTTTTATCACCAAAGATTAGTAATAAATACTAATTAAAAAAGTAATAAGAATAAGATCCTCCAAAATAAATAATAAAGCTTCAAAGGTAATTACTCTAAATTTCCAAAATGATGATGCTATATCTTATAAGCTCTTAAAATAAATAAATCCAACTTCAAAATGTGATGTTCATGGCAAGAAAAATGTTAGATTATGCTCCATCTTCTAGAATATTCTTCAACTAATTAATACTAAAAATTTACTAAGTGATATTATGAATTGAATTTAGGAGGAAAATGGAAGGAAAAAATAAGTGACCTTAAGACTTGGATTTACTTGGCTAAGAGGGGAAAGATTTGGTGGTTTTTGCTTTCAATTTTACAAATTAGGATACTAAAAATGGGCTAGTATATATCAATGGATATTTAGGGATAAAATCTTAAAGAATTTGGATTAAAAAATTAAAAATCATGAGTGCATATCTAAACTCATAACCATTTAACATAAGGGTAAGGGGAGGATTGATTTACAAATTAGGGTAGGTTTTAATTGGGTTAGATTTTAACTAGGTTAGATTTCGGATAATTAAAATTAATTTAAGTGAAAAACTAGCTTAAAAACTAATTAAAGTTAGAGATACTAGTTTTAAGCTTAGAATAATTAAATAAAAAGTTTTAAAATCATTAAAATAATTGTTAATGAAATTAGTTAAGAAATATGAATTTTAAACGCAAAGGTTTAGTAAAACTGTAAATTAATTAAATGGTTTTGAAATTTTCATAATATAAAATAATATTTAAAAAATTAAAATAATATTTAAAGATAATAAGAATTTAAAGTTTCAAATTTGGAATAATTTAAGAGATCGGGAAAGAATAAGGAATTTAATGGAATTGAAGTTAGATAAATTCAGAATTAGGAAATGAATTGGAAATTAAATTGATTAACAATATGAATTTCAAGAATGACTGGTTGAAACAATAACATTTTAGGAATTGAATGAAGTTAGAATTCAATAAATCAAGAATTAGCAATTAAATTGAATGAATTAATAATTAAATTGATTAATAATGTCACGTGATTGTATTTTGCATACGTTTAATCATATAAGATAATTTTTCAAAAAAAAATTTAGAATATGTAATTTTTTAGAAACGGTGGTTACATAATTAGTATTTTTTTTTTCCTACGAAGATCGGGTTTATACCTTTCTTTATTTTAATCCTTATCGAAGAATAGAAAAACTGTCGAATTAAGCACCTACTTTGCTTTTTCTTCTGGTTAGCCAGCCTACCAAGTACCAACACCATCCCTTAGCCCATCGATTCCACTTTCGGCTATTCAAATCCTTTTTCCGATTTCGATCATCAGTTTTCCCAGATTCATCAATCACTAATTTTGTTTGATTTACAGATCAGTTTCATCAGACTCTTCCTTCACATTCAAGTGGTTTCCTCTTCTTCTTGCGTTTGCGTTTGAATTCAGGGATCAATATTCAAGTAAAATGTTTACAAGGATTTTCGGGAAACCTAAAGAAGGAACCACCAGTGCTGTGGCCACCTTAGACAAATTGAGTGAGGTTTGTATATTTTTGAACTTGATCAATCTCCGTTGTGCTAAGTTTTTGATTTGATTTAAGCGTGTCGTGAGGTATTTTCTTTCATTTTCAATTGATGATTTTGATTTGGAGCAGGTTAAATCATTTTATTCAGATTTTATTTCTAGATTGATATATAGTTGTATTGCGGCCTTGTACGTATCTTTAGATTGAGTGTATTTGGTGGTGTTTAAATCTTCTTAGCCCTTTTCAGTTAGGGTTTAGGTTTGTGTTTGCTTCCCCTCAATTTGGCATGTCCGAATTTATTATACTTATTTACGCTTTTCAGAGCTCTTTGTAGTTATTGGGAGTTTGCGAAACCTTTAACGGAACTTATTAATACTTATGTAAAGGTGAAGTTTATAATTTACCAGTACGCTATCGTACTCAGACTAAATTGTGATGATTAGTGATTAAATTCGTCTCTTGACACTAGTTATAGTTAGCTTTCCTTCAAGGTTTTTGAGGCAAAAAAAAAAAAACTAGCTCGAAGATACTAGCTAACGGTATCTGTGTTTCCCTTTCATGTGAATATAGCAACTTGTTTACCAGAATTGTAAAGGCACTTTAAGTCTAAGCTTCAATAATATCTTGCTCTGTAGCTTTCTGGAGAATGAGCATTTCTGTTTGAGGTAATTAGTGTTGATGGTGAGTTAGAGTGTGAGATTGCAAGGTCTGAAATCATAATTAGGATTTGTTGGAATGGAGTAGAGACAAGGTGATAAGGGAATGAGGAATATGTTGGACATAACATAATATTGTATATAAATATTTTAAACTTATCAAATAAAGCAGGTGATGCAATAGGCTTTTTATACTTTCATTTGACTATTTAGTTTACACTATAAAACATTTGAATTTTTCTTTTGACTAAATTCAATTTAAGTAGTTTGTTGATGATTGAGGTTGTGTAGGGTTTTAGAGAGTTCTAAGCTGTTACTGAATGTTAATGATTTTAGTTTCTTGAGTAAAGTATCAGGTTTCATTCGAAACATTTGAGAAGTTGCAAATTTTTGGTATGAATATGTTTTGAAGGCCTAACTTTTGTATAGAAGTTTAAACAAATATGAAGTAGTTTACATGTAATTACAATATGAAATGACAAAAATATCACCATTGGCAAGTAGAAAGTTTTCTCCTAATCCTTATGTTCAAATCATGAACAACCGCACGATCCATCACGAACCTAAAATCTATCAAATGACAAACACACAAAACATAGAGAGCAATGTTATGAAGAATTGGTTGGGATCTTGCCCAAGTACTTTAGATACTATTCTAAGACACCCATATAGAAACTTTCCTCTAGTGTTGATTCTCTCGCACGATGCTTTGGGGTTTTAGAGAATTACACTTAGAGATAAGCTGTCTCCGATATTTTAGAGGCTCTGAGCAAAAAGTAAAACACGGGCCCTCTAAAAACAAATGTGCACCCTTATATAAATGAAAAAAAAATTAATCACCCACAACAACAGATTTTCAATAAAAAATCAAAAGAGGAGCTAACAACTTGATAGCGAGCTTTCAAAAATTATGCAAAGTTATCAATAATACTCCTTCCGTTTCTTTTCAAACGTCCCATTTGCTTTTTGAACGTTTGCCAATGTACTAATTCAATCTTTAATATTTCTTTATATGCATAATTAAAAATTATAAAAATAGATATTAATACATCTTATGTTAAAATGAATCAAACAAGATCTCATTTGACTATATTTTAATTCATAGATTAAGAATAAATTACAAATTAAGATTGACTAATGAATAGTACTCAAAAAGCAAACATGATGTTTGAAAAGAAACAAAGGTAGTATCATTTTTAATAGCCTTATTATTGTTTTGTCAATGATAAATTTATAAAAATAATTCAAACCAACAACACTTTCCTCCAAAAAATTATTTTTATTTAAACCAACAAGCAATTCAACCTTTTCGTTCATTCACTATACCCCCAATTCCCAAACAATTTGGCATGAAACTATTTCCCCAAATAATTTCTGAATTTGGCATGAAATTAACTTTCCCAAACAATTTTGCCTTTTCATTGTACCCCCAATTCCCAAACAATTTGGCGTGAAACAATTTTCCCACAAATACATGAAATTTAATATTTCCCAAACAATTTTGCCATTTCATGAAACAATTTCGCATGAAATTTTCTCAAATAATTTTTGAATTTCTTTGTACCTAGTACCCCCATCAATTTTGCATGAAATAATTTCCCCTTCAATTTCCCATTTCAAAATTCAGAAGCTTTGCAAACAAGAAAAAAAAAGTAAGATAAAGTTATAGAGAAGTGAAGAACAATGCCTTCACTAGTTTACATTTAATGGCTATTTCTCGAGTTCTCTCCATAGTGGAAAAAAAAAAATAAATTGGGGGAAATGTAATTTTAGAGAAGATGAGTATTTCAGCGGGTGAATTTATGTCAATGGTAGAAAGAAAGGAAACCAATGTAATTTGGGAAGTTGTACAATTTTTTTATGGGGGGAAATGAAAATTTACAATATAAACTTGAGATAAAAAATTGAAGGCAAGGTTTGAACTTGTGACTTTTTATTTTTTTTTTATTATAACACTAGCTTTACCTCTTAACTAACTGCTTTTATTTGAATTTATACGGTCTTATTATGTATATATTGTATCATCAAAAAAAGGTTTTTTTTTTATTTTTTTTTTTGGTGTGTGAGGAAGGGGGGATGCCACTCCTGCCCTACCTAAGTTTTGCCACTGGATATGGTCTTGCATAATCAATTATGAGAGGATATGTTTCCTAGTGTTGTGGTATCCTTTCTCCTAGAGGGCAATAATGATCATACCCTTATTTTGTGTAATAGATATAGTTCTTTGTAACAGATCAACCAAGATGGTAATCAAAACAACCTTTATTAATGAAAACAAGAACGATACTAAGGGACGTTCAAGTCTCCCAGACACTCCTAAGTGTTTCCACTTCTCTCTCTAGATATTTTCCTCCTAAAACATCCCATACTCCCCTCCATTTATAAGATATGGGAGGGGAAATACAAACAAGAATACAAGCTAATAAAAGACTAACTAACATAACAACCTAAAATACAACTCTAACTAACTTTTATTCATTTACTCTACTAAAGACCTTATGAATATACTGAGTATGACATTCTTTTTATGGAACAGTTCAGTAAATTAGAGAAAATAGGCAGAAAGTACAAGGAGAAAGACAAAAAGAAAGAAAGGGAGAGAAAGGAAAAGATAATGCAGCTTTTAGCTATTGCTTGTTCCCAATATTAATTCTCATTCATTGATGAGCCGACCATTCTTTTATTCCATCATATGATACTAAATCTTGTTACAAAGACTTTCTTTGTTGAATGACCTCTTCTCTAACAAACTCATTTAACAACCCATATCATATAAGTTAAAATAGAACTTTAGCAAAATATCACTCTTTGGCTAAGTCATCAACATTATGATTACGTAATTTTTGCATACGTCAAATTATTGACCGCCCAAAGTTTCAACTTGTCCTTAAGGTGGTTGATTATCTCTTCAATGTAGACAAGTAGTGCAATGTAGACAAGTAGTGGCGCAATTTGGATATTCTTTGTAGTTTGTACCATTCTCGGTGTTGAAATAGGTTGAGACTCAATATGGAATGGAAGAAAATAGGAGTGTGTTGTTTGTCTGGTACGAAGGTGAAAAGACCAGAATGTATTAATTAGTGTTGGATGAGTTTCTTTTGAGCATAAGCTTCTATGTAAAACTAGCTTGGAAAAAAGATGAGTAGTAGTTAGTTGTGGGCCTAAAAAATTGTGTGATCCTTTTTAAAAAAATCAATTTCGCATTTACTTCTCTATAAAGAATGCTGCATTTTTTTTCCTTGAGAAAGTCTATGATGTGGTGGGTTGCTGTTAAATTATATGGGTGAAGGTACTTTGGATATTGTTGAGTAGGCCCAAAAAAATTTTTTGAAAGAGGACAAAACTGTATTGGCAGTAAGAAAAGGAGTATGCTCTTTTACCTCATTGTCTTTTCTGTTGCGCTTTAAAAATGCAAGTAGGTTGTCTTTTGGGTAGGGATAAAAATAGGGTTTCATTTTCAATCGATTTCATTCCTGCTTCTCTTATCTCTTTCGCGCAAGTCCAAAACCTCTCAACATGAGGTCCACCATTAAAAGAGCTTAATCACCTTCTCCAAGTTCTGAACTCCTAAAATCGTTGTTGCTTGGCTATAACTTGTAGTATATGGGTATGAAAATCTGCCATTTCTGCTCATGATGTCACTCCTGACGTCACTCGTTTGACCTTTCCACAACTTTTTTTTTTACTACCATGTCCTCTCACCTCGCCTACATTGCTCTTTTTACAACCATAATGAATACCATGTCCTCTCATTAAGAGCTATGCCATTGTAAAACCTTTCTTTGCCAACTTTGCCTTTAATGCCTCAATACATTTCATTCTCGTCCTTTTTTGCATTAATGAACTTTGATGCGTCTTTGTCCTAACACCAATTTTTTCAAAAGATTCCACGACTTTCTCAGAGTTATGTCGATCCTCCTCTGACCTCCACAGATTCCGTTAAGTCCATCCGTTCCATAGTGCAAAGTTACGGTTTCGGTCAAGGTCTCTGTACAAGTCGCAAAATGGATATTCGCTTGATTTCATGGTCAATAGACCTATATTTTTGTTGGGGTATACTTAGAAACCTTTAATTGCAATGTGGTAATGTGACCTTGATTGTGCACTATGATTTGTAATGCCATTAATTTTGGTAACCCTTCTTTTACCCATGTATTCTTTTCTTCCTCACTTTATTTTTTTCCTTTTAACTTTCTTTTTTTTTTTTTTTCTTTTTTTTTTTTCTTTTTTTTTTTCAATTTTTTCTTAATGAGGTGTAGTGTGGGCTTTCTTTTCTCATTCTTTCTTTCCCAATATAATCTTTTTCTTTAAGATTTTGGGTTGGTTGACGGTTTTGAAAGAGTTAGTAAGGTTATGGTTTGAAGGCGTGTTTTGTTATCTTGGGTATTTTCACATTCTGAAGAGAATAAGATCGAGTTAGTAGACAAGATTAGGAGATTTCGAACAACTATGGGTAAAGTGGTTGGGTTGTAAGGGAAAATCAGTGTTGATGGTTGTTGGATTTTTTGTTTTCTTGTAGAAATTTGTTTAGGTGAGTATGACGATGAATGATCCTGGGTCTTTGAGGGTTCTATGCAATTTGTTGGAAAAATATGGGTGGTTTTTATGGTTTTGTTCAATTAATTTGGGTGGTGATTGCTTAAGATGATGTTATTGTGGTTGTTTGCTGTAGATATGGACTCAATCATGGCCAACAATTCATCTTCTCTTCCTTCATTAAAAATGAGAAGAAAATACCCATGTCCTATTCTCTTACATTCATACCTAGAATACCCATTTTCACCTAGATATCTTCCTCACACCACTCACATAAACCTCCTTTCCATTTTCTATACATTTCTTGAACAAATTATAACTTAAATGAGTGGATAAGATTGTTGGATAAGCCTCACTATCATATTCAAGAAGTTCACAAACAAAGCATTTGTGAGAAACGTGTTGTGAGATGAGACAACTTTGTATGTCAAAGCATCCCTCGTTCTCTATTAAAGTTATTGAGGCTACTTTCTTCATGTACATACCGTACATAGATCTCATCAACTATATCACTCTTGTCAAATTTGAGTTCATGTTTGTTTTTCAAGTCTCTAGTGTCTGTTTTCTCTACGATTGGTATTGTAGTATTTTTTTGTTTGTTAGTATGTACATTTTTAAATCGATGCTTATTTAATTTGAAACCTAATTAGTTTGTTGATTACGTATGTTGCGTAGACACTTGAAATGTTGGAGAAAAAGGAGCAGGTGCTTACGAAGAAGGCTGCTGCGGAGGTTGAAAAGGCCAAGGAGTTCACAAGAGCAAAGAACAAGCGTGGTATGTTCGACATTTTCATAGTTGCATATGTGTTATTTATAGTTGAGTTGTGTCTGCTTTTCTGTTGTACAGTTATTTAAGAGATTTGTCATTTTAATGTAGTAGCTTGTCGTAGGATATCTTGTGATTGTTATTATCCAGGAGTTTGGCTGGTTCTTCTCTGAACATGTTACCTAATAGATTGCTATACAAATTTCTATATTCTTGCAGTGCCATGTTGCTTTTTTTTTTTTTTTTTCTTTGATTTAGTTATTTTTTATGAACTAACCTATGGCATATGCTGATTTCCTTTCTATATCTCCATGAAGCTGCCATAACATGTTTGAAGAGGAAGAGGCTATATGAACAACAAGTTGAGCAGCTTGGAAATATGCAGTTGCGAATCCATGATCAGGTTGCTTAAATGATTTTGATCGCCTATGGTATTTATAGTTGAGTTGTGTCTGCTTTTCTGCTGTACAGTAATTCAAGAGAGTTCTACAATTTACATTTGTCATTGCATCTAGGCATTCTGGGATTGTTCCTTCCTTTTCCTTCCTTGTTTGGGTGCTGTTGCTAATTGAATAGTGTATTCACCTTGTTATTTACTTGCTTCCTGTGTTGGCTGGCAGATGATATTGCTTGAAGGGGCTAAAGCAACAACAGAAACTGTTGATGCTTTAAGGTCTGGTGCCTCAGCTATGAAAGCTATGCAAAAAGCAACGTAAGTATTTCATCTAATAGCCTTTGAATTTGTGGGTTTGCTGAATGTGAATTGGCCAAGATTCTGTAAGAACAAAAAATGTAGTATTTCTGATTGAGATCATCGGTCCAGTATTAGATTGACTGAAATGTAATGTCCCGACTGTAGAGATATCATGTTTTTAGTGGTCATAACTTGTCTCACCTCCAAATATTTATTGCAACCTTTTGGGATATTTACTGTATATTTGATAGTCTTGTGTTATAATGCAAGGTGAGTTGTTTTAGAATTTTTAGAATTGTGTTAAAAGCTATTTTTTTTTAATTGCTGTAATATAATGTGATACTGCTTTGTGTTATTCCTATTTATTCTTGTTTGATAGTTATTTCAGAATTTGACCAATTGTTTAGGAGCCTATATGGAAATTATAAAGTGTTTGTTTATATATTATCTAGAAGATATATGTGATCTAGAAAGATACGTATTGTTAGACTAGTAGTTAAAACACATTTAATGATTATTAACTTGAAATATTTGTGAACTTTATTCATGAATTGTAACGTAATGTCGAATGACCAAAAGTGAAATAAAGTTTAAAGATTTATAACAATGTATGAGAAGGAGGCATCATATGATTCATACTGAAAGAGTTTTAATTTACAGAAACATTGATAACGTTGATAAAACTATGGACGAGATCAATGAACAGACGGAAAACTTGAAAATGATACAGGAAGCTCTCTCAGCCCCAATTGGTGCAGCGGCTGATTTTGATGAGGTACTTTATTTTAAATATTTATTTGTTTTGACTTAAATTTTTTTTTTTATAATGATATCATTATTTATATGTTTTACGCGTCTCTCTTAAAAGGATGAATTAGAAGCAGAGCTTGAAGAGCTGGAAGGTGCTGAACTGGAGGAGCAACTTCTTCAGCCAGCTACAACTGCTCCTGCCGCACCAGTGCATGTTCCAGCTGGAAGACAACCTGTACACCCTACACCTCAGAAGCAGACTGCTGAAGAGGAAGAGCTTGCTGCATTGCAAGCTGAGATGGCACTTTAGAAAGGTTCTTGTTCCCTTTCCCTTTTTCATAAGATTGAAATAAAATGGCTCACTGTGGCAGTGAATGTTCAGTTTTCTTATCCTGTACGAGTTTGAAGCGCTGGAACCCTTTTTTGGATTGTCAACTTCATGAATTATCTCTTGTGGCCTTTCCTTTAATGCCTTTTGGATTTTACCAAAATGTTTTTAGCCCATTCCACATTATGTTGAGATGCATCTCTTATCCTAATTCACGAGCAAAAACACTGAGAATTTCCAAGTACCAGGACTGGTTTAATTATTGAACTATTTACACAAATGAGTCTTAAAGGAGTGCACAACTTTAACTTGTGAGAAATTATTTATAAAATTCTAAGTTTTTGTTTTGGGAGTATCCTCATCTATCTGAAATTCAATATCAAATATTATTCATAATAAATTAGTCTTGGTGTTCTACGTATATGGCTCATCAAAATGAAAACTAGAGTACTTGTCTAGATGTTATTGGTCTCTTAAAACATTATATAAAGATTGTGTCGATATAGGATACATGATATTCATTATAAAGTATATTCCAAGCTATGCTCTTTGAATGTGAAGTTCTTTTTTGATTTATTCTTTAGAAGTTGTGTTTATTTTAGATGTTATAACTACCTCTCGTCATTATTAATTCTGTTTACCTTTTATGATGAGCACTTAGTATAACTTGTTGATTTAAATGTCTATTTTTGTTATACTTAAATATTTTTGATGTTTTTTTAATCTTTATTTTTTTATCTTGTGTTGTGACATTTCATTCTTAAGTGTTGATTTTTATTTGTAAAGAGATAACTATCCTATTCATAGTGCAAAATATCACCTGCATCACCTTATTGCGACCGTATTGTAAAGGCTTTTGAGCTTACCGTGTTCGAAATAACATCGAGACCTTGGTGAAAAAATGAACGTGGTGATGCGGTAACGGGAGTGATGTGGTAACAGGAATGATGTGGTACCGCCTAATATTGGTTGACATTATGAGATATCCCTTGAACCAGTTTTGAATGCTGTTTTTTTCACTTTGAGTGTGTGAGTAATATGACTTCATTAAATTTGAAACACCTCGTCTTGTGTGAGACCATATCACCATGAGATGAATCCATATAATTAGCCCATTCAGTGAAACATAATTCGTTAGTTACTTCTCCTTTTAAAGTCGCGATTCGCTCAAAATGATTTAATAATAGCCTAAAACCGACCATAATCTGCTTTGGATTAGCGAATCATGTGACACTGAGCCTATTTTTCTAATTGATCATTTTAAAGTTGTAAGTGATTACTTTAATAGACTAAATATATACGGGCCAACCCAATAGAGATAGTCTCACTATTAGACCATCTCATTTAAGAATTTGTTAATTTGGAGACCATATTTTTGCACTATGATTGAGATTATAGCAAAACTATCTATATTGTTTGCAAAAGCCGTTTTGCGACCTTGACCTCGAATATGGCAAAAACTATATATTTGCACTATACATCATTAGATATTTTTATCTACTAAATGGCTAATTTCTGCCAAGTTGAGGAGATGTAACAATACACTTGTCAAGAAGACTATAGGTTACGCTTACATCATGTGTTCAATACCGTGGAATGGATTTTATCCAATATGTTGAATTAATGCCTATGCGTGAGCGTGAGTCCTAAAGTTCCTAGCCTCTTTCTTAGCTTTCCTGATTTTGGTTGATGGCTACCAACATCCATTTCAAGGGGCATTCAAGTGGTTGAGCTAAATTCTCAATAGCGCGTCCTTTGTCATTAAGTTATCTAAAATTATGCAAGTACCAGAAACGGGAAATTGAAGGTGCTCCACCCATATAAAAAAGAAGGAAATTATCAATGGTACTCCTGAGTTTTGACACTTATCAATGGTACCCCTAAGTTTTCTTTATTATCAATGGTACCCTCGTACTATTAAGCGTTTTACAACTGTAACCTTTTAAAACTTTTTCCGTTAATAATCGTCCAAAACCGTTAACTTTTTTCTTTTTCTTTTATTTTTCAATTTAAAAGAAAGTTTACGGTTTTGAAAGATTTTAAACGGAAAAAGTTAAAAAGGTACTGTTGTAAAATGCTCAATAATACAAAGATACCATTGATAATAAAAAAAACTTAGGGGTACCATTGATAAAGAATCAAAACTAGGGATGGGCATAGGTCTTGGACCTTCAGGGTCTAGACCCGACCCGACCCTAATTTTAAGGGTCTGGGTCCACCTATTTTTGGACCCTATGGATCTAGGTCGGTTCTAGGTCCATGACCTTAGGGTCCGGATCCGGGTCCGGGTTTACATGTTTGAGAACCAGATCCGACCCATGGACCAATTTACTTTTTAAAAAAAAAAAAATTATATATTAGCTATTATGTGTATTTAATTGTTTGATTTGAAATTTTGTTAAAATTTTTGAACATTACGTGATATTGAACTTTGTCGGTTCATGTAATTTAAAATGTGGTCGTTGTATCTATCATAGAATAAAAAACAAGGCCGCATCGCATTGCATCGGCCGCATTGTAAAGGTTTTCAAAACAAACGAACTGATGTTTCCCACGTTATAAAGGTGTAAAAAAACCGCTTTTTGAGCCTCATTAAGGGATATCTTATGGTTTCGACTGATATTTAGACAATACGATAACCGCATCACTCCTGTTACCGAATCCGCGTTCTATTACCGCGATCGCAACTGTTATCGCATTTTTACACTTTGGTATCTATACTTTTAAAAATTAAAGACTTGATAAATATTTCATTATAAGAACTTGAATTTTGAAAAACTTCATATATTTCGCTCAATTAGTATATATAGTATAGAAGATCCTCGTTAGTTGAAAATGTGTAAATAATTTTATGCGAATGGTCGAAAATTGTACTTCATAATGTATTTTTGAAAAATTTTCAAGAAAAAAAAAAAAGAATTGTTCTGGAACCAGATCCAGACCCTGGACTTGCCAGACCCTAAGGGTCTGGGGTCGGGTCCAAAATTTTCGGACCCTACAGATCCGGATCCGGGTCTGGGTCCAATAAAAAATAGGGTCGGGATTCGGGTCTTGCTGGACCCGACCCAGATCCGACCATGCCCATTCCTAGTCAAAATTCAAGGGTACCATTGATAATTTCCCTAAAAAAAGTCGCGGAAGTTGTCGTGAGGGTCCTGATGTTACTGACGTAGCGCCTCACGGTATTAGGACTTTTTTCACAGGCATTTTTATGTGAACTTTTAACTTGAAAAAAATCTTTTTATTTTGGTAATTCATGTTTTCATGAACTTATATTTAAATTAAAGCTTATTATAGGTTTTTTAGAGCCTAATACATTTTGAAAAAAAAGATAATTATGGGTCATATGTTGGAATAACCCATATAATGGTTGTTACTCCATGATTTTAATTCACAAGTCAGTGTTTTTCGTTTCCGTAAGTTCAAAATTTGTTACAAAGCGGTCTTTGTGTAACGTAAAGGTCTCATTTTTATTCTCTTATTACTGAAAGTACTGTGACAACTCATTGACCTTACTGCTGTTTAGGACACATGGATCGGGATGTAAACCACCTATTGGTTGTTGGCTGATGCAAATTGATGGTTTTTGACCTCAGATTTTGGTATTGAATGAAGCATGTGCTCAGAGACTAGAAGAAAGGTAGCAGGAAGATGGCATAGTATTCAGAGGAGGGTGTTGGACTAATGTCAGTGTTGGATACTAATTAGCAGAAATTTAGAAGTGAGGTAGGGAAGATTTTGTCATATATTGGATAGAGGGGTGTATCTTGGTATTATAATTTGAGTTAGTTAGAAAGTATTTTCTAAAAGAGGATAAATTCAGAGAGGGAAAAACGTTTTTAAATAGGAAAGGGGGAAAATGAGGAAAGCATCAAATATTTTTATACAGATAAAGTGAGTCTACTCATTCCTTGGAGGGTAACAAGCTTCTCGAATGCTTGCAATATCTTTACGTTTTCGATCTACTTTTGTAATCTTTAATTTACAGTACAGTATTACAATATCCATTTACATTTTCATCTTTATCCAGGTCACACATTTTACTTAATAGCTACATTTCTGTATTTGACATATTGCTGACTGTCATGGCTTACTAGCCTTTTACTGATTTATAGAGGAGGGTTTTCTAGTTGATCTTCCTCTAGGTCTTTAGAGGAAATTGGAAATTGAATTAAACCTGAATAATAGACATTTATTTCTCTCTTTGGGTTCTTTCTGCAGGTCTAACAATACAATAGATTCTTTTTCATGCTTCAATTGGCCCCCTTTACCTTTGTAAAATGCTGCAGAAACTGCTTATTATGTTTGTATAGTAAACTTTCTGAATATTTGTCTTCATTCAATGCAGTTTCTATTTTTCGACGATGAAAGACAGGAGTTGGTTCCGATAGTCGACATCGATGTAGCTGTATAATGAAGCATTTTTATTAATTGCTGTCATGCTTTGTGAAGCTGAAGCACCTTTGCTGGCACGTATTAGTCTTGGTTTTTTGGTAATAAACTATGCTCGTATAGGTTTCTTGATGTTGTTAATAGACCGTAGTTACACTGGGAATATACTTTTATTTTCAATGTAAATTTCTGTGAAATGCATATCATTCTCTAATGAGCTGAACGTTGCTATGATGTAAATCGTCGAATACAAGTCATCTCTGATCATGGCTTTCTGCACTTTAAAATACGTTTCTTATACTCATTCTAATCAAGTATTCCCTCGTACACTTGGTGATTCTTTTTCACTGCATTAGCTTGCATTGTTATGGGTGGGTATGTAGCAGCAGGAGCAGGAAGTCTAGTTGGTAGTGTTGGTTAGGGAGTGCTAAAGTGGTTATGGGAACTTACTTATTCTCCAACTAAAGAGTTATTTAAACTTATATCTTATAGCTTGTTATTACATATATAAACTTTTCTTGCTTAGTATCCATTTTCACTTTTCTTGCCTGCGCTTGCCCAAAACAAGCAATCCATAGAGTTGTTGGGTGAAGCAAGGAAAGATAATGCTTTTTAGGATTATCTTATCAGGTTTGACAAAGAGCTCTTCATGTAATGGTTAGCATGCTATTTTTCACCTTTAGGAACGGTTTAGACGAATTCGTGGCTGAAAGTAGAGTGCTAAAGTTAAGCAACCTCCAAACCTTCTTAAAAGATATTAAGGCGGTTTGAGAATACGTTGAGTTCTACGTTGATGTGGAGGACTTCAAAGGCATTTTTGGGGGCAATGAAAGACCAGAATGAAAAGCCATATAGAAAGTTAAAATAAACATAATCAGGAGGGGAAAGAATCCTAAAAGGACAGGGCATAGATGTTCTTAGCTCTTGAATGAGAAAATTTGAAAAAAATAAGATCATTTAACAACTTATTTCTCAAAATAAGCTTCGTGAAAACTTTATTCCCAAAATAAGCGTTCGTACATCCAAACCTAGGATCGGTGTAAAATCGTTGTTACTAACAGCGAAAAAAAAAAATTAGAAAAGCCTTAAGTCGCTGTTACTAACAGCGACTTAAGAAGTCTCTTTAAGTCGCTATTAGTAACAGCGACTTAATGCTTATATTTTTTTCCAGTTTCCTTCTTCCTCATTTCAGTTCACGCCTTTTGTTTTCCTTTTGCGACACTTACGAGATCTCCCTTTTCTTTCCACCATTAAAATCAACTTTAATCCTTTAACTAAACTCATCAAATTCCAAGTTTGTACAACTAATTAGTTCTGTCATCTTCCTACATTGACCTAAGGTACTATTTTTTATGTTTTTTTTTTCATTTTCGAAAAATTAGGGTTTACTAACTTTTAATCAACTTTCACATTAATGTAGGTTCATAAACTTGCAATTTACTAATTCTTGTTGATCTACAGTTTATTGAGTTACGTTTTTATTATAATTTTTTTTATTTGTTGTTGATTTTAAAATGTATGTCATGTATAGTGGTCATTTACACTTAAACTCTATGAATATGTCCAATGTAGTTGTTATTTACCTTGATCTTCATAATGAGGTTGTTTGTTCGTGAATTTGTTGTTGAATTTAAAATGTATGTCATCTATAGTGGTCACATATTTATGAACCTGATGTTGATGTTGATTTTGTATGTATTGTTGTAGAAATGGATTCATTTCGTGTAACTGTTATATGCTTTTGCAATAGTTCAATTCAATCAAGTAGTAAAAATGTTAAGTATGTTGGGGGAAGACGTAAACTGTTTGCATGCAACTCATACATGGATTTGAATGAACTTAAACATTTTATATGCTCTAAGATTGGCATTGACACTACAAGAAGTACTGTTAATTTAAGTTTTAAGTACAATATGAGTGAAGATTTGTTAGCTTTTCCGGTTGAGGATGAGGAGGCTATAGATGCAATGTGGGAGTATTCAAAGTCTACCCCTACTCCTTCTTTAGAGTTATATATAGAAGAGGTACCCCTAGGGAATGAAGATATCAATGCTGTGGAAACAAATGCATTCCCGAATATAACTTCTTCTGCTCCTTCTCATATGCCCTTCCATGCCCAAGAAACCCAAAACCCCTTTATGCCATCTTCTTCTTATCCTTCTAATGAACCCAATCAACTTCAATTTCAAGTCACAAATGATGATACTTTTAACTTAGAAGATACAAATGAGCCGTGGGGTGATGTTAATAGTGAGAATAATGAATTCGTAAAAGCTCCTTCTGAGGACGATGTGGGTGTTGACGAGGAGGCTCTAGCTAATGACATGAGCTTAGGCAACATTCCAACAATCATTGCTCCTACACCTTATTCACTGGTTCCCCCTCTAGATGAACACGTTGAGGACAACTCTTAGAGATCTTGGGATTGTGACACAACCTACACCGATGAAGGAGAGTTTCAAAAGGGTATGATGTTTGATAACAAGGATGCCTTGTTGGACGCTGTTAGATTGTATCATATTCGTAGGAACGTTGAGTACCGAACTGAGACTTCAAATCAAACCGTGTTCACCTTGAAGTGTAAGAGAGGGTGTGCTTGGAGGCTTAGGGCTAGGAAGAGCTTCTACTCACCATCATGGGAGATTGTTACATATAAAGGAAAGCATGGGGGTTGTGTATTAAGTACTGAAAATGTGTCAGCTGGACACATTCATTTGACATCTTCCGTGATTAACAATCTTATTAGAAATTGTGTTGCTCAAGACCCATCAATAAAGGTCTCTGTCGTGCGTCAAATGGTGAAAGACCAATTTGGTGTCGAAGTGACCTATAAGCGGGCATGGTGTGCTATACAGCAAGCCCTTCTCTCCATCTATGGTACATGAGAAGATTCTTATCCTCTTCTTCCACGCTTCTTGAAGGCATTGCAAGTTTCTAACCCCGGGACTGTAGTTGAGTGGTTCTTTAAGGAAGATAATGATGTTGGTGTGTACGTCCGTTCTAGTATTAGAACTTTCCAAAGTGTGTTCTGGGCTTTCCAACCTAGTATTGAGGGATTCAAGTATTGCAAACCCCTTATTGCCATTGATGGAACACATTTGTATGGTAAGTATCGCCATACGTTGTTGACTGCGATTGCCCAAGATGGGAGCAGGGGTTAATTGGGGGAAATAAGTACACTTCACACGCCACTAGAATTATCACCCGTAACACTGAGAAGGCAAACTACCATGAGATTGTCGCATTTGACTACAGACAAGACCTTTTTCAAGTTAAGACTGGACGTGGTAATAGAGGATCCGCCAAGGGTGGTAAAATACAAAGTGTGGATATGAGAGAGATGAAATGCACTTGTAACAATCCCTCCATATATCATTTACCTTGTTCTCATGTTCTTTCTGTATGTATTAAAAGACATTTATCGTATGAGCGTTTTGTGGACTCCTGCTACACGACCCAGAGCTATGTCAACACATTTGAATCCATATTCTTGCCGTTGATTGATAAGATGTGGACTCGAAAGTTGGCAAGACAAAGTCTATAGATTATTAGGAGTCCGACCTCCCGCAGAGGTAGCCAAAGAGAGTAGCCTGCGCGTAACATGGCTTGCGCAAAACTTCTCGCACCTCCCTGAAGGTGATGATGAGGCCACCATTGAGAGATACGCTAAGGCGTATCTCTTATATCTGATTGGTGCTGTCTTGTTCTCCGACAAGACTGGCACCCGGGTACAACTATTGTACTTGACGTTGCTCGATGTGCCATGGGAGATCATCTCCGGGTACAGCTGGGGTTCCGCAACCCTAGCGTATCTGTACAGGAGACTTTGTGAAGCTTCACGGAAGAACGTGAAGGAGATTGCTGGGCCCTTGATTATTCTGTAGGTAATACTAACTTTACATGTTACCGCTTTGTTTCTTTTATTAAATGTTTTTGTGTTTCTTTTACTTACTTATAATTGTAATTCATAGCTTTGGGCGTGGGAGCACATTCTCATTAGTCAACCGATGAGAAGTGTGGGACGTGGTGCATTTGCGCCACCATTTCTTCCACCCCCACTTGTGCCGTATGGATCGCGGTGGTCCTTTGATAGACGAACAAGGACCCACACAGGATCAGGCGTGGGGTTCTACCGCGATCAACTCGATCTACTACGAGCTGACCAGGTAATAACTTCACTACTACTTGTCTTGTAACTATCACATTGCGTAATTTATTAATCGAATTTTCACGTTTAGTTTCGCTGGGACCTTTACCCCGCTGAGGCATACGCTGTATTGCCTCAACACTCAGGCATATTGTCAGGGGTGTGGAGAGAATCTGCACCTCTGATCTGCTTCGACATAGTTGAAGTGCATCTCCCTGAGCGCGTACTGCGCCAATTTGGGATGGTACAGAGCATCCCGCCGCCATGTGACACAGAGGTGGAGTTCCATCACTCTCGCAAGGGTCGGGAGCCCAAGAACTGGCTCGAGATCAACATGTGCCATGTCGCTCGTTGGGAGCACAGGCTAGAGCTGCTGGCCCAAGGTGCGCCGATCGAGGCTGTAGGCGCACCTACTTTGGCGGATTACATGCTATGGTTCCTCTCCATCACTCGTCGATGGATGACACCACGAGGTATTATCGCGGCAGCCCAGTACGCTCCCGCAGCACCGACGATGACGCACTTTGTAAGTATTCTTCAACGTTGATTATTATCTATAGCACTTACACGTTATACATTTCATTAATACTTAAGTCTTAATGCAGGCACAGGGCATTGCATCTGTCATCAGCTCCACCAAAGAGGAGCTTGTACGGGAGATTGCCCAAGGCATACTCCTAGGGACGCAGTTTTAGCACTTCATTCCGGAAGTGACTGTGCCCGACACCACTATGTACCAGTACGGGTCATCTCCTCATCATGCTGACGTTCATCTTGAGGAGGTTGACTTAACGTGCCCCGACTACGGTGCCGGGTCCTCACAGGGTGCCACATCATCACAGTATCAATCACCTCCCTTACCCGAGTGTCATGCGACGACCTCTTACTATTGTAGGAGGCGTCGTAAACTGTTAAAGTTAGACAGGGTACAGGAGGAGGATTAACATTAGTATACTATTTGTATATATTATACATTAGTGACATTTTATATATATTGAACATTTGTACATATTCAGTATTTGTAACATTTGGACTTTTGTGTATAATTTGTAATATCTATGTAGATGTATATATTTTTATCGTATTATCACATGTTTATTATGAATGAAATGATGTTAGGTACTCAGAGTTTTCGGCGATGAATCATTCCGCCAAGAATGCAGTATGAATTTAATTAAAAAAAAACAGATAATCATATTCAAATAGGGAAAATGCTCTCGAAAATTCTACACAATTTCATTCATGTTCAACGAATACATATCAAATTACATAGTTCATTCGTTAAATTAAACCACCGACGCTAACTAAGATTGCTTCTTAAACTTTCTCATAATCCTTTCAGTCTCTTCTTTCCTATGTGTCATATCATCTATTTGTCTCTTAAGATTAAAATCCTCATCTTTAAGCTCTTGTTTTTCTGTTTCAAGCCGTATTATTAGGTGTCTCTGCCATTTGGTACCCTTCGGATCAATCCATTTAAAGTATGTGCATCCTAATCCTTCAACCAAGTAGAAAGGACAAGCAACAAAATCACGCCCAGGATCGAAGTCGCTCCAATCTGTATTAATCTCAACTTCATAACCACAATCACAAAGCTCTTCAATACAATGCTCCTTTGACATCTATAGAACACATATAATATAGTAACGTAAGTAAACATTCAAAAATAATATTAACATTTATAAATTGAGAGTAAGACTAACATAATACCTTATGTTACCTTTAAAAATTGATTCAATAGAACAAGAATGATGTAGATTGGATATATGAAGTAGGGAAATAATGGAGTTATTTATAGAACATCATTACAACGGCTATTTTCAAGTTCGTAATGACTATTTTTCTAATTAACAACGGCTAGTTTAATTTGTAAAAAAAAAAAAAAGAAAATTAGAAAAGCCTTAAGTCGCTGTTAGTAACAACGACTTAAGGCTTTTCTAATTTTTTTTTTTCGCTGTTAGTAACAGCGATTTTACATCGATCCTAGGTTTGGATGTACGGACGCTTATTTGGGGAATAAAGTTTTCACGAAGCTTATTTTGGAAAATAAGTTGTTAAATGATCTTATTTTTTTCAAATTTTCCTTGATTGAAACCAAAGCGAATGTTTATGCCATGCATAAAGAGATGGAGTAATGGCAGCGGCCAGCTCCTAGGAAATCTACTGGTAAGAACTAACATGCCTGCTAGCTCTTATACTAAAAATTTCTAAATAAGCTTTGGGAAAACTTTATTTCCAAAATAAAGGTTTGTTGCTCCAAATTTAGGTAAGGAGCGTGTTTGCTATTACTAACAGCAAATAAAGCAGCAGATCAATAAAAGTCAAAAAGTCAACATGTTTGTTCGCTGCTATTACTAACATACTGACTTTTATTCACGTTTTCTATTTTTAAAGTAGCCGTTGTAACTTTTCAAACTAGCCGTTACTTTTGTTCGCTGTTAATAAGAGCGAACAAATGTTTAACTAGGGGTGTTCAAAACCGGATATCGGATCGACCCGGATGTGAAGAAAGAATGAAAACTGATTTGTGAGGAGTGTGAGAGGAGAGAGAAAATAAAATGAAAAAAAAATGATTGTCAAAAACCCCTAAATTGTGTAATTTAATCTTAACCATTCATTTAATCTAACGGTTAGATTTGTTTGTTTTCAGTTTTCGTCACTTTAAGTGTTTTCACCCGATCTTGCCCGTATGTATATATATATATATATATATATATATATATATATATATATATATATATATATATATATATATATATATATATATATATATATATATATATATATATATATATATATATATATATATATATATATTCTCCAAATGTTCAATATATACAAAAGTAGGTACAAATTAATTATATACAAAACTAATGCTCATCATTCTGTTCCACCTTAACAAATTGTGAAGCTCTATTGCACTTCATACAATCGGGGAGGGTAGGTGATTGATAATGTGATGGTCTAACACCCTGTGACGTGTGAACAAAAAATTTAATCCGCGTGGTTTTTTTCATATATTACGATGATTTTGGCAACGACAAACTTGTGTTTTGTGAGTATGAAAGCATGTGACAGAGTATTGGGTCGCCCTAGCCGTATCTCAATTCAAATTCATATTTGTAATGTCGTCGCAGGTCCGTCACTAGTTACAAACTTTAGACAGCAATGGATTGGTTCGTCGCTTTTCCGTCGCTGTGTTGTTAATGGTCATTTTGAACGTGGGTAGTCACTTGCAATAATTGTTTAAAAAAACTAAGTAGATTAAGTTCTTTAAATCACAAATACGAAAAGTTTACAAAAAATCTTTGACTGTGGTTACATTTTGGATAAACAACAGGTTAGTCCTTTGTTTTTTTCAGTTTATTATATGTTATATAACTGTTGTTAGTTTGCTATTTTTATGTATATATATTATGTTTATAATTGTTGATAGTATAATTGCATGTGTAATTTATGTTTATATATTAGTGCACTTTAATGTTTGGTTTTTTTTTATTTAACTGCTTATTTTATTATAATAATATATGTTAAAATTGATTCACGTAATGATCTAAAATAGATGTATAATAGAGTTAAGAATGGACAATTCAGTTATATATTTATGAGAAGGTTGAAGATTTTTTGAATTTTACACGTATAAATAGTTCAAACACAGAAATAAGATGCCCGTGTATGAAATGAAAAAATCGATCATTTTAGCAACCGGATGAAGTTAGAAAACACTTACTGAGAAAAGAATTTGTTGAGAGTTACAATGACTGAATAACTTGGCGGCTGGGACAAGTTCAAGGGTAGTGCAGACACAAGTTTTTAATGACTCGGTACCAGAAAACATTATTCTACATCTGTACTCACATATGGTGTAGGACGCAGTTGCTACTGTACATACCAACATTTTTTCCCTACACAATTAAGTGAAGTACATGCAAATAATGAACAATCGCCGATACATGAAGATCCAAATCCTTAGTACAAACAACTTTTTTAGATGCTAAGTTCTACTAACATGCCGTTGTATACTGGTTGCAAGAATCACACCAAGATGTCTATGATAGGGCGACCGACAAACCTCAAGACAAACTTTCGTGTTCCAGAATAGTTATGCGACGATATATGTTCGTTGATAAAAGAAGTTATGCTTGAAGAAAATACAGTGAACAAACAATTTTTATGACACAAAGAAACAAATACATGCTTTCGGATTACCTGTACAGAAGATTAATTGTTGTCCTAGTGGCTGCATGGTATATTGGGGAATCAGCCATGCAAATGACAATCATTGTCATAAATGTGATCATGGTTATTAGAATCACACGATTCAAAATAGATGATTGATTTGGATTGTAGGTATGATCTTAATGTTGGTAGAATCGTGCAACCCCATTTAGCTCAAAAATCTAGGTGGTAGGATCATAACATGATTCTACGATCCAACGGTCCAGCGATTCAATCTATAAATGTAGTTTCAATTGTAAGTTTTTTTTTCATATAATCTAGATTTTACTTGTGTAATTATATATAATTAAAATAATTATATCAATATAACTATAAAATTCATGTCTTTCTTGATTTGCATTTTGAAATAAAAGTATTATTTTTCAAAACTTAATAGATTAATTCAAATAAGTTTTATTTACACCTTAAAGCTTGAAAAAGAAAAAAAAAACATTCCTATCACTTATCCCATGCATATTAATGCATATTTGTCGATCGCACGATCCTACGATCCGATTCTATCGATTTCGATGCTATCACCTCAACGATCCTGAATAGGATCTTAATCCTTACAAACTTGGTTGTGATACATCTAGACAAGAAAAGAAACAAAATTGGTGATAAGGTTTCAAGATAAAAGTTCCATTATTTTCCACTTGGCCCCAGATTATAAAGATTATACACTTTAGTGGCAATTAATATTCACATGAGATAGCATATAGAGCACCATACTAAGGAAAGAGAGATTATTCACCTACATGATGTTGATGAGTAGTTGACTTTCAATTTAATGTCAATAATTAAATATAAATCCAAGAATAAATATATATATGAATATTGGCAACAGACGCGCTATGACAAGATGTCATCGTGTCTATGGTTCTGTCAGTGGCAATGGAAATTGTGACGAAGAAGTTCGTCGCCAGAAGGGCTTGGAATAACACACGACGGTTCTCTGTTGTCGCCAAAGATATAATCTGAGGAGTTTGGTGATGCAAGCTAAGGAGTTTTTTTAATCTATGACGATGATGAAAATTGCAACCAAAGTTGTCTTAGCGACGAAGCGTATAGTGACATATTATATTCCTTTTATAAATACGGCGATGAAAAACACGACATACCAATTGAAATTAATTTCCAACCACCTGTTTACAGTCGGTAATTTTCGACTAATTTACCCACTAAACATCAACAGTCGGAATTTCAGTATTCCTACTAACAGTTTCTTGGTAGGAACCTCCAACTGATTTCCAACTTGAACTGTAGTCGGTACGGTTCCAACTGCCAGAGTGGTCGAACGTTAGTCGGCATTTTTGGAAAGAAAAGGTTAGTTGAAGGGTTTTCGGTGATTAGTCGAAAGAAATCTTATTCCTTCTATAAATACCCTCAACCAACCAAAACAATTTTCTTTACTCATTTCACATCTCACTCTCTCTAAACCTTTCTTTCGCCTAAATAATTTAATTTCTTTCATACAAAATTATCATATTTACATTATCTTTCAAAATTAACAAGTATTCTTAACACTATCAAGGTATTTTTTTTTGTTAATTACATTATTTATCGTTTCATGAATTTTAGTAATATTTTCATTGATGTAATATATGCATTATTAATTATGTTATACTATATGTTGTATTTATGTTGAAAATTTTTTTTAATGAGCTTTTAGGTGTGGCAATTTTTTTATAATAATTATAAGTACTTACCCGAAATAGTAGTTTTTCTTAATTATATTCTCGTATGTACTATAAAAATGTGTAAGAATCACTAGTGGAAAAAAACGTATTTGCTGCTAATCATTTGCTGCGGTTTATGTACATACGCAGCAATAAGTAGGAAAAAGAATTAGAAAAAAAAAGAAAACATTAATTGCTGCGGTTTTGGGACTTAACCGCAGCAAATACGTATGAGCAGCTTCAATTGCTGCGGTTAGGTATATGCCCGCAGCAAAAAATCACATTTAATTGCTCTGGTTCTTCATTACCCGCAGCAAATAACCCTTATTCAATAACCTTTAAAATTCATCAGCATTAATTGTTGCGGTTTATCTTATTGACCGCAGCAAATAGGGTTTCAAAATGGCGCCTTGCATTTGCTCTAACGTTTATATTTTCATAATATAACCCTTAAGCTTCTGTTTCATTCTTCAAAACAAACGCTCAAAACAAACGCACACACAGCAGTTCTTCAAACATACGCACAGCAGTTCTTCTGTTTCATTCATAAACTATAATTCTTCAAACTTCATCTTCTTCAAACATCATCGAACATTATCAAACTTTCCAGAATTCTTCAAACCCTTAATCTTCTTCAAACATCGAACATCATCATCTTCTTCAAACAGCCGTTCCATTCCAGAATTTTCTCAAACTTCTCTTGTTCATTATCAAACTTCAAACATCGAACATTCTTCAAACTTCAAACTTCATTATCGAACATTCTTATATTGTTCTTCAAGGTATTATTTTTTCAAGCTTAATTTAAATTCTTCAACTTCATTATGTTTTAGGGATTTAGTTTTTTTATACTAATTTTTTTTCATTGTATAGGTTATACTAACCCACCAAAACCCACGAAATTCAAGGTATCATTTTCATTTTGATTTTGTAAGTTAGGTTTAAATTTGTCATACTTTATGAATGTATATGTTGTTGTTGTTTTTAAGTTTTAAATTTATCATATATATCATGGTTTGTTATATTTTTAAGTAGTTTCTTCATTTTATTTATCAATGTGTGTGTTTTTTATGTTTTAAATTTATCATAATTTATTTCTAGTTTGTAAATTAGGTTTAATTAGCGTTGTTTATGGTTAAATGAATGAATGAGTTGTTGATATGAATGTTAATTAGTTGTCCAAGTTTATGAATGTGATTTTATTTTTATTTTTTTTATCTGAATATTATTAATTATAGTTACTATAATAAACATCATTTGGATAGTGTTAAATGAACATTGTGTTATTATTTGGATTAATTAGTGTTAAATGAATGATTATTACTTAATTTTGTGGTTATTTAGAGTTCGTTAAGTATATATGTTTAAAAGTTGTGTATTAATTTTGTTTTGAATCAATTAATCACACTAATTAGGATGACAAACGATTGTTCTTGGATGTATGGAAGCATTGAATCGTCGGAATTTATTGATGGCGTATTAGAATTTTGTAGTATTGCGGTTGAACATCAAGTTAGGACGGGGGGAGTTGGTTTTTATTGCCCATGTGTCAGTTGTGGCAATGTATCAAAGGTAGATAGTGTTGATATCCTTAGGGAGCACATACTTCGACGTGAGTTTAGGCCTCAATATCATGTTTGGGTTTGGCATGGTGAGGAGGGAGTTTACAAAGAGAAAAGTGTTGTTGAGGACGTCAATAATGTGGCCGATGTCAATGAGGATGTAGTAGATCATGTTGATGGGTATGAGACAGATGAAGAGAATGTCGATAAGGATGTGGATCGTGTTGATGAGATGATGGAGGGAGTCGAGGATGAGTTAGGAAAACGTCCTCGTGTTTTTGACTTGTTGACAGAGGCTTCTCAAAAGCCTTTGTACCCT
Source organism: Amaranthus tricolor (assembly GCF_026212465.1). NCBI lineage: Eukaryota > Viridiplantae > Streptophyta > Magnoliopsida > Caryophyllales > Amaranthaceae > Amaranthus > Amaranthus tricolor. The sequence continues at coordinate 13,841,733 of NC_080058.1, forward strand.
GGATGTACAAAGTTCACCAAACTAACAGCAGTGTTGACAATTTTCAACATTAAGTCAAAGTTCAATTGGAGTGACGCTAGTTTCACAATGTTATTAGAAGCGTTAGGTGAGTTGCTTCCTGTGGGAAATGAACTTCCAAAGTCGACATATTATGCCAAAAAGCTCATGTGTCCTTTCGGCTTAGAGTACCAGAAGATTCATGCGTGTCCGAATGATTGTGTGTTGTATCGGAATGAAAACGAGAACTTAGAAGAGTTTCCTAGGTGTGGGTTATCAATCTATAAGCGTAAAGGGGCTCGGGATGCTAAAGGGCCCCCGACTAAGGTATTGTGGTATCTTCCAATAATACCTAGATTCAAGCGCTTGTTTTCTATAAAGAAAGATGCGTTAAATTTGAGGTGGCATGCAGATAGGGTGAAGAAAGGTCACTTGCTCACACATCCATCTGATTCTCCAGAGTGGAAGAGTATTGATAGGTTGCATAAGACTTTTGGGGATGAGGTTCGTAATTTAAGGCTCGGACTGTGTACGGATGGAATGAACCCATTCGGCAATCTTAGTTCTTAACATAGTACTTGGCCGGTACTTTTAGTGATCTATAATTTGCCACCTTGGTTGTGTATGAAGCGTAAGTACATAATGCTTTTGCTTCTTATCTCGGGTCCTAAACAACCTGGCAATGACATAGATGCGTATCTTGCACCTCTCGTTGAGGATTTGAGAAAGATGTGGGATGAAGGCGTTTCAGTGTTTGATGCATATGCTAATGAGGAGTTCACCTTGCGTGCAATGCTTTTATGCACCGTTAATGATTTTCCGGCATATGGCAACTTATCGGGGTATAAGAACAAAGGGAAGAAAGCATGCCCGATATGTATCGATGACATGGAATCCACGTGGATTCCTAAGTGCAAACACGTATTCATGCACCATCGAAAGTTCCTCCCACGAGACCACCAATATCGTAAGAAGAAGAAGTTGTTCAATGGGGAGGTTGAGGACCGTGTAGCTCGTCGACCGTTGACCGGTTATGAGGTTTATGAACAGGTTAAGGGAGTTGAGACTGTATTTGGTAAAACGGGGCAAGTGCAAGGAGGTGAAGGCCGATTATGGAAAAAAGAATCAATCTTTTGGAAGCTTCCATATTGGAGAGATCTACAGGTTAGGCATTGTCTTGACGTTATGCATATAGAGAAAAATGTATGCGATGCCATACTCGGGACTCTCATGAACATTCCGGGTAAGACAAAAGATGTTAGGGCCGTGCGAGATTGGTTTGAATGTAAGGGTCTTCGTCCGGAGTTGTGGGCACATGTTAAGGTGAGTAAGAAAAGAAATAGAGCTGATGATGAAGTTGGTGGCAGTAAGAAGAAGATGCTTAATGACAAAGTTTATTTTCCTCTAGCTTGCTACACATTGTCTAAAGCAGAGAAGCGGACATTTTGTGAGTGTTTGTATGGCATTAAGGTTCCGTCTGGGTACTCATCCAACATGAAGAGATTTGTTAGCCTAAATGGTGAGCTGAAGTTGGGAAGCATGAAATCTCACGATTGCCATGTAATGATGCAAGTGTTCTTACCAATTGCAATCCGTGGAATACTGCCAAAACATGTGAGATATGCTATTACCGAGCTATGTTCGTTCTTCAACACAATTTGTAGTAAAGTTCTTGATCCCTTTAAACTTGATGCACTTCAACTCGACGTGATTGTAACTTTATGCAAGTTTGAGATGTATTTTCCACCTTCTTTCTTTGACATAATGGTTCATCTTATTGTCCATCTCGTTCGTGAGATCAAACTTTTGGGTCCAGTTTTTTTAAGGTGGTGTTATCCTTTTGAAAGACACATGGGTGTTTTACAAAACAAGGTGAGGAATCCAGCACAACCCGAGGGGAGTATGATTCAAGGCACTGTGAGCGATGAGATTAGTAACTTTATAGCCGAGTATTTGGCCATGGCAAAGACTATTGGACTTCCCACCTCTAAACATGAAGGAAGGCTTGAGGGAAAAGGAACAATTGGCTCCAAATCGGTCACACCTCCTCGAGAAAGCCTTCTACAAGCACACTTGTATGTGTTGCATCATATTCCGGAAGTTCATCCTTTTTTAAGTGAGCATTTTGATATATTGCGCGCAAAACATCCTTCTAAAGGGGATAGGGCATTGATGCAGTTGCATAACAAGACGTTTATTAATTGGTTTCATAATCGAGTAATATGCGAAGAACTCAAGGGTGTATCCAAAATTGTTAAGTGGTTAGCTTTTGGTCCTCGTGATGATGTCAACAAATATGAGGGTTACGATGTCAATGGCTTCACATTTTGGACTGAGGGTCAAGACAAGAAGTCATCGTATCTATAGAATAGTGGGGTTTCTATTTTGGCGTCATCTACATTTTACGCGAGTGCGAAGGATCAAGCGCCGGTTGATGCTAAATTGGTATACTACGGGCGGGTACATGAAATATGGGAGCTTGACTACTCTACTTTCAATATTGGTCTTTTCAAATGTAAGTGGGTAGATAATAATCGACGATGCATAAAAAATGACGACCCTTGATTATAATAGTCAGGTATATGAAATTAGAAGTTAAGTTGCGATTTTATGGGTTTTTAAGCGTTTTTGTCAATTTCGCGCGTAAAGTAGGTCAAACATGGTTTGTTTTGCACGAAACTTGGCACACAACACTATTTGGAATATATTATTGTGTTGAAATGGTTATACTTGATAATAATAGTCATATGCTAGAAATTAGAAGTTAAGTTGCGATTTTATGGGTTTTTAAGCGTTTTTGTCAATTTCGCGCGTAAAGTAGGTCAAACATGGTCTGTTATGCACGAAACTTGGCACACAACACTATTTGGCATATATTATTGTTTTGAAATGGTTAGAATTGATAATAATAGTCAAATGCTAGAAATTAGAAGTTAAGTTGCGATTTTATGCGTTTTTAGGCGTTTTTGTCAATTTCGCGCGTAAAGTACTCAAACTTGGTTTGTTATGCACGAAACTTGGCACACAACACTATTTGGCATATATTATTGTGTTGAAATGGTTAGAATTGATAATAATAGTCATATGCTAGAAATTAGAAGTTAAGTTGCGATTTTATGCGTTTTTAAGCGTTTTTGTCAATTCCGCGCGTAAAGTACTTAAACTTGGTTTTGATGCGAAACCGGGGCTGATTAAGGCCTTGGTTATGCAAGGATTAATGTTGTGCGTAAGCTTTGATTAATGACACAGTCAAAAACTACAAATGATCATGAAAAGAACACAAAACAACCACAAACACTTAAACAAAATTCTGATCTAGCAAACTGTCGACCAGCCCTCCTTCGGCTCAGCTTCTAGGAGTCCACGGGGATTGTTAGAATGGTTTTAGGACCTTGATAGCTAGATCCAAGTACCAAGATTCCATTTCCACTTTAGCCTAGGTCCTGGATGCATAGGTTTGGTCTCCACGTGTCGTGCAAGGTGGTCTGGTCACTAGTTTGATGCTGTCAATTTCGCGTTTTTATTTGTCAATTTCGCGCGTAAAGTAGGTCAAACATGGTTTGTTATGCACGAAACTTGGCACACAACACTATTTGGCATATATTATTGTGTTGAAATGTTTATACTTGATAATAATAGTCATATGCTAGAAATTAGAAGTTAAGTTGCGATTTTATGGGTTTTTAAGCGTTTTTGTCAATTTCGCGCGTAAAGTAGGTCAAACATGGTTTGTTATGCACGAAACTTGGCACACAACACTATTTGGCATATATTATTGTGTTGAAATGGTTAGAATTGATAATAATAGTCATATGCTAGAAATTAGAAGTTAAGTTGCGATTTTATGCGTTTTTAAGCGGTTTTGTCAATTTCGCGCGTAAAGTACTCAAACTTGGTTTGTTATGCACGAAACTTGGCACACAACACTATTTGGCATATATTATTGTGTTGAAATGGTTAGAATTGATAATAATAGTCATATGCTAGAAATTAGAAGTTAAGTTGCGATTTTATGCGTTTTTAAGCGTTTTTGTCAATTCCGCGCGTACAGTAGCTCAAACTTTGTTTGTTTTGCACGAAACTTGGCACACAACACTATTTGGTATATATTATTGTGTAGAAGTTAATTGAAAATCATAGTCATATTCTAGAAGTTATGTGTTAAGTTGCGATTTTATGCGTTTTTAACCGTTTTTGACACTAACTTCTATTTTCTCTTAGTGCTTTCAACAACCTCCTTCTTCCGTTGACTGCGGCTACTACGCGCTGAAGTTTATGGACGATATTATAAATTCCGTGAAGGAATTTGGAGTCGAAAATATAGATGCCGTAAGTATTTGTTACGTTCTTAATTAAATATATTATTGGTAAAATCTAATGTTTCTATATTAATAGCTTTTATTTTAATATTATAATATAGGTTTTAAACGACATTCTGAGGGAAACACGCGCTTTGAGAAGTGAAGAGATGCGCGAATTAAAAGACAAGATTGCCGTGTATCTTGCTAATATTTGTCCTTGATAAATTGTAATTAGTATTGATTATTTTTTATAGTTTATTTAATTAATGTATATATATATATATGTACGTACATATTATATTATATATATATACGAGCGAGAGTTTATTATTACAAAGAGATTAATGTTGATTATCTGTGATTATCATTGGATTAATCACTGTTATTACATTGTAATATTATTGCATTATTATAAGGATTAAACGGAAAAAGAAAAAAAAAAAAAAAGACACTTATTGCTGCGGTTTTACCACTGACCGCAGCAAATAACACCCATTATTTGCTGCGGTTTTAGCCCATGACCGCAGCAAATAACACCCATTATTTGCTGCGGTTTTAGCCCATGACCGCAGTAAATAATGCCCTTATTTGCTGCGGTTTTGAACCGCAGCATTTAAAGTAGGACATTTTGCTGCTATCACTATTGCTGGGGGCCAAAACCGCAGCAAATAATGGCAAAAAAATCGCAGCAAACGAGGTTTTTTCCACTAGTGAATTGATGAAAATATGTTTCTGAAATCTAATGAAATTCAGCATCGTGTTAATAATTTATATTGAGTTGCAACAATAAAATCTTACTAAAATTAGTAAAAGAATAATTAGCGAATTGGAGCTTTAAAATTGGGCACTTGTGCTAATTACGGCCAATGTGTTTATTTTTTAAGGATGTCATTCGCAAAATTGCGCAATATTAAAGCTCTGATTCGGAAATCATTCTTTGTAAAATTACGAACTATATGTTTATTTTATATATCATTTGTTAAAGAAGGGCTTTGTTGAAAACTACTACGATTGGTACCTCCATATATGTTCTGAAAGTGCAACAATAAATGTGTTGGCTCCGGTAGAGCAACAACAAAACACAGTTCAAAATCCGTAAGCACAAATGGTGTACGATGCAGCCACGAGTAATTTTCCTGATACACATCATCATTTTCTACCTCATTGTGATGCTGTTGTCGCTAATGTACCACACTCGCCCTTACATATTGAAGAAGATCTGAATCCTTAATCAAGACAGTTCTTTGAAATGTTAAAAGCCGCCAACTTACCTCTGTACCCTGGTTGTGAAAATCTTACTCAGATGACGATAATAGGAAGGATAGCGAGTCTGAAGAAGGACTTTCGTATTCCTGAGATACTTTATGATGAAATCTGTCAATTGATTATGAAGAGTTGCCAAAAGATAATCGGATGACATCTAGTTTATATGATACAAAGAAACAAATTTCGGCTTTGGATTGCCGATGAAGAAGATTGACTGTTAATTAATGGATGTATGATTTATTAGGGCCCCACAGCGAGTATGACACAATAAGATGATTGTGAGGTTTCTAGATGGATAACAAATAAGACCCCTAGAAAGCGGTTTCACTACTTTCCTCTCGGTCCTAGGCTATAACGGTTGTATGCTTCTGTGACTACTACCAGTCACATGAGGTGGCATGCGGAGCACCATTCAGATGATGGAGAGTTGTGTTACCCCTCAGACAGTGAAGCCTGGTTGACATTCAACACGACCCATACGGATTTTTCTAGGGAGACAAGAAATGTGAGAGTAGGGTTGTGTAAAGATGGTTTCAATCCATTTGGGAACTTGGGACAACAATATTGTCTTGTATATGTTCGTGAAGAAACAATATATGTTCTTAATAGTGATCGTCCCGAGTCCCAGCAATCCAAAACATAAGATTGTCTTGTATCTACAGCCATTGATACACGAGTTGCAGCTGTTGTGGGAAGATAGGATCCAAACATTTGACGTATCTAAGAGAGAGAACTTTTAGCTTCGTGCGACTTTAATGTGGATAATCAATGACTTTCCAGCTTATTCGATGATGTCGGGGTGGAGTATTTCTGGCGTGCACGCTTGTCCGTACTGTATGGATGATTCCAAAGCCGTCTATCTAAGACACAGCAGAAAAGTGAGTTGGTTTGACTCATATAGGAGATTGATAGCAAGATTTTCACAGTCGTCTATGCTAAACCTTGAACCAAATAATACTTATAACAACCTACGCACTACACAAGTATAGTGGGGTAGGGGATAGAACCATGAGGACAAGGTTAACAATAAACTCTGCGTCGCAACATAACTAGTTTTTGTAGGGTGGAGAGCATCTAAAACTAATGACGGAAATAACAAGCGATTAACAATATAAATCAAAGGGGAGAAAAAGGGGTTGAGATTAGATTCACCCTAGGAAGGCGATCTTAAAAGAGCATATATTGGGTAAGAGGAAATCAAACAATAACTAGTCTAGATACCCAAGAGTACAAGAGGAAGTTGGTGATTCCAGAAATCACAACGAACGACCTATAATCGCCCTATGTCTCTGGAGGAGTTGCAGGACAAGATTCGCATTGGGTTTCAAGAACTAATCATTATCATCTTTTCCCTAATCCTAAACAATAAAGAGCATAAACATTCCTAGGGTTTCACTAGTCAATCCCCAAGGAGAACTACTCACACATGATTGAAATATAGGAAACAATGATAATCAATAGAACAAAAACCATAGATAATAGTGATCAAAAGAAACCAACAATAGTAAAAGTAATGTAGAAACTATTTTAGATGAGCAATAAATATAAGGCAAGACAATAAATGCAATAAATGAACTCAAAGTAAATGCATTAAATGAACTCGAAGCAATGAGGAGATTGATACTTACAACCAAATGTTGATGCTACAATTAGGAGGTGCCAAAGATTTAATAATCAAGATTGAAATCCAAACTAGAAAGTAAAGACTTGAAATAAAAGATTGAGATGATAAAACTATGATAAACTAGGGTTTTTACTTAAAAATCTAAGTAATAAAGCTATATTAGAGAATGTATTAGGGCTTGCTCCCCTTGTTTCTACATAAAGTGGGGTATTTATACCCTCTAAGTAAAGGAAATTCAAATGCCCAAAAATGCCCTTGAGTTTGGCTTGAGAAGAAATATGGTTCCCGCAGAAAATAGGTCAATTCGCCCGATCTAGATGTTTGAATAATTTGAGGAACTTTCTCTGTGGTTGGTTCGCCAGAATGAAAGGTCCATTCGGTCGAATGGGACCATTCGCCCGAACGGTGTGTCATTCGCCTATTCCAGCAGCTTTGGTGAATCTTTTTTGAGAAAACAGGGGCTATTCGACCGAATGTCTTATCCATTTGGCCGAATGGAGCTTGAATAGACAATTTCAGCTTCTTTTTTCTCTTAACTTGAGCAAGATCCACACCAATTTTTTGAATGGTGTCTTGGTTAACCTAAATGGAGTAACAACTAGTGATTAGAGGCTTCCAAGCTCGGTGTGTTCTCCGGGGAAGTCTTCGATATGCGTGCCAACGTCTCACAATGTATTGATGTTGACCTTGTTGTCTTCGAATCTCCTGAAATAACCACAAAAGAACCCCAAAGACAAGAACAAGGTAAAATTCGTGCGTAATGTGCATAATAACGATTGAAAAGCATAAAACTTGGCACAATAAAGCGGTAGTAAACGTGTTCGTAAATGAGCACATCAACTTCTCCCAAGCTAGACCGTTGCTAGTCCCTAGCAAACCAACCATCATGACAACGAGAGAACTCAAGGCAAAAAAAATTTGAAGCAAAAAGAAACAAGGTGAGCAGAAACTAAACACTACAAGCTGTGTGTGTGCAAACTCTTTCTTAGCCATAGGTGTGCAAGTACAATGGGTTCAGGAGAGCATAATACCAAGAAGAACAACGCTTTCCACAGACTTGAGATCATAAGGTAAGCTACAATACAGGCTATGCCACCCACTACCTAGAGAGGTCACAACTCTACGCTTCTGGGGTCATTTCTCAAAAGATGTGAGAAATATGCAACGACGCTCATGTGTTTGATTATGGTTCGTGTTTCGCTCATAATCATCCAACTAAAGATGAGTCGGGAAGCAAACAAACACCATATGTGTAAGTCGCTCATGACAAACCAATAAACACCATATCCAACAACTATTTTTACCCAAAAATCTCATGTAAGCACAATGATCTCCATCATCAAACACCATCAAAAAAAAAATTTAAATTTCATCACATGTGTTCCCAAAGCTCATCTCCCAAATGAAATAATAACCTCCTCACTCAAATGAATACATATGTGTAAGTCTCGATGAAGAATAAGAGGAAGGTCTCCTCACTCACAGAACATGTATGAATAATCTCTACAATAAGCACGAGAAGATGAAGGGGGAAACAACATGAGCTGGATAAAAAATGAATAGAGTCATACGAAACCAACAACCAATATCATAACCAAAAGCCCACAAATCACTGTGGCACACAACGACCCCACCATAACTAAGCTATCCTTTGGGTAAAAAGAGGGAACATTTGGCTCATGTGGAGGTTAACTAATGTGGCTACAAAAGAAAAGGAAAAGGCAAAAACTTGGCTTAACCTAAAGTCAAATTACGTTAAAGGTAGGCTATTTGGCTATGTAGCTTAATTCTAGCGAACGTGTTATCATCTTTGGTCTTAGGAAAAGTCGACTATGCTGGAGAAGAACCGACACAATACTTAGATCTCCTAAATAGCACTCAAAATTAATGGAACTCGCAAGGAGTCCAAAGAGGCTCAATCCTCACAGGCTAGTCGAAATGTGCCTCTAAAGGTAGTCATCCAAACCACCAAGCAAGCAAACAAAGATCCCCCAAGTTAAGTGGAAAGCAGTCAATCAACTCAATTCCAAAACAGGCAATGGCTAGGAAAACACGAGTTTGCATATAACCGTTATATAGTACACAACAGAAGCTTGCTTGTTTGTTTCAGAAGCATATATAAGAAAAAGAAAAGCAAACAAAAACAAAAATATATACACTAAAAACTAACAACTTTGGATTTTCAAGCAGGAGCAACAGGTCGTATCGAAAAGTAGGTGAAACAAGTACTCACCTCGATGATTATGCAGAAACAACAGCTGGAACTCGTCTCAAGGATGAGAGTGGAAGAACCTGAAAACAACACCAAAAAGCAGAACTAACCAAAAAAGCAACGCAAAACCACACAACAACAATACCAGCAGCCATACAGGGCAAAAGACCGAAAGCCAAACAACAAAATGATGAGTAGAGGACAAAGGATATCTCATAATAGTTGTCATGTCGGGGGTACCAAGAGGGGGTGGCCATGCTTTCGCCGACCATGTGGGAGCGGTAAGCGAAGTCATACCACGGGTAACCAGCCCGCTCAAAGTTTTGCTCTAGGTGATCGAGCCGGGCAGTGTGATGGGCCTAGGCGGTGAGGACTTGGTCAAGTCGGGACTCAATGCGACTTTGGGAGGACATAATCTCAGATTCATCCTCGGAATCCTCGTCATCCGGTACCGCTGAAGTAGAGGCCCGGGTGCTGCCGCTGAGGCGATCGCGCATAGCGAGGGTCTGAGGACGAGGAGGGGGGTCGACTGCGTACCTCAGCACATTGCCTTCTATGAGGTAGAAATTGGCAAATTGTAAGAGGGGAGGCAAGTGGTAAGAAGGGAGGGGAATGGTTCGGTCTTTGAGGTACCGCCATCGTAGAGGGTCGGTATAGATTTGGTCAGCTCTCACGAGACACTGCTCGTGGAGGGTGGTTTGACTGCAAATCTATCACTAAATTCCACTAGATTGATCACTTCTAAGAATTCAGCAATGCGATATACATGCCCTCCTACACATAACTCAGTTTTAACGTCCAGGATGGCTGTGGTGTTCAAAAATTTCCATAGGGGCATGGGAATGCTAATTGCCGAGTCGGCGTGTGGTGCAAGGTAGCGGTGCAATATGTGCACTTCTTGGTTTCGGACGAGGTGATGGCTAGGAGAAGGGAACAACGTCTCACGAGCAAATTTGAAAAACATTCGAAGGACGGGGTGGTGCATATCAGAAGCATAAATGTTTCTATTCGCATAAACAAGCCAGCCAACAATCTTAGGCCACAACTCAGAAACACGTGCATTGTACGGTTGTTTATTCGGAATAGGTTCATGAGCAAAACCAAATACAGTAAAAAAGGTAGCATAATCAAGATAGTAGGTTGTATTCCTTAGCCGGAAGGACAAATGCAGCCTATCCTCGCGTTGGCATCGGCTAAGAGAACTGAGAAACTCTTATGTTAAAAGCTTGTGAGTGGGGTGCCACATAGTTGCCCAGTTTTGAAGGCCACATGCCGTCAACAGCTCAACAAAATTATCATAAATACCCATACGATGTAAAATTGAAGATCTAAATACTGGGTAAAATTGATTTTACGTACTTTAAGCGTTGAAAACGCTCAAACTGCTCCAAAGATGCAAAGACCACCGTTCTATACTCGTCGTCAAACCAAAGTTCTTGGCCTGGGAGACGTTGTGGATGTTCGGGTTGTGGTTGTGGTTGTGGTTGCTTATCCCTTGCAACCCCTGAGGAGGACCCTTCCCTTTGTGTTCTAGATCACTTGAATGGCAGTCTCAAGCTCCTACGGGGTCCCATGGTGGTGTATGAGGTGGGTTGGAGGTGAGAGTGGTGAAGGAAGGTGGTGGAGTAGCGGAGTAAGTTGGGGGTTTGTGAAGGAGAGACTTGTAGTGAGAATGGGATTTTACATGGAGGAGTCGAGTGAAAACGGGGGTATATATAGAACAGTAGCCGCATTCACCCGAATGGACTTCTATTGCCTGAATGGGGTCCATTCGGTCGAATGGAAAGCCCTATTCGGTCGAATGGAAAGCCCTATTCGGTCGAATATCAAATAAATTCCCATCAATCTTTGAAGCACATTCGCTTGAAATAAAGAACAATTCACCCGAATAGATGTTCATTTGCCCGAATGACACATTATTTGCCTTTTGCAGAAGATTTTCTGAACTTGATAAAAAAAAATTTCATTACATCATCCATTCGCCCGAGTGGAATAGCCATTCGCCCCAATGATTTTTCATTCGGTATTATCAGGCTTTCTCCCTCGTCTCGAACCTTTTGCCTTTCACTCCATGCCTTCATTTTTCTACTTCGATCTAAAGGATACTTCCACTCCCAAACCAAGCATGTTTGACAATTTGTATTGAGTAAGAAAATCCAAAGGAAAACCGAGTTACCTCCCGTAAGTGCTTTGTTTAACGTCGTTTAGCTCGACTTAGTTGGGGCCATCAATCAAAAATCAACACAAAACAAAACCCAAAACGAAGCTAGATGCTTCAAACTCAACAGAACTCAATAGAATGATGCCTTAAAGATCAGATATGCTTTTTAAACCAAGGAATACACCCTTCATTCGACGTCAACATCAACTAACTTGATTTGCTCGACCATGTTGACCTCGTGAAGTCTGCTTTCATGGAAGAATTTTATCCGTTGCCCATTCACAATGAAACTACCCCCATGATGATCTTTCAGCTCCACTGTTCCATAAGGAAATACTTGTAGGATCTCGAACGGCCCAGACCACCTCGATTTCAGCTTCCCGGGAATAAATTTGCTCTTGAATTGAAAAGTAGTACTTTGTCTCCTACATGGAACTCTTGCTTAAGGATCCGTTGGTCATGCCAACGCTTAGTGCGTTCCTTGTAGACGTGCATGTTGTGGAACACATCTAGCTTCAATTCTTCCAATTCACTTAATTGCTCAACTCGCTTCTCATAGGATAAGGCAGGGTCCAAATTGAGGGTTTGGATTGCCCACCAAGATCTACACTCTAGTTCCACTGGCAAATGGCAAGACTTCCCGTACAACAGCCGGAACGGGGTGGTTCCAATTGGGGTTTTGTAGCATGTACGGGGTGCCCAAAGAGCATCATCTAACTTGAGAGACCAATCATTCCTGCTCGGGTTAACCACCATCTCTAGGATCTTCTTAATCTCCCTGTTGGCGATCTCTACCTGCCCTTGAGTTTGGGGATGGTAGGGCGCACCAACCTTGTGTACGACTCCGTACTTCTTCAAAAACTTTTTTAGCTCGTTCTTCGCGAAGTGGGAACCCCCCATCACTTATGACTATCTTGGGAACAAAAACTCTAGGGAAAATTATGCTTTTAAAAAGTTTCATAACTACCTTGTGATCATTTGTAGGCGAGGTAGTGCCCTCCACCCACTTAGATATATAATCTATCCCTACAAAAAGGTACCGGTTCCCATAAGACGATGTAAAGGGGCCCATGAAGTCAATATCCCTACAAAGCCTTGAATGGAGCCATCTGTATAGATGCCTGGTAACTGTTGTTGTAAGAAAATTCGACCAGGTCCAAATGTTCATCCCACGACCCTTGCCATTCCATGGCAATAGCGCACAACTTATCTTCTAGTATCTGATTTGTCCGTTGTGTCCGCCCATCCGTCTGCGGATGGAAAGACGTACTATAAAGCAATGTAATGCCCATTGTCTGTTGCAAGGTTTACCAAAATTGTGACAACCACCGTGTATCTCTGTCGACACAAAAGTACGGGGCACACCGTGAAATCGCACGACATACTTAATGTAAGCTCGAGCTAATTGTTCCATCTCCCAACGACAGTTCATAGGAATGAAACGTGCAGATTTAGTCAAACGAACCACTATGACCCATAACGCATCATTTCCTGCTTTCGTCCGAGGTAAACCCACAACAAAATCCTTAGAGATATCATCCCACTTCCGTACCGGTATCTCCAAATGTTGCAGTAAACCTCCTGGTCTTTTATGCTCACATTTAACCTTTTGACAAGTCAAACAGCGCGAGACATAATCCGAAATATCCTTCTTCATCCCAGACCCCCAAAACATTAGCTTAAGGTCTTGATACATTTTATCACCACTCGGATGGACTGAAAATTTCGTACAATGCACTTCATCCAGGACACGTTCCTTCAAAGATTCCTCCCCCGTCGGTAAACACCATCGACCATTAAACCTCAAACTGCCATCTTCATGAACAAGGAATCCCTCCGCTGTTCCTTCCCGTGCTTGTTCCTTTAACTTCAACAGTTTCGGGTCTTTATCTTGGGAATTCAAAATTTCTTCAAACAACGAAGGTCGAATAGCCAAGGCATTCAAACATCCAGGTAATTCACCTTTACGTACCACTTCCAAATTCAGTCTAGCAAAATCCCGATGCAACTCTTCTACTCCGTCCAAGGCAGACAACGAGTGATTAGACTTCCTACTCAATGCATCGGCCACCAAATTCGCTCGTCCCTCATGATATATGAACTCCAGGTCATAATCTGTCATCAATTCTAACCACCAACGTTGTCGCATGTTTAAGTCCGGTTGGGTATAGAGATACTTCAGACTTTGATGATCAGTGTAAATCCTACATTTAACGCCATACAAGTAATGCCGCCATATCTTGAGAGCAAAAACTATAGCAGCTAACTCCAGATCATGGGTAGGGTAATTAACTTCATGTACTTTCAGTTGTCGTGATGCGTAAGCAATCACCTTACGGTCCTGCATCAGTACAAAACCCAACCCTTTCTTTGATGCGTCACTATAAACAGTATAATCCAACTTTGGGTCAGGTAAAGTAAGAACAGGGGTCGTAGCTAACCTTTCCTTCAAGGTCATGAAGGCCTGTTCACACTCAACAGTTCACTCGAACTTCTTCTCTTTCTTCATCAACGAAGTCATAGGCCGAGCAATGCGTGAGAAATCCTTGACAAAACGATGGTAATACCCGGCTAAGCCTAGAAAACTCCGTACCTCGGTGACGTTCTTAGGTGACGACCAGCTTCGAACTGCCTCTACCTTCGCCAGATCGACCGAAATACCCTCCTTCGAAAAAAAATGACCCAAAAATGAGACCCTTTCCAACCAAAAGTCACACTTTGACAATTTCGCGCACAATTTATTTTCTCGCAGAGTTTGCAGGACTAAACGTAGATGTTTCTCATGGCCATCCCGGTCTTTCGAGTAGACCAGAATGTCATCAATAAAGACCACCATGAACTTACCCAAATACGCACTAAATACTTGATTCATCAAACACATGAAAGCGGCTGGAGCATTTGTCAACCCAAAAGGCATCACGGTGAACTCATAATGTCCATAACGTTTTCTAAAAGCTGTCTTATATATATCCCCTTCAGCTATTCTTAGTTGGTGATAACCCGATCATAAATCAATTTTTGAAAAGCTCCCAGCTCCTCTCAATTGATCAAATAAATCGTCGATGCGGGGTAACGGGTACTAGTTTTTAATGGTCACCTTATTTAGTTCCCTATATTCAATACATAGTCTCAGACTTCCATCTTTCTTCCTTACAAAAAGAACTGGAGTCCCCCAATGGGAAACACTAGGTCAGATATAACCCTTGTCCAACAATTTCTCAAGGTGAGACTTTAATTCTTCCAATTCCTTCGGAGCCATGCGATAAGGGGCCTTAGAAATCGGTCCCGTCCCAGACACCAAGTCTATTGTGAAATCAATTTCCCGTTGAGGTGGCATGCCGGGAATTTCATCAGGGAAAACATCAAAAAAATTCATTCACCACCGCAATATTCTTAGGATCCTCCTCCTTCTTCCCTACTTGGCTGGTATGACATAAGTACACAGGGTGTCCTTGCCTCATGAGTCTTTGCAATTTCCGATATCTAACCTTTTCTCCTCTTGGTCCTTCTAGTGTCACTCTCTGCTCCCTACATTTTATAGTGGCTTTATATTTTCTTAACCAGTCCATCCCTAAAATTACCACTAAGCCTTCCATATCTAACACATACAAGTCACTAGGAAAAATGACCTTCCCTATTCTTAAAGGCACTTCCTTATACAATCTATCACAATTGTACAATCTTCCTGATGGAACAACCACTATATAAGAAGCTTTTTCAAATGTTCCTAAATTAAACTCCTTTACTCTTTGCATGAAAATGAACATGTTGCACCCGAGTCAAAAAGTACATTAACAGCTACAGAATGAATGGTGAACGTACCTGTAACTACATCCGTTGCTTGGTCAGCTTCTCTTGCACTGACCGCAGATACCCGTCCACCAATCGGTTGTGCATTTACTCCTCCCACTTGATTACCCCCACGTTGCATACCTGACCCTTCGATTCGGTTTCCATCCACCTAGCATGGTCCCCCACTTAAAGGTCGCTGAAACCTCTGAGCAACATTTCTATGATTACTATTTCTGTAATGCAGATTGCCCTGCCTTCCGGAGTTATTTGAATTCTGCTGCCGGTGTTGCCCACCCGACTGTTGACTTCCACTCCCTTTCTTAACGTAGCATTCATACTCCTTATGTCCCCTTTTGTGACAAAAATTACATTCAACCAAATTCCCATCACAATCCTTTCTCGGATGATTTCCCCTGCATTTGCTACAAAAATACTTCCTTTCATTGCCATCTCTGTCTAGTAATGGCTTAGCAGGCTTTCCGTCTCCCTTAAACCCAAAATTTGTACTAGACCTACTTCCCTGAAAATTCCCGAAAGTTCTAGCTTTCTTCTGATAAAAGTCCGACGAATTTCCTAATGTCTGGCCTACAACCTCTTTCCTTTTCTCAAGGACATTACTCTTCTCTTTTTCTTTCTCCTTCCTCAGAATATTTCCTATTTGAGATGCATGCTTGTACATCTGTTCCAGGGTGTTATAGTGATCGCTCCCAATATGTTTTTGAATATCATATGACAATCCTAGTTCAAATCGCTGCATCTTTTTCTCCTCAGTGGGAACATCATCAGGACAGTACTGAATATATTCCACAAACTTTCGGTAATATTCATCAACAGTCATGTCTCCCATCTCCAAACGAGCGAACTCGTTTGACTTATCTTTTCTCACGTGCAAAGGGTAGAATTTCTCTCGCATAACCCTTTTAAACAAATCCCAATTAAGGACTCCATCAGCTTGTTCTAGTAACTCAGATCTACTGTTTTCCCACCAATAGTCGGCCTCACCAACAAAATAAAACGCAGCCTGGTTGACCTTCAGTTCCTATGGGCATTCAACCACATCAAAAAGTTTGTCAAAATCCCTTAACCAGAGCTCGAGTTTCGATGGTTCCCCCTTACGATTGAAAGTCGAGGGTTTGCTCTAACTAATCCTTTTACTCATATCAGAGGCTAATTCCGACACAGATCTCTCTCGTGGAGTGCCAACATCCGCAAGAGCTCTTACTAAACTCCTAAGTGTACAGTTAGCACTGCTTCTAGACAGTCTTTTCCTAGAAATCGGAGGCATCTTCTGCAAGCGAAACAAAAGGTACTAAGAAGAGAAGTAAAACATTTAACGCGAAGCATCCCAAAAGTCAGTACGCTCATCATAACTTGCTATGTCGAAATCCTCATCATCAGCATCTTCTCCAGAATCAGAACCGGAACCTAAAGATGTTCCTTCAAATTCACTGTCAAAACCCTTAGGGTAGTTTGTTGGTGCTTCTTCCACTTCCTCCTCGGAGTCCTCCTCCTCTGACCACCTCCTGACAAATTCATTCCCATAACCATAAAGATTATAATGCGACCCCTAATTCTCTTCCTCATTTTCACTGGGAATCTCCATATATGTAGGTGTTTCCCGCTTAGGCTCCCACATCTCAATATCACTATCCACCTGGACCTCGGGTTCTACTCGTGGCAGATCGGGTAAGATCCGTTCCTCCATTGGTTTCACCGCTAGTTCAGGTTCATACCCTAAGTTGAGTTCTCCCTCTTCTATGGGTTCTTCCTCTTCTAAGGGTTCTTCTCGATGATTATCCCTACTAGGCTCCCCCTGTGTAAGTCCTACACCCTTCCTAGTCTTGGATATATGATACAACCTATTTAGGTCCAACTCTAAGTCGTTACATACCCTTTCGGCCTATGTTTTAACCATTATCATCCTTTCCCTATAATCCCGGATACATTCACCATCCCTTATTCTCCAAATATCATCATTAGAGACTTCTCTTCAGACAGTCTCTAGGTTAAACATTGGTGTTTCCCTAGAGTCACTGGGGGTGAGCGAGTCCATAGGTGTTTTTCCCTATTCGTATTTCCAAATTCTACACGAAAGAACAAAAATAAAACATTACTTATCACCTAACAATATACAACACAAACACATATAAAAAATTTACGCCCTAAGGACTACTTCCCAACTCTCTACTAAGGTTGTTTATTCCTTTATCATCTGAGGAACGTTGACTCTGATACCAATTGTAACGGTCCGGTTTAAGTGACCCGGAAATCCATATGAAAATACAAATTCCGGTTCACCTTTTTGGACTTCAGAGAAGACTTTTCTCTAGGACCGTCAACGTTCCGTCAATAAAGAAATATAGATAAAACAAAAACAGTACCAGCGTGAAAAATAATAAGTCAGCGGAAGTTCTAACGTACAACTTGAGAGCCTAAAGGAGAGCTTAAAGGCCTCTAAACCAACTAATTGAAGTAGCGGAAGCGAAAAGAAAAACTACTCTTTCTCCTGGTACATAAATACAGAGTTTCATTCTACTCATAATCTAATACAAAAGATAATAGCATAGTCTTGATGATTACAGTATCTAAGTCAAGACCTCACTCCAGATCCCACCTGCAATCAGCCTACTAGTCGTCGTAAGACAACAAACAGTAGGTTTCAAAGAAACAATTCAATACACGTCAGAGACTTCATACAAATATCAACCAGGTTGAAAAACAAGCAATGTGTTCATCCTAGCATGCATAGGCTCTAATACATTCATAATTCCGATAATTCCAACTTGTAACGTTGCCCGTCCTGTTCGGGTCGTTCAAGTATAATCATTCATTATTAGATAATTTCTAACTTGAAACGTTGCCCGTCCTGTTCGGGTTGTTCAAGTATAAAACCAATCCATTTGGTGGAATACACTTGGGAGAGCTAATCCCAAGGCAACCACCGACCTAAGACGTTGCCCGTCCTGTTCGGGTCGCCAAAGGCTAAAGTATGCATACCCCCATGGTGACCATAATGATCCAAAACTGCCATGGGAACAATAATTATAATAATCCAAACCAATCGTTGACCCCTTTGGGTAACATAACCAAACGTCAACCCCTTTGGGTGACAAGCACATAAATTCAATTTTCAATTAATTATTTCATATTATTTGAGGTGTCTAATCCTTATGTGATTTACAATGCCTCGATTAGAAATGAAACAACACTACTTGCACAACCACATAAACAGTATGGTCTAAGCGTGTACCTTTAAGCACTGCAACCAAACAACGTTTAAGCACGATAAGAATTTCGCCCTCTTATGAATCGAGGTCCTAAATAACACACACACACAAAACGGTCACGTATTAGAACGTGTTTATATTTAATCCACTCCATACTACTAAGATATTACTAAGACTTGATAATTTTAAATGTTTTCATCCAATTTCCAATTATTCCAAATTTAATTTCTGACCAGAAACTTTATTGGCCATTTCGGATAGTTTAGAAAATTCAAATGAAAAATCCAACTTCACCACTGCGTCTAGAATACATCAATTACCTTGGGTACTAAATTTTATAATTTCTAACATCCAATTACTATTTTTAATTATTTCAAGCGTTTAACGAGTTTTTTAACGCATCGGATACACAAACCAATAACAGAACACGACTAACGTTTCCGGATCGACACCTTTACCGGGACAGAACAGCTGCTGCCCGAATATTTTTTTATCATTAATATTATTATTATTATTATTATTATTATTATTATTATTATTATTATTATTATTATTATTATTATATATAAATTATTCAAATGATTTAACTTTTAAATCCCATGACCAAAATACATCTAACAAGATCACATTCACAAAATCTTTCAAGAAACTTAAAATTTCATAAATTATGATAATTAAATTAAATACTTAATTCTCTTGACAAACTAAAATTTTGTAGAGAATGGTAAAACCCAAATCACCCTTTTAAATCAAAACGTATATGTATAAACACAATCCTTCAAGCAAATCAAATTTTGCTAAAGGATTTATAATCTCTTGAATAACTACACTACTTGGTTTATACCATTTAAATTTCATCTAACAATTGAAATTTTTTTAGAGAAAAGTAAACCATAAAATTTATTTAAATATTAATATAACTTTAATTCTTAATTCTTATAACAAGTTTAAATTTAATTAAAGAATATTGATCAAGAAGTTCTTTTCTTAATCTTTTTAACAAATTAAAGTTTATTAAAGGATTATTACAGAAAATTTTCATATATAAAAGAAAAATATTCAACCCTCTTATAAGTCATTGGATATCATCATACATAAAATATAATTCTTTTTAGAAATCTTTGTATATAAAATCTATAATTAACAATTCAATTAAACTTACCCTTTGATCAAAAGATTGGATTGAACAACAAGAATTTTTTTTTCCTTTTGAATGTGCCGAATTCAAGGAGCAAAAAGGGAGAAAGAATTTCTGAATTTTTTTGTTTACTTGAAGTTTTGAAATGGTGAGGAAAATCAAAGGAGTTTAAGGGTTAATAGGCACTTAAGATAATGGCCATAATTGTGCCATAATACATAATTATGAGAGGAGTTACAAGACTCCTCCCATGCCTCCACCAACTGGCCACCCCCTCAATTTCCCCTAATTATTATTATTATTTTTTTAAAAAAAATTAATTAATTAATTAAGTAATTATTATGATATTGTTAAAACAGAAAAGAAACATTACGCGATGACATCGTACGTGATAAAACTCGTTACCGTTAAAATTTAATTACTTTATTCTTATAATTATATATGTAAAATAATATAATTTAATAATCTTATTTATTTTTATCGTATTATATTTTCTTTTTAAACCCGATAAATCATGGGGTGTTACAACCTTGCTCCTCTTCTTTCTCAGTGTAAAGGCCCGACTTAAGTGTCCCGGAAAATCATATGAAAACATGATCCCGGTTCACATAGCGGACACTATAGAAACATCTTCTCTAGGATCGTCAACGTTCCATCGATAAAGGAGTATGAATAAACAGAAACAAACATACGATGGTAGCAAACCTACGAAAAATACTATCTTACATCTCGAGAGCCTATTGACCTCTAAATAGAGTTAAGCAAAAAATAACGAAATGAGAACGAAACTGAACTAAAATTTTGTTACATAATTGAAATTTCTACTACTCATTATTTTATTATATAAGAAAATGTTGTCTTGATGATAACGGGTCCTAAGTTGAGCCCTCACTCCAGTCCCCATCTACAATCAACCTGCTAGTCGTCATATGACAGCAAGTAGCAAGTTCCAAAGAACAATTCCAACACATCGAGACTACATACAATTGTCAAATAGGTTGAATACAAGCAATGTGTTCATCCTAGCATGCAAAGGCTCTAATACATTCATTACTAGATATCCCAACTTGTAACGTAGCCCGTCCTGTCTGGGTCGTTCAATAAAAAAAATCCAATCCTTTTGAAGGAATACACTTGGGAGAGCAAATCCCAAGGCAACCACCGACCTAAGACGTTGCTCGTCCTATGCAGGTCGTCAGAGGTAAAGTATGCATACCCTCATGGTGACTTTGTAATGATCAAAAACTGCCATAGGAACAATAATTGTAATAATCCAAACCAAAACGTTAACCCCTTTGGGTAACAAACACATAAATCCTCAACTTCCAAGTAACTTCTTTCATTATTTGAGATGTCTAATCAATATGTGATTTACAATGCCTCGATTAGAAATGAATCAACACTACTTGCATAATCACATAAACAGTATGGTCTAAGCGTGTACCTTCAAGCGCTGCAAACAAACGATGTTCAAGCACGACAGAAATTTCACACACACAAAACGATCATGTATTAGAACGTGTTTACACATTTAATCCACTTCATACTACTAAGATATTACTAAGACTTGATAATTTTAAATGTTTTCATCCAATTTCCAGTAGTTCCAAACTTTAAATTTTAACCAGAAACATAAATGGCCATTTTGGACAGTTTAGAAAATTCAAATGAAAAATCCGACTTCACCACTGCATCCGGAACACATCAATTACCTTGGGTACCAAATTTCATAATTTCTAACATCCAATTACTATTTTTAATTATTTTAAGCGTTGAACAAGTTTTTAACACATCGGGTACATAAAACAACAACGAAACACGCCCAACATTTTCAGATCGGGCGCCAATGCCGAGGCAGCAGCTGCTGTCCGAAAATTCCTATTATTTTATTATTATTATTATTATTATTATTATTATTATTATATTTTTTTTATATATATAAATTATTCAAATTATTAAGCCCTTTTAATCTCATGACCAAAATAAATCTAACAAGACCAAATTCACAACTATTAAGATAAAACAAACAAGACAAGTTTTTTTATCACACAAGCACTTGATATTTCCACACATATATTAATACAAAAAACCCCATCATCAAGGCATAAAAGCCTTCAAATTAAAAAAAACAAAAGCATGCCCATCCACAAGATCTTTCAAGAAAATTTAAAATTTCATAAATTGTGATAATTAAATTAAATACTTAATTCTCTTAACAAATTAAAATTTTGTAGAGAATCATAAAACCAAATCACCCTTTTGAATCAAGACCTATGTATAAACACAATCCCTCAAGCAAATCAAATTTTGCTAAAGGTTTTATAACTCTTGAATGACTACATTACTTGATGCATATCATTTAAATTTCTTCTAACAAATTAAAATTTAGTTAGAGAAATGTAGATCGTAAAAGAAATTTATTTAAATATCAATATAAACTTTATTCTTATAACAAATTTAAACTTTGTTAAAGAATATAAATCAATAGACTTAATCCTTTGATCAAAAGATTGGATGGAACAACAAAAACAAATAAATTTCATCATAGAAAATTTTATAAATAAAATTTATAAATAACAACCCAACTTTATAAATAGAATCTTCATTTTAATCTCACTTACCCTTTGATTAAAAGGTTGGATTGAACACCCACTCAAACAACAAAAGAACCTTAAATTTTTTATTTTTTATTTTTTTAGTGTAGCCGAATGAAGGAGCAAGAAGAGAAAATTTTTCTGATTTTTTTCTCACCTGCAAATGATAGGAATGATGAAAGAATTTGAATAAAAAGGCAATTAAAAGAAAATCAATTAATTGTGTCATAACGCACACTTATGAGAAGAGTTACAAAACTCCTCCCTTACTCCCTCCAACAGGTCACCCTTCCCCATTCCCACTAATTTTTATTCATTTTTTTTATTTTTTTTATTATTATATATATATTTTTTAAAACAGAAAAGAAACGCTACGTGATAACAACGTACGTGGTAAAACACGTTACTGTTAAAACTTAACTTACTTTATTTCTTATAATTATCTACGTAAAATAATTTAATTTAACAATATCTATTTATTTAGTTTATTTTTAAAACTCGATAAAATACGGGGTGTTACACTCAATCATATTCACTCCTTTCTCGTCACCACCCCTTACCAAAGGTGCATCAACTGGATATGAAGGGTCGTCATACTGAGTCCCTGATCTTAGGTGGATAGCTTTTGCAGTGTGTTGGTTTGGGTTTGGGTGCTGTAGTGGAGGTTGTGTGGATGGGTTAGGTTGTGGGTGAGATGGGAATAGCGGTGGTGGAGGAGGGTTAGCCATTTGGGCGAGTTGAGATTCAAACAACTTTTGCTGAGCTTGGAGCTGTTGCATCTGATGGATGAGAGTCTGATTTATCTGAGTGAGACTCTGGTTCTGCTGAGCAAGAGAAGTTACTAGGGAGGCTAAATGATCATTGCTTGAGGTGTGGATTTGGTGCTGTTGTGAAACCCCCAGATGAGATTGAGTAGGCGAGAAAAGAAGATTTGAACTACCTCTAGGCCCTTGATTAAACCCCGGTGGTCTATACATGAGCTTGGCCTTGGTGCATTTCCACTCGGTTGGTTCCCTTGAAAACCTTGATTGTTGAACCCGCTCTGAACATTTCGATTATATCCCGGATGGAAGTTTCCTTGGTTTTGATTTGAATTGAAGGGAGGTCTATATGATTGGTTGGTGAACGGTTGTTGTACGTACCCTGCCCCTTGTCCTTGTCCATCATAGTTAACGGCTGCAACATGATCAGGATTATACCCATAGTTATCATAATTCATCACCTGTGCCTTTGGATTGTAGCACCCATAGTCAACTGCAGCGACATGCTCGAAGTTCAAACCACCGCAACAAGAAGTATCGTGGTTGGTGCCCCCACAAATCGCACATGCAAAGTGCTTTTCATGCGCCGAAGAGGTGTTCGAACTACCGGCTAGGCTTAACTTGGACAGCTTCTTGTCTATAACTACTTCAATCTTTGCACTGATGGTGTCTAGGTTGGTTGTGTCAATCATCCCTCTTGGTAGACTCTTACTCCTTGCACTTCCCCAATCACTATTCTTGGCAACCTCTTCAATTTTGGCTTTAACCTGGTTGCATGGAATGTTGGAGAGGTGGTCATTCACTGTTGAATCTAAAAGGGCCTTGGTAGTATCATTGAGGCCATCATAAAAGAATGTATTCAGGTGGTTGTCCCCATATTCATGATGAAGACATGCTCGTATCATCCTTTTGAACCTACTCCAAGCCGCAATCAAGTTCTCTTCATCTTCTTGAGTGAATGATGCAATCTTCTTACGCCAATCTTGCGTTCTCACAGTAGGGTAAAACCTTTCCAAGAATGCAGTTTTCAGTTGAGCCCAAGTGGTGATAGAGTTGGGCTCAAGGCATTTATACCAGTCTCTAGCATCTCCCGCTAGGCTCAGATGGAATAGGTGTAGTCGAACATAATCAGGGTTGTTAAGGCAAAGAGGGATAAGTCCACTGACATCAGAGAATGCTTCGAGATGTTGAAGAGGACACTCGTTTGTCAATCCGCTAAAAGGGGTTTCCTTGACCATCCTTGTGAACTGGGGGTGTATTTGGTAAGGTGTAGCAACAACTGGAAGCACTACACCCCCTTGGAATTCTTGGGAGCCTGGAGTTCCGAACTGACCGAACAACTGATGTTCGTCGGCCATTGTGGAAGTGAGAGGATTTTGTGCAGGATGTGGAATTTGTCTTCTCAGACGTAGGACCTTAGCATTATATGGTACTAACGGTTAATTTGACCTGCGCGTGCAATAGGGCATGCAAACAACACTGCAAACAAAGGGTAAGTATTGACAAGCAAAGGTAAATGGCAATGAAAACAAAATAAAGTGAAGCTATATCAAGAACAACAAGAGTATAAATATAACGCCTTGTCCCCGGCAACGGCGCCATTTTGATAGCAAGATTTTCACAGTCGTCTATGCTAAACCTTAAACCAAAAAATACTTATAACAACCTACGCACTACACAAGTATAGTGGGGTGAAGGATCGAACCACGAGGACAAGGTTGACAATAAACTAAGCGTCTCAACATAACTAGTTTTTGTAGGGTGAAGAGCATCTAAAACTAATGACGGAAATAACAAGCACGGTTGATTAACAATATAAATCAAAGGGGAGAAAAAGAGGTTGAGATTAGATTCACCCTAGGAAGGCGATCTTAAAAGAGCATATATTGGGTCAGAGGAAATCAAACAATAACTAGTCTAGATACCCAAGAGTACGAGAGGAAGTTGGTGATTCCAGAAATCACAATGAAAGACCTATAATCACCCTATGTCTCCGGAGGAGTTGTAGGACAAGATTCGCATTGGGTTTCAAGAAGTAATCATTATCATCTTTTCCCTAATCCTAAACAATAAAGAGCATAAACATTCCTAGGGTTTCACTAATCAATCCCCAAGGAGAACTACTCACACATGACTGAAATATAAGAAACAATGATAATCAATAGAACAAAAACCATAGATAATAGTGATCAAAAGAAACCAACAATAGTAAAAGTAATGTAGAAACTATTCTAGATGAGCAATAAATATAAGGCAAGACAATAAATGCATTAAATGAACTCGAAGCAATGAGGAGATTGATACTTACAACCAAATGTTGATGCTACAATAAGGAGGTGCCAAAGATTCAATATTCAAGATTGAAATCTAAACTAGAAAGTAAAGACTTGAAATAAATGATTGAGATAATAAAACTATGATAAACTAGGGTTTTTACAAAAGCTAAGTAATAAAGCTATATTAGAGAATGTATTAGGGCTTGCTCCCCTTGTTTCTACAGAAAGTGGGGTATTTATACCCTCTAAGCAAAGGAAATTTGAATGCCCGAAAATGCCCTTGAGTTTGGCTTGAGAAGAAATATGGTTCCCGCAGAAAATAGTTCTATTCGCCCGAATGGCGGATCCATTCGCCTGAATCTCGATGTTTGAATAATTTCAGGAACTTTCTCTGAGGTTGGTTCGCCCGAATGAAAGGGTCCATTCGGTCGAATGGGACCATTCGCCCGAATGAAAGTGTCTATTCGGTCGAATGGGACCATTCGCCCGAACGGTGTGTCATTCGCCTATTCCAGCAGCTTTGGTGAATCTTCTTTGAGAAAACAGGGACCATTCGACCGAATGTCTTATCCATTCGGCCGAATGGAGCTTGATTCGACAATTTCAGCTTCTTTTGCCTCTTAACTTGAGCATGATCAACACCAATTGCTTGAATGGTGTCTTGGTTAGCCTAAATGGAGTAACAACTAGTGATTAAAGGCTTTTAAGCTCGGTGTGTTCTCCGGGGAAGTCTTTGATTTGCGTGCCAAAGTCTCACAACACATCGATGTTGACCTTGCTGTCTCTCCTGAAATAACCACAAAACAACCCCAAAGACAAGAACAAGGTAAAATCGTGCGTAATGTGCTAACGATTGAAAAACATAAAACTTGGCACAATAAAGCGGTAGTAAACGTGTTCATAAATGAGCACATCAGAGATTTTTAGATAGGAGGCACCCGTACCACAGAAATCGAATAAATTTAGTCATGGAGTTGTTGAGAAGGATATTTAACATGACAAACATACGGAAAATGAGCTGCTAGAGAAGTTGAATCGTTTTGGGTGTTTACGGGTATTTAAAGATGATGCATTTGAGTAGAACGCCGAAATCAACAAATATTGTGTTAGATGGAAGAAGAGAAGTATTTTCTAAGATCTACCGCACTGGAGAATAAACATGATCCGTCACAACTTGGACGTTATGCAAATTGAGAAGAACTTTTTTGATAACATTTTCAACACATTAATGTGTGTGACGGGAAAAGCTAAGGATCATCTGAATGCACGTCAAGAATTGGCCAAGCTCGGCATTTGATCAGAAATACATCCTATTGGTTCAACCATCCCTAAGGCCTCATACACACTTAATTGACAACAAATAGTTGTCCTTTTAGAGTGGTTTAAAACTCTAAGATTTCCTGATGGGTATGTTTCAAATTTAGCCAGGAATAAAAACATGGCTAAACATTAGATATTCGGGATGAAAAATAATGATTGTCATGTGTTCATGCAACGATTAATTCCCATAACATTTTGGGAATTGCTGCCAGCCAAAGTATGAGAAGCTCTAACATAAGTTAGTTTGTTCTTTAGAAGTCTTACATCTCCAAAGATTTTTGCAACAAATATATGGACGTTTGATGAGGAAATCCAAGCGGTGTTCTGTAAATTAGAGACTATATTTCCTCCAACATTCTTTGATGTCATGGAACATCTCCCTATTAATCTAGTTTACGTGGTAAGTATTGCTGTTCTAGTACAATATAAAACTAATTATTATTTAGGTTACAAGTAAACAAGTCTTAATAATTATTATTTAACAAAATTACAGGTATCTTCGACATTTAAAGCTTAATAAAAACAAAGCGCATGTTGAGGCGTCGATTTGTGATGCTTATCTTACAGAAGAAGCATCATACTTTGTCTCGCAATACTTTGGGCATGACATTCAATGTAGAGTTAGAGATCTTCCTAAAAACGATGACAGAGGCTTAAATAACGCTAGATCGGGTGTTCTGTCCATATTTTCACACAACCAATCAAATTCCATGGGAGGGTAAAGTTCTCATAATGGATGACACAGATCTCAACATTGCTTTGACATATGTTTTGCGAAATTTGCAGAGGTCAGTCACTTTTATGATCAATTTTCGTACTTGATAATAAAGTATGAACAAAATTTAAACCCAGAGCAAATTGACCATGTGGTACAAAACCAATTTGCACATTGGTTTGAACAGATTGTAAGCACACGTTTAACATCGTAATTTTGAATGTCAATGGTATTACAGATTAAGTTAAAATTATTGATAATGTGCAGGCTAGGGATAGGTTTTTAGATAGTGTGGAGAATGATGACATTTTAAAGGACGTCGCCGAGGGACCTTTGAAGAACGCATGTCGCTATGATGTTTGTTACGTGAATGGTTATAGATTTCACACTATATCCTATTCATCTACAAAGAAATCTACTGAAAAATGCAGGGTGTGAGTTAAATCTGATGATAAAAGTCCAAATGAAACAGACTTTTATGGAAAGTTAAAGGACATTATTGAGCTTGAATATCGGGCACTTCCAATTAAAAGGGTCACACTGTTCAATTGTAAATGGTATGATCTCAAACTACCATCGGATATGGCCATGGTACGCGAATCCATCCATGGTACAAGCTGGTTGATGTTCATATTGGTCGATCATATAGATAGTACGATCCTTTTGAATTGGCAAGTCAAGCTTTACAAGTTTATTATCTACCTTATCCGAGTTAAACGCAAAACATGAAAGATTGACGAGCTGTTTGCAAAGTTAGATCGAAGCAATTCGATAAAAGTGCTTTTGAATTGGAAGAGAAGTCACCGACTTTCGTTGTAAATGAAGATGTTTCAAAGGAAATAGTCACACCGTTGCGTGATCCAACTGGTTATTTGTTAGTGTTAGACGAAACGGTTGATGATGTTGACGAAAATGAAAACACCGACGACGTACTTGTATTATCTGACGACGATGATGTCGATGATAATTATGTAACACAATAAATATTTTCTTATCCAATTTTTTTAGTCGTATATTTAATTATGTACATTTAATTTCAATTTCGAACAATTTTGAATTTTTGTAATTATTAATATTAATTTAAATATATTTGTTGATTTAGTACTAATAATATTAAAACTAATAATAATTTTAAGTATAACACAATA